>NC_137614.1:15172227-15619727 GCF_963280865.1 Gymnoscopelus braueri
CATGAACGGACCTGTTAAAGGAATTATCCTTATCCTTACTCCACATATAACGCCCTTCCAAATACTGGAGGTTTTCAGGTGTACACAATCCTTTAATGATAGTTGATGTACAGTATGTGTACAGGAATTGGATCCTAGGCTCTGGGATAAGAAAAAAAGCATTTGTCAATAAATACATGTTAAGCATTGTGGAGAACCGAGTTCGTTTTCGGCACACAAAGGATTTAACTAGGCTTTCTGCAGAGTATTAGTCAATAAATACATGTTAAGCATTGTGGAGAACTGAGTACGTTTTCGGCACGCAAAGGATTTAACTAGACTTTCTGTCAGTGACAGGAGTATCATTGGCATTTCCTTCAATAGACAGTTTATGTGTTCAGTTGTTTGTGGCGATGTGGGAACTTATGCCAAGTTAGACTGGATAGAGAGAGACAGAGTTTTCACTTCTTAAAATATGCCTTGGGCACTTTGAAATGTAATAAGGACACTCCTCACCTCCCAACCAATCATTGTCGGTCGCAGACAAACTGCTGACTGATTGAATGTTCCCAGAGTTGTAGCCACCTCCTCTATTAGCATTTTCATATAATGCAGGTAGTAGTGGTGTCTGAACACAAGTGAATGCACAGCACTGTCAGTCTGCAGTGGCAAGATAACCTGAGGCTTAGACGTACCTTATGTTGAGGCCAACCATTGCAGTTTATTAAAATGACAAGGTCCTTGTATAAATGTACTCTAGTCTACACCTGGTTGCATCAGATGCTTCGTTTCAATAAAAGTTGATATACCTTTACCAGCATACAGTTGCTGTAGTAGGCAAATTACTGCATAATTAGGGATGACCTATTTTTCTACAGTCTTGTGCACTTGTGATTTATACGTGGCATGCGGGACATGCTGTGAGCTTGTAGATCGGCTAGTTTTGACACACAACACCGTTATACGACTGAGTATAAATTATGCATGAGTATACAGTATTGCTTTAAGCAATGAGCTATCCACTGCTGGAGTCTTTTCATCAAGATAAACACACTGCTGGCAGACAGTGGCTCCATCCATCACTGATGCTGACTCGTGGTCTACAGTTCTATTCTAGTTCAAGTTCCATTGACTGATTACCACAGAGGAATTTTACCCTTCTCACCCAGATCACTGGGAGGACCCAAATCCAAACACATATACCTTAATGCCTGAGTTATGCTTTGTCGTACGATGGAGTCCCACGTTTAAAATAGCAGATCTACAAGTTCACAAAGTGCCGTGGCTGGGACGGATTGTGTGCTCATACTGAAGATCTGCTTTTTTGACGCCCGACACCGTCATACAACAAAGAATAAATTGGGCTTCAAGGATGGCGTGTTCATACTGACAAAAGACCATCCATGTCTTATTCCTCCCTCATGTCCCCACAGGAAACCAGATTTATACATGGCCTCCTTTATAACAATGGTTTTGGTGCTGGTGCAGCATTACTTGAGGTTGCTGTGTGCAGGCATAATCACGTTCAACAACAGTGGTTGGAAGTGTAGCAGGCATTATTTGGATTTCCAACTACAAGACTGGCGAGGAAATACGAGCCCTAGACCTCTAAAGATCAAAGCTGAGCATTTGTGTCATCCTTGGCTCTTTTCCCCTCTCCAGTTTAGGTGTGCGCGCGTGCGTTTGTGCGTGCGTGCAGATTATACATAGCTGCATGGAGAATGCACCAGGCTCCAGACAAAGCATTCAATCGGAAGCTTGTGAGAGTATGTCACCAGTGCTGGGGGCCGTACTGGGTACTGAACTCATCAGAGGGAATGCCTCATGAACATGCATGGGCAAGAAGCAATCTGTGTAAAGAAATGGTTCGCTAAAGAGGGACAGCACACACATTAACCTCTCTGACTGTGGTCCAGATTAGTATGAATCTATCTTGGTGGGTGACTTTGATTTAGTTTACCACACGTCAACATCTAACATATCTTCGTTGTCCATTTTAAAAGCATTTTAAAAAAGTGAAAATATAATTTTGTACTACTTTTGTGTAACACTCTTGTATGATGGAATATGGCATTCATTTACAAAAATATATAATAATTAAAAAAACTAAATTTTGTAAAATAAATGAGAATCAATATCATTTACTATAAGGAATTAACGTGAACCAACCACATCAACCATAGGTTGAATTTATGATTCATGCAAATGTAGCAAAGATAGCCGTTCTACAAGCTCACAACACATCGCAACGTGATGCGTTGTGAGCTTGTAGATCGCCTAATTTCCACCAAATTTTGAAAGTGAAAGTGAGTAAGTCTGTCTGAGGGTTTTATAAATATTTAACGGATAAAAAATGTTAATAATAATTACAATGGATTCATTGGAATACAGGTCCTTTTTTCCCATATACTGAAAAGTAACTGTTTTGGACATTTCCACCTGCCAACAGCAATATACCAATAGGACCTAGTGGTATATGATGGTCAGACTTTTCAATAAATGTGAAGGTCTATTGAAGGATTTCAATAATGTATCAATATCTTCACATACCCACATCCAGATCTATGCCAGTAATTGAACATTCCATCTCTCACAGAACATCACAACTCAGCCGTCACTAATCTCTTATCAAATTATAACAACAATTCCATGATTTGTAACGCAAATGATTGCAACATAAACCCAGCGGGATTATCTCAATTTAGAAGATGGAGGGCATTTTAATATGTAGCACAGTGGGATACACTGTTGACTGCTTTGATATCATAATCATGGCAATTCGAATCATAGACTAAAATGACGGATACATTCGTGTCCTTCTGATGCTCTTTCATGTTTTAGTGGGGTTTATACCCTCCCCCAATCGTGAAAACACTCAGATGGCAATGTTTTTTCCCTGTGCCTAACATCCACCTAGATACTAAAATCCATCAAGGACAGCAGTGAAAATAGTTACAACGCCATAAAAACTCCCACAACATGTTTTATAAAAACAAACCTGCTATCTAGATTACTTTTGCATGTACTGACACCACACTCAGCACTTTTCACATCTGCTTAATAATCCCAGCTCCACAATCAATTTCCTTCATTTATTGCTCTTGAAGTGCTCTTGAAATTGATTGATGGTCATAGAGCTGTGAGATTGAACTCGTCAGTACTGTACATTATCACGCCTCACATGGCACATGTAGGGTCTGAGGGGAACTTGTGGAAAGAGAGCATTTCAAAATCATCCTTTGAGCGAGCAGTTGAGCCGAGTGACGATTGAGAAGGTAGGTGGTAAGTTATTGTGAGGATAAACACATTTCTAAAATTGTTTTCACACCCCGACCACACCACACTCCCATCTGTCTACGCCTGCCTTGACTGCTGGACTGTTTTTAAATATTGCAATAACTCTGACATAGTTTTGTGGTTGCACGTGGGCTTTAATAGAGCACACAATGAATATTGTCTACTAAACCACAGTGTGAACTTAATATCTGTGTCAAGTGGAGATTGGTTAGAGCGTGTCCATTAATTTCAAATGGCAATGGAAATAAAGTACTTCAAACCACCCATTTCCGTTTTCTGCAGTATTCTCTGTGCAGGCAATAAACAAATCAAAACAAATGAACAGTTCACTAGCAAGGACCACGGCATCAATCAAGATGCGTTTAAAAGATTTATTGAAATGAAATTTTGTATGACAAAACAAAACAAATCAATGCATGAGACGCAGGCATGACTAACCCCCTCAGGGCCCCATGGAGAGGAAAGAGTAGAGAGTAGAACGAATGGAAGAGGAGCAGGGCAGGAGGGGGGGTGGGGGGGGGGGTGGCATAATGTGATATATAGCGAAAGGGAAGGAATAGGATTAGAGTATTAACGGGAAAAACGGAAGTGGCTTAATTGAGGTGTGGTCCTGCTCCTGAAATTAATAATAGTTCCAATAATGGCTGTTTAAGAGGCTGTTTGCCCACACATCTTTGCTATTGCTGGTGACAGCCAAGGGAAGAGGAAGCTTTCATGTCCACAACGTGTGTGTCTTAAGCTGCAGAAGTGCCATGTGACCGCCATGTATGGATCCACTTCTCCACATAGGAATCTCCAGGGATTTTGGAGAGATGTGTGAGAATGTGGCACATATCCAAGAAAGCTACCAAGAAAGGAACCTACCTCATTTAGTCTGTGGAAAAGGGGCAACTGCTGCCCTAATGTTACTCTGCAGTCTACATAAAAGAAAGAAAGAAAAAACTGAGTGGGATATCTATCTCCTTTTATAGTATAGTGATGGCATAGTAACCAGGATTCAAACATAAACACTGTACAATACAGTGCAGGTACACAAGGCATTATAACTGGTTCAGGTCAACCCTGCAGGAATTTGACTTAATTGCATATATTTTCTGAATTTGACACTGAGCTTGAATGTCACATTCTAGAATCAACAAACCAACATCAAAGACGCTGAGGTTGAAGCAGATCATCCTCTCTCACAGAGTGCTGAATCTCTGCACTTGACCCACTTTTCTTCCTCCAGGTTCAAAATCCTATACCCTAAAGCAGTGATTCTCAACCCTTTTAATGTCAAGGACCCCCAGTTTGATGTGCAAATTTAGGCCACATATCCCCATTTGATATGATTTTTATCTCTGGGACACCAATCTGTAAAATACTAACTCTGAGACTGTTCAAATATTCATATGGACCCCCATTTACCCTCTCAGAGTTAAGGAGTTCCCCGGGGGCCCACATTGGGGGTCCCTGAACCCCACATTGAGAACCAAGCACCTTTATAGAGCACGGTATAGTTACAGTCACTGTCGACTGTGATTTTATAGATGCAGTTTGAGGCAAAGAACACCTAGGCTTTACAACTCAAGGATGGCCAAAATAAATCCTGTCTTTTGATTTAGGATTGACCCCACCTTTACCAGACACCAGACACATGGTTCAGTGTTTTATCAAGCGCCCATCAGTTTTTCCATCTCTGCTCCATTTCGCTTGATCTCCCCTCCCATCTCCAGTCACAAAATTGGGCAGATGCCTTTTTCCCACTCCACTCCCCTAATTATGTTCTGTATCTGCCTGGTTTCACTGATTCTCCACCGATTTCCTTGGAGCTTCCTGTAGGCTGAGCTGAAGAAAGGCTCTGTACAGCACAGGGAAATGTGAGCGGGTAGGAGGGAGCCACATTTAAAAGGGAAGAGTTGACTTGCATTAGGAAAAGCCCAAGTAATTATTGAGGATGGGTTTTATCTCTGCATTTGCAATCGCTCTTGATCGGGAAGTGATGTAATTGCATAGCCTGATACTTTTGTTTTCAACAATAACAATTAGCATGTGTGCCATTGCACACTGCATTGATCTAATTAATACATATTAGCTGATGTTTACAAATTGGAATTTACAACGAACGATCGACGTGATTTGGAACATCAATACTCCATGCACATGCTACTGAGGGGGGTTTGAAGTTGGGGGGGGGGGGGGTTGGGGCGTTACGAACATGCTGTTCAGAGTTGCTTCCAATTATTGTTAATCGGAAGCAACAGGCTGGCATACATAGAAAATGACATTCAGTGTTCCTCCTCATTATCCAGTAGCTTTTTCATAATGCTGTACTCAGCCACAGGGGAGACAATTTAGGCAAATTGCACAATTCCACCGTGGGCTATATTGTTCTCCTGGTGGCCCAATTAAGTGACATCACAAATAGCCCTGAACTGCATCACACGAACTGAATATAATTATGACCATGACACTGAATATATCCCAAGACAGAGAGTGGGTTCAATCAGCCTAATTCTACTTTTTACAGTCTTACAATAACAGCGTTGCACGTAATCAGAAGGGGATGATCCATAATTGGTGAGTAGGCTGTTGAAGAGGTTGTTAAAACTGTCTGCGGGTGCGGTGCGTTGGACATGTATTCGCCCTAATCAATTGCTCATTAACATACAGGGTGGTGTCTAAATGTCAACATGAGTTAACCAGATATCTAACCTTGACCTTTCGAGAAATCTGAGAAACCAGATTTTTGCTCCCTGTCCTTGGGCTCCCTCCCTCTCCATGCATGGATGGATGAAATCTAAGAGCCATGTGTGATACAGCGGAGCATTTGAGTGGGCCAGTATTATGTCCACTATAATCTTATTTAGGACTGGTGTTGCATGACAGTAGGCTCACCCCTGAAAGCTGCAGCAGGAAGCCTGTGGCTAATGTCAGACATTACTCTCCTATCATGGCCCTACTTGCCAACCCACAGACACGCACACAAGGGCCTTCCTAATCGCAATCGAGCCAAGGGGGAACCTCACAGAGGAGAGTTAATAATGAAAAGTAATCCTACAACTACTACAGCCAGCATGAATGGAAAACACTGCACTGCATTTCTCCATACAAACAGCCCCAGCAAGCACAGTCAGGACCTGGACCAATCAGTGACGTCTCGATTGGGGCTAGATCAAGTCAAACCAAGACAAGTCAGATCTGGCCCAGAATATCACCTGATTTCAACCAAAATTAATCCTGACCACAAAAACGTCACTTCCAGGACGTCATCTAAACACATTTCTCATCACCCAAAATTGCTGTCCAAATGTCCATATGATGTCCCGGTGATGACGTCCTGTAAATGACGTAAAGATCATCCCCATATGGGCTGTGATCTGGCCTAGTCCTGAACGTCACCGGGGTGAAGACCGGGCGTCATCATAACGTCATCATGACGTCATTGTGCTTGCTGGGGCACTGATAAGCAAAATATAAGCCAGCACTATAAGAAGGCATTCCTAAATGATGACCACACATTATGGTTTGTAGAATACAGAAGGGGACAAAATGTTATCACAAGCTGAGGAGTTGAAAAGTGTTACATGAATAAAGTTTGTTTTCATATATTATTGTTACCATAGTGTTAAAGTACCGACACAGCATGGATTTAGTCAGTGGTAAAAAGAAATCTGTGTTGATAGTGAGCTGTCAACATTTTTCATTTTCACCTTGTCAGCTCTGGCTAAAAGTGGGGCTGGTGGTTAACTGCCATGATGACACTGTGGGTTTGTCATGGCATCAAGGACCAACCAGTTGGCAGTGCTAAGGAGAACACTCCACACATCAAGCTGACAACTGACCCCAGCTTCAAAAACAACACAATAAATGTTATTTTATTTTTTAAACACTTTCGATTGAAATTGAACTAGATCTGTACAATTGTGTGGTTACGTGTCATTTGTGATATTTTCAAATGTGAAATCCATATTTAATACCATGACAGAACAATAATCTTAAAAATAAATTGTCATTAACCACTTGAACCCTCGCATCCCTATAATGGGGCAAACGTTTTCCGAAAATAGCCATGGGATGAATAGCCAGTCTATAAAGTTGCGTTGTGAGCTTATAGATTGGCTATTTTTGGCCAAGAGATTTGTGCAGGGAAATACTAGAAGATCTGATATAGAGCCCTGGGGGACACCGGTCAACTAATAGGGTTAAAGCAATTCAACAGCTACTAAAAACCAAGAGCTGAATCTTTCATTTAACATTTAAATTGCCCGCATAGAGGAAACAAAGAGAGCAATGGAATTATTTTCGTGAGTGTGTGCGCGCGTTTGTAAGATAGTGAGAGATAGGCAGAGAGAGAGACATTTCTTTTGCATTTTTATGTTTCTCTCCCTCTATCTTATGGTCCATAAGATAAAGGGGTTAGAAACCTTAAACATGCAAAAAAAAATGCAAAGCTGAACGCAATGTGTTTAGCTTTTCTTTGAGGCACCACCTTCGGGTAAATTTCAATGTAAATTACCATAGGTCACACAAGGGTCTGTAATGGTGTACAAACAGTTCAAACACCTTTCTGATACATGTGAATGCCTGAGCGCTCTCATATTGCCTTCTGGGAGAGATTTTCTCTGAAGGTCTTTTGAGCGACACAACTCGAGCCATCCATCATATAGGCCTATTGCCTTTTCTAGAATGCCACATGGAATAGCACTGCAATTCCACAGTTCTCTAGTGCCAATTTTGGCAAATACAACAGTGTCTCGAGACTTTGTCTGCTTTGATAATGTCACTACTGTCTGGTTTAGTGTCCCACTGAACTGCACCAGTTCATCGCCTCGCCTTTTTAATGACTGAGCAAATATTGTTTCAGATCCCAGTAGGAGCTAAGCAGACAACACAGTGGGGATGAGAATTGCTATTTGATCTCCGCCCATCACATTTGAATATAGATGGGGTTTAAAATTTAAATTATTTCACCCAAACATTTCACTGGGTGACTTATGTTGCAGGTCGAAGGTTGGCACAACTTGGCAGCACACTGTGTTTGAACCCATTAGGGTCACTGGCAGCCATCTAATGGGATAATGTAGTATGTTTAATGAATTAAGTTCGGGTGCACAGTTCACCGCAGTTTACCTTATGACTGAGCAGTTTTCTTTTCTGTTGGTGCAAGAGAGTTTGAGCGCTGAAACCGCATCGCTTATGGTAAAGGTGAAGCTAGTACCTACCCCCTGCTATAATTGCTGAGACTTCATCTTTGATTCTATCAGTAACAGCGAGTGTGCACTGAACCGTTGCTACTGGGCGACCTGCAGTCATTTTACATCCAATGTCATGAAATTCAATTCAGTCACTGTAAAATACTGAGCGTTATTATAACTCTGAGAGTGCACAAATAGAACCAAATGGAATTTACGGGTCCATTTTGTCCCATTTACATAATCTCAGAGTTAAATGAACACTCGGGATTTTACTGTGCATCCTACACTTGACTGGTCACATTTTTCCGAATGGAAAAATTGGAGAGATCTCCAGTCTGTGCTGTATGACCACGGTTGTTATGGTGTAATAGAATTGTCTGTCAGTGGCCCTTCCCACTTGAACAAAGTGAGTAATGTCCACACCCTAACCAATCAAAAAGTGAGTAGAGAATATCGCCACGCCATTCGAATAAGCCATTATGAGACCCAGAGCCTTTTCCCTCATATTCCTCACGGACAAGTCAAACGGACAATGTCCTTAAGTGAGTGTTCTTACTAGAATTCCCAAGCTTCACTGTTAGCAACTACCAGAAGCATTATGAGTTCTCCGTTTGCCACGTTGAACACGAGTGTATTCCCTGCTCTGGGAGTCAAATCTGCTAAAAGACGAAAAAAAGATAGCAATGTAAGCTTCTTTCCAGAACTCTATAGTTCCTCTCAAACAAGCCTTCATGTACACTTGTACAGTACACAGTGCGTATAACACTATATTTTGTGCAGTTTGTGATGTGAAAAGGTGTGACTCATGATGACCTACATCCCTCAACACGGTTTAGTTTATAAATATTGATTTCTCATGCACTCCTAGCATCCGTCGGCATCATACTGTGACATGTGGGCTTGTTGCCACCTCTGCTGGGTAACCATATGGTCCCCTTCCTGCAGTATATTGGCTGACCATCACATCACATCACATCACATCACAACCTTCACCATCACATATCATCACATCGTGTGAGGACGCTGTTGGATGCTGAACACGGTTATTCCTGTTACGCTTCCTGTTTTTGTGTCATTCTGAATCACACATCCACAGTCAGCTAAAGTCCATCACACGAGCAGATGGTACGTAGTAACCTAGAGGTTGGAGCTGTAAACTTATAGATCTGAGTGTCAGCTGGAACATTAATGAGTGCTACCCTGCTTCAGAAACTACTGTCAAGGTGTCCTTGATCAACACAATTTACGCACACACACACACACACACACACACACTCACACTCACACACACACACACACACACACACACACACACACACACACACACACACACACACACACACACACACACCCACACACAAACACACACACACACACACACACACACACACACACACACACACACACACACACACACACACTGACGGACACACTGACGGACACACACACACACTGAAGGACAACAACCACCACAGCTACTGCAGCCATGCTGTGACTTATTTTTGTTTTACTCTGAATTACACGTCTGCCAACCTAACGGCCTACATCTTACACTCATTACATAACTTATGTAGTCAGTGAGTGCAGAGTGCCATCTGGGTCTTTTCTGGAGCCAACCCACACAGACACTCCTGCCTGGATGCCAGCGAATACAATCCCTGCTGGGGACAGAGCTCAAGCAGCTGCCTGTCAAGGACCTTTGAACCACAGAGAATGAGCACTATACCTGCAACAATGCATGTTAATGTATGTAGATAATTATCTGATCTATCATTTGAGAATGAGTGGGTGGTCTGTTGTTACTGCATGGTTGCCCTGAGTAGGAAAAAAATTGGAGGATTGTATTAGCCTCTTGTAAAGATTTTAGATGCAAAGGCTAATCAATAGATTATTCCACAAATAATAGGCTACTGTTCCCTGGTCTATTTATAGATTTACACAAATCAAAGTACAAGATTATTTTTTACAACAAAATTGTTATTTTAACAGCAAAGTACATGTATACAGTCATGGGATGAATAAGGGGGGACTCAGATCAAAATGTATACAATAACATAACTCCCTAAATACTCACTATGTAAAACATTTTATGTTTAGAGGATTCTTGATGATAATAATGCATAATAAGTTAATGTATTTTCTTACTAAATAGTTGAGTTTTAGAGAACCGAATAATTCCCCCCTTTTCTAGTATTGATTATTTAACCAGATAACAAAGCTGTCCTATAATGTCCCACATGCTATACAAAGTTTGGGAATTAGCCAGCCCATATGGGCACTGGTCTTTTTGATTGATTGATTTATTGAATACTTGATTGACAGTTTGCAATTAGTAGCCTACAGAGGTATGATTTACAATGAATGTTAAAAGGATAACACAACAAGCCCTAGGGGATTGTTTCCATTGTGGTCCTGTGTATTCTTCATTAAGAAATCACTGCTATGTTTAATTTATGTATCTCAATTATTTTCTTCATTTCCATTATTAGCAGTGGTGTAAAGTAACTAAGTACATTTACTCAAGTACTGTCCTTAAGTACAATTTTGAGGTACTTCTACTTTACTGGAGTATTTCCAATTTTCAATATTTACTTCTACTCCACTACATCTCAGAGGCAAATATTGTACTTCTACTCCACTATAATTATTTGAAAACTTGAGTTACTTTGTAGATTTCAAAACAAACATTAACCACAGCAAATAATGAAATGATTTTTATACATTTAAAAAATTGTAAAATGGGACATTCTGCAAGAGAACTTTTACTTAGCAAAGGTGAGAACTTCTTCCACCACTGATTATTAGTAGTCTTTTGCACTGCCACCACTCAGCTCTTATCGGACTGGTCAGGCAGACGAGGGCATGGACGAGGGAATGGCGTTTGCGTGTGGGCGTGACGTGAAAATGAGCTTGCGTAATAATGACGTCACGTTCCAAAACGTAATAGTGCGTGTTCAAATCGAGAAAAAGTACTCCCATTTTTTACTTACGTAAAAGTATTAATACTGAAATGTATTCAAAATGTGCCACTGCCAGAATGTCCCATTTCACAAGTTCAAAATGTAGCCTATAGAAAATCTTTTGAAAATATCTACAAGCTCACAATTCGGTGCATCCATTGTGAGCTGGTAGATCTGCTATTTTCAAATGGCCGAAATATAGGGCTGTATGATATAGGGCTGAAGTGTTAGTGTGTTTTGTAATTATATTCAAAATCTACAAAGTAACTAGTAACTAAAGTTTCCATATAATTGTAGTGGAGTAAAAGTAGCCTACAATATTTTCCTCAAGATGTATGGGGTCGAAGTAAAAGTTTTTTTTTATTTTTTATTATGAAGAAAGTGAAACATACCTCAAAATTGAGTAGGCCTACATGTACTTAATTACTTTACACCACTGGTTCAAATAGCACCTATGCGCTAACGGACTTCTTTGGGACGGTCCTGCAGCAACGAGTTTTTCTTTTTTTTCTTTTTTATTACTGCAAGGGGGAAATAACCTCCAGTATGCAGTGCATGTTTTCACCAGATGGAGCAGAATCCACAGAAACCACACATTATAATTTCATTCAAACACAGAAAACGCATCTATGGATCACAGAAAGGAGAGCAAAGCAGAGAGCTATTGTTACTATAGGTCATAGCACTGTTGTTCTTTTATTCTAATCTAAAGCACAAAGGATAAGAGCACCACCCGCCTATCCTATATAAATGTGCGAGCCTGCATCGCGTGCGCTCTTTTGTCCAAAGCGTATTTCTCTCTCTGACGGTTTTTTCTTTAAATTTATTTTGTCTTAATATTTTTATCTTTTTTTATTTTTGTTTTGAAATGTAATGAAACTGATCGACAGCGGATACTGAAGTGCTTTGTTGGATAGGCTAAAACACACGTGTGCGTAAGGATGGTCTTGTTGGGAGCAGGTGTATTGGAGGCGCAGGGCACAGAACAAGGGCAGCGCACAATAACGGGACCACAACACCTGCTCCAAAGGATAGAACCATCATCTCCTAGATGTCGTGCTACTACTACTGCCTAATAGTTTACGAGATCACCACTTTACGAGATGGATTTCTGACAGAACTTCTGCATGGCAGCCTAACAATCAAAGGAATGTGAGCACAGCAGCAGAACTGATGATGGACGCACAGTCAATTCGGAAGACAGTAACATAATAGTCAACTGCTTTTGTCGGCTCTCCAAAGCCTGCTTTTTAATACCGGAATCAATCTTTTTTTAAATATCAAGGACAAACAAATCATCTGCAAGGATGCCCGACACACTTTCACCTGCCCAACTGCTCTATATAGGAATGGAAGTGATCATTGCCGTCTTCTCCGTACTGGGCAATGTGATGGTGGTTTGGGCTGTGAAAATTAACAAGTCGTTGCGAGACACCACGTTCTGTTTCATCGTTTCCCTGGCTCTGGCGGATATTGCGGTGGGAGCCCTCGTGATTCCCCTGGCTATTACTATCAGCATCGGACTCCAAACTCACTTTTACAGCTGCCTGCTGGTGGCGTGCACGGTGCTCGTGTTAACGCAAAGTTCCATCCTGGCCCTTCTGGCTATCGCGATCGACCGCTATCTCAGGGTCAAGATCCCAACCAGGTAATGATGCTCTCAGGACTACTAGGGCTGTGACACAAATTTAAGTTGCCGATTATTTGTCACTCAAATAATTGCGATTAACGATTTAATTGTGTGTTTGGCATTGAACATTTGTAATTGATTTCTGTTTGCCTTTTAGGCTTCGTAATAAAAAAAAATGCACAGGGCAGATATGACAAAAAGGCTAACTTAAATATACAGAGAAATTATTTACATATTTAATAATTGTATACATGTACAAATAGCAGAAATAGCTGATCTACAAGCTTACAATGTGTCACGAAGTGATCCCTTGTAAGCTTGTAGATCTGCTATTACTGCTTTTTTAATATTTGAAAATGTGTGAACATTCTTCAACATGGAAACGATTATAACAATTATGCAAAAATAATTGCATGCGATTATCTAAAATAATTGCCATTAGAGTCTAATCGCAACTATTTGAGATAATATTTGTCTAATCATTAGACAAATATGTAGTAGTTGTGACAGGCATAGTCAGGACAGGACTTTTTTTTAACATTCACAACAATACAGAAAGAGCTGAGCGGATTGGGGTGGGATGGGGGCACGGCACTGTCTATTGAAAAGGGTGCTGATGCTGACAAACATGATGATGATGCTGATGATGGTGCATAATTTTGCATATGCTTAACCACTTAACCCCATATGGGTAACCGGAGTCCCTCAGGGGCCAGGGCTCAATACCAGTATATTTTCTGTTTTCTGTTATTGAGGGGAAAGCTAGCCCATTGACAAGCTCACAACACGATGCAACGTGTCATGTTGTGAGCTTGCCGATCTGCTGTTTTCAGCAAAAGCTTTCCCCAAAATACTGATGCTGGGGTTTAAGTGGTTAATTACAACGTACAATACAGGAAACTGCTGCGGATAATGATGATGATGATGATGATGATGATGATGATGATGATGATGATGATGATGATGTGATGGTGAATTCAATGACATTGATGATGATCCTAGTGTTTGCAGTTGTTGATAGTAGTATGTTGGTGGAGTGTGCATGTGACATATGATGATGGTGATGATGGTGATGAAAGTGAATGGCTGCTGTCGTGGCGGTTTAGGTGTGGTTTAGCCTACTGTAGATGTTAGGTGCAGACAGTGTTGATAATTTAGTTTAGTTTATTTAGGATCCCCATTAGCTCTTAGTTACTCTTGCTTCGGTCCACACAGAACAATATACACAAATAATTTAAAAAAAATACTGAGCTGACTTGGTAATTGATCATATTGATTGACCTTTTCTGCAGGCACAATATAGGTAAACCCCAGTATGTTTCCTGGCATTGATTTCCTCCAAGGCTATAGGTCTTATTTCACTATGCTGCCTACAGTTACAGTACATCCTGCTAGGCCCCTATAGACGTGGAGGATCTGACACTCCTGTATTGATGTGACAGCTTACCAGAGCATAGCTGATTAACAATCAACTTTAATTTGCACTTCTGTCCTTCGGATTGGAAGAGAATAATCTCTGTGGTAGTGTCAAGTCTTTAATATTTGTTAATCTTTGAATTTGTGTGTGTGTGTGTGTGTGTGTGTGTGTGTGTGTGTGTGTGTGTGTGTGTGTGTGTGTGTGTGTGTGTGTGTGTGTGTGTGTGTGTGTGTGTGTGTGTGTGTGTGTGTGTGTGTGCGCGTGCATGTAGGAACACTGACAAAGACTGGATGTTGCCTTTCATGTGTTTTTTGTGTGACTAACTAAAAAGAGAACACATTTCCAATCAATGCTGTTCAGTTTGCCACCTTTTGTACTTGATGTACACGCCCACCAGTAGTTTATCACGCCAAGATGTAACAAAAGACTTGGAGAGCCAGTCTGAGAGAGAGAAGATAAGCTTATAGAAAAAGGATGTTTTTCAATTGTCTAAGAATACTGTCAACAATAGCTTCACATTTTGATCTTCCATTCAAGAAGCTGTTGAGTCTTTATTGGCTCATGAGATTTATTTTCTTTTTCATTTCTGATTGAAATTTGTCACACATTTGAGCTTTTGACTGCAAATGAAATGGTTATACATTTCCTAATCATTGATGCTCTTGTGCATTGTAAAATGTTACATTTTGTCAATGACATCATCCCTGCCCCAGGCCATTTTTACAAGGTTTTTACTCTGTATTTCATGTGGCTAATTATCCTAGTATACTGCATTAATCTCCAGATATTAATCTAATTGAAGACAATTTGCAGCACTTTCTCTCATAGAGCTACATTAGAGCCTGAAATAATGATCAGTTGCGTATAGTTAAGTACTATTCATGTACAGCTGGGGCTTGCCCACAGATTTATTCAGATCAGTGTCATACTCTCACTCTCACCCCACACTTTAATCTCTTCATCAGTACGGACAGAAGTCACAAAACCTAAACAGAGGGAAGTGTTTATGTTGATAGGCATTTGTATTGTATTGTTTAAAACCTCCAAGCTGACAGGCTCAAAGTGTGAATAACGATTGCTCCTAAGAACTTGACTTATCATATCACTTTAATGTCTAATCAATAATTAAATTAAGCACATGCCATCTGTGACAGTCGGACTGAATAACAATTTTCTGGTTTGCTTGAGGCTAAGCTTCCACAAAGGTCACATTATTCTCAATGCAACATTTCCCCAACAATTGTAGTGTCCATTATTATAAATATCAAGCATGCTGTTACATGAAGTGGACTATCTGACAGCATTTTCATCAGTGACTGCAGGCATGATCAGGCTAGACTCTCTGTGTGTGTGTCAGTCTCTGGTCACAAGTCAACAGCCCAGCTCTGGCATGCTTTCAGAGACTCTAGTCTACATCATCACCTTCTGATCCACTGTCACCTTACTGCAGGCTGTGGATCTGCCAGTAAAAAGTCAACCCATAAAACATGGATAACAATGAAAAAGGCCAATAACTAAACCCACACACTGAGGGACTACTGTAGTAAGGCACCAAGCTGCAGTCAGTGTTCACTGTGCTGCTTTGATAAATTAGTAGATTATAATGGAGTCAATTGAAGAGCCATAAATCCTATTCCATGACAAAAGAGGCATTGAAAAGCATGAGTGCTGAGAGTCGTGAGGAATAATGATAAGGGTTTAGAGGAGACTTTGTGTCATGTGGGAATATATACTGCAAGTGATATTGCAAGAACAGCAGCTACTGAACATTTTTAATTGAATGCCAACTTTTTTATTGTCACTCCAGCTATCTGTAAGCCAACAGACTTGCCTGCAAAATGAAATGATCTTGGGGGAAAAATCATTCACGCCCTGTTACTGCAATAAGTGCTTACCCAGCAATCTTGTGTTTCTTCTACAGCTACAAGCGGGTGGTAACCACAAGGCGGGCCGGGCTGGCAGTTGTGGTATGCTGGACAGTGGCCTTCATCGTGGGCCTTACCCCCATGCTGGGCTGGAACAACCTGTGGCGCCTCCAGCAGAACGACTCCATCAGCTCTGACCTCATGATCACCTGCCAATTTGAGAACGTGATTAGCATGGACTACATGGTCTACTTTAACTTCTTTGGCTGGGTGCTGCCACCGCTGCTGCTCATGCTGGTTATCTACGCGGAGATCTTCTACATGATCCACAAACAGCTCAACAAGAAGAAGAGCACCACCAGCCACACAGACCCCAACAAGTACTATGACAAGGAGCTGAAGCTCGCCAAGTCTCTGGCCCTGGTTCTCTTTCTCTTCGCAAGTAGTTGGCTACCCCTCCACATAATCAACTGCATCACACTCTTCTGCCCCACGTGCCAGAAGCCCCTGCCCCTTATCTACATCGCCATCCTGCTCACTCACGGTAACTCCGCCGTCAACCCCATTATCTACGCCTTCCGCATCAAGAAGTTCCGCATGGCTTTCCTGAAGATCTGGGAGCAGTACTTCTGCTGCAAGGACACGCCAGCTCTGGAGTTCCAGCCCAGCGAGAGGAAGGAGAACCCCAATGCAGACCTGCATCAAACTGAAGTAGCACCTCAACCGCCTCATAAGGAGATCTCAAACCCTGACACACCACAACAACAGTCAGGTCCACCTGAACTGCTGCAGGACCAGAAGCTGGACCCGCAACAAGAACAACCTAAAGAACAACAACCGCCCATGTTAGAGCAGAATGCCATCTAAAACCTGGCACAGAGCCAATTCTTTGGAAGTTAGTGAACATAATTGCATGAGCATTCTTTGGCCCCTCCTCATTTTGAAAGGATTCTAATGAGGATTGTGACATGGTACAAAATGCCAGGATGCTGTAGCGATCGAGGCGAGGCGTGGCGACTTGCAGCCTAAACCTCAAACACTGGGGGATCATGCATCTACACTCAGGAGATGTGCAGGAGTAGAAGGGTTTTCAGAACAGGAGTACAAAAGAATCACGGTAAAAAGGGTATTTATAAACTTGCAATAATATGTCTTTTTGACAATAAGATGTGTCTATCTTAGTAACTGACTTAAGATATTACATAAAAACGTTGGTTTTATTTATCATGATAAAACAGTTGGTGTGGCCAATTCAAAATGTGCAATATACTTATAGTGGTTTATCAGTATAAAATTATCAAATGTTAATGGAAGTATGTGACATTCTGTAGGATTAAGATGTTTGTACTGTCAATAGACCAGGGTTGTCTTACAACTGTAAAACCACTGGTTCATTTTAACTGACAGTGGATTAAGAATATGAATGTAATAATCGTGTACATGACAAATTGTAGCAGCAAAGCTGTGAACACTCATCTCTTTTCAGGGTCTTCTTAAAGGCACAACTGTGGTAGAACAAGCACCACTAAGACAACCTATTGGGACAAGAGGGTGTATGCCAACACCAACCAAGCTTTTGTAATCCCTTCAATTGAATTCTTCAATTCAAGTGATTCAGCACTCCAACACTGCTGGTCCATAACTGAGAAGGCGGCGACCAGGGAAAAGAAAAAGGCAGCAAGGAAAGGGGGGGGTTTCATTCCAAATACCTTATTCTGCCCTGTCAGTAGATGTGTGCATCAGATCCATGGCTGAGAGGGAGACAGGAAGGATACAGCCTCCATGCCAGCTAGTGGTTCCAGTGAGTTTCTTTTTTCCCCTCCAACACACACTATGAATAATGACTTGCCACTAAAGACAGTGGCTTTCATCGCCTTAATCGGTATTTTAACTGGTGTGGAGTGGACTAATTGTCAAGGCCCAGAGAAGATGACCGTGAGATTGTGATTATCTTTACTACAGTGTTATCTCAACAATTTGCATAATGCCCTGACTAGCGCAGCTGCATCCGTAGATGGTAACTGGAGTATCATTGACGTTGCATAATCTCACTTGCATAATATGATGCACTTCATGAGAATGTAAAGTAATTCAGTTTATTGTAACTTTCTGGACACCATGTTAAGACTGTGTACTACATACTCTATGAAGTGGGTGACAATCTCTTGTGTAGGGCTGAAATATTTCTTTTTCTTGACGCTTTCTTGACAACTATCTCAAACTGGTCGCAACACAAAGTGAACATAATCAGTCCTTGGATGATATCAATTGTACACTTGCTCCTCTATTCCCAAACATACTGGACATTCTTTAGTTTTATTCCAAACTCCAAACAAAAGTGTAAACATCTTGGTAGCAAGATATGGTACTAGTGAGCTCCAAAATAATATAAATATTTTGCATTTGCTACTCTATGAACAGACATTAAATAAATACAATAAATAATATATATATATATATACAGTATATATCAAAACATTACATTCAACTTCTTACAAAATCACACACATTTTTGAAAGTTTATAAGTTGTAAGTTCTTAAGTTGAAAATGTGAAAGGAAAGGAGTGAGAGTACAAGTTGACACCAGGAAACTTTAATGCAATCCCCACTACCTTTTATTTTAATGTGTCTATGAAGTATATAGGCCAGTTGTACTGTACACACCTAGGATAAAATGTGAATGAATTAATAAAGATATTATAGTATCATGTTTTTCTTTAGATTGGTGTGTGAATTTGAAATACTAGTTTCAGTGGAAACATCTATAATATATAATGCTGTATGAACATTACAGTATGTCTGCGATTTGCTGTGGTTCTCTGCAATGTGACTCAATGAATACAAGAACGCTCGCCCCAAAACACATAAGTAAAGCATTCTCTCTAGAGCATGGTACTGTCAGAGTAAGATGCTAAGATGCTAACGGGGGCCATCCATGCTACCCCTAGCAGTACCATTAAAACCACTTAAACCCTTAGTTTTAGTTGACTGGAGTCCCCCAGGGCTCCATACTAGGCTCCCTCATGTTTGTGCTCTACACTAAATATTTTCGCAGAATGTTAGTTCGCCCCAGAATAAGGACACTGTAGCATTCAAGTGGTTAACGCCTAGGGATTATAACATTGCAGGTCATAATTATTGCAACAAAACACTAACTGTTTAAAAAAGAAAACATCCCAATGGGCTGCTTAATTATTTAATATGAGTGTATTTTTACAGCATGGCTGAGTGTCTGTGTGTCCGGAGCTAACCTCACCAACTGGATCATTGGATTGATAATGTGCCAAAATGTGTATGGATGCTGGCAATGGGCCACAGGAGTACCTCCAAAAATACGGTGTCTTTTATACTTTTTGAAATATTTAACTGTTATTTTTTTTTATGGTTCAGACATACAAATGCCAAGGCTGAAGTTTTTTACCCTGTCCAGCTCAATAATTAAGTTTAACAGTTAACAGACGTTTTCCTGTCATTAAAATATTACTGAACTTTCCTGAATAATTGAGTCAATGTTGACTAAAATTGCAAACTCACAAACTGAATAAAAACTGAATTTACAAGAAGAGGAAAATAGGTTATTGATTACTAGAGGACAGTGCAGTAGAAACCAGAGAAGCTAAACTAGACCAGTCAAGCAAAAGTGTACTTAATTTATAAATATATTAGTTAAAAATATGGAAACAATTAATTGATTGACAATTAATGAATTGACAATTAATTGAGACCTAAGAATTTTAACTGGTTAAACTTAACAAAAAAAATAAATAAAATAAAAACCTATAGCAAGTTCACACTTTTGGGTATGACATGCATGTCCTAAAACCAGATTTCACACCCAGTATGTCACAGAAACACTGCAGGAAGTTCTAGGGCCTGTTTCCTTCTGTTGCTGTTCGTTATTCAAAGTTTTACATACTTAATATTTAGCTATTTTTGTGCCTTTTGTGGGGGCACCCGTCATACTCTGAAGTGCCTTCACGATCCTTAATAGAGGTTCTCCTTTAGGGGCGGCCATAGCTGAGTGGTTAGTGAGCCCGCCTAGGGAGCCAGAGGCCCTGGTTGCCCCAGGTACGATTCCAGGCCACGCCAGCATATGTGTCGATGAAATGAAATTTGTCCCTGAGCAAGACTCTTAACCCCTAATTGCTCACAGGCCCTCATTGGAAACAAGCCCGCAAGGACTTTCATGAACGTCCTGTTAAAAGGAATTATCCTTATCTTCCTCCCGGGAGGAAGAGAAATAAACTTTATTAAGTAGTAGAACATAAAAATAACAAACAAAAAAAGGGTCTGGGGTTAGCTTGGAAAAACAAGTATGAAGAGGAGGGCAGTTTTTAAGGATGGTAGGGTGGAGGCCTCTTTTATGGAGTGCGTTCCATAGGGAGGGGGCAGCAACTCAAAATGACCTATCGCCCCAGGTTCAGCGCTTGGTCTTTGGGATTTCAAGGACCTGAAGGAGTGAATGACAATGTGCAGTATATGCTAAACTAAAAGAATCCAAGAAAATGAAAATGTATTATGCTCATATCTATTCATTATTTCTGTGAGCACATAGAGGAAGATGATGTACTGTAAGTGAGTGAGTCGCTTCCTAAATTCTATTTTTATCGTTCAAAACAATGAATATTTTAATGCTAGACATTTCCAACGCTGCAATAGCACCTTCCTGCTGTCAGAATTCTCATTACCTACTTGGCTCAGTACAGTCCAACAATCTAGTGAGTGCCTCTGAGATAAGAGCCAAATTGTCACAGCCCTGACAGCACAATTCTCTCCCACAGGATATTAATTCACTTGAAGTTGATCTTTTGGGACGCGCATGAAGTTCCTGGACAGATAACAGAATCCAAGTGCCAACTTCAGTCTGTTTCTGTGTCTGCTATGAATGCACAGCAAAATCCTGTTAATTTTACTCAACTGTAACTGACTAGCACACGTTTGGTCTCAGAAGTCATAAACAGGGTAATTTGAGGCTAATCTTTCAGAAACTAAAAGTCCTGAATCAATCTAACCGGAAAGACACCAGACATGAGTCATGACCCTATCATTAATGTAGTGTTGCTCAGATATTGACCAATAGTCTGGTTCAATATTTTGAGTATTACTTGTTACTTATTGTAACATAATATTAATTATTAAGTAATATAATATTGTTATTATACTATTATTGTAATATTCAATGCATTCTCACACCCGTGCCGTCAAAAGGGCAACAACTTGGGCCGGATTTGACCATACTGCAACATTTGATGTGAGGGGACGCCTGTGATGTCGCATGTTGACGGGGGACTTGATGATTTACGATTCTGTCCCTATTGGTATGCAAATCGAACAGCGCCGAGTCGGGGTCTATGTTCGCCAGGTTCTATGTTCCCCGGGTTCTATGTTCCCCACTTACTTGGCCGTGGCCACTCTCTTGCCTGCGGCTTGCTGGGGGTGCCTCACATGGCTCAAGTCTGCCTCAGACGGCGTGCCTCTGTCGTTTCAACTGGTTTTTAACGGAGTCGTCACCCTCTTTACGAGTTGGATTTGAGAACGGCACTGCCACATTCCAGTGTCGGCGGGACTATCAGGACTATGCAGGATGGTCAGATGTTGTCACTATAGTACTACTTCAGAGTGAGAATATGTTGCAATATTGGCTGGGCTTCTCGGGCAAAGTCAAAAAGTTCCAGGCTACCACTGATATCAAGTTTATAGTAGACTTCAGATAAGGACCACAAATAAAGACAAGAGGAAACCCTGGAGCGCCGTATCTCTAGCAGAACAGTCAAGGTGACCTTTCTCTGCACCCACCTTCTGCCCTTGGGGCTAATGTGTGGGTTAACCGCAGATCCCGAAGGAAGAGATGTTATTCTCATTCCCCCATTTAAAATTCACATTCTTCAGCAATATCTTCCTCTTCTTGGTGAGCCAATACCTTGGTCTCATCACCATCTCTCTTTGCATGTGCAAGAATAATACAGTATTTCAATGGATGTAGCTCATTTATACCAATAAACGAAACGGATGTGCCGATATGCAAGTGATGCTCCAGAATGAGTATAACGTGTGATGGAAGTATCTGTAGGGTGAGGTAAGTTCAAATTCATCATCCTGGCCTGGGTAGGGAAATATGGATATGGGTGGTCAAGGTGTAGATGGTACACAAAAAAATCATAAAGCACATATAAATGCAAATATACACACAGAGCATACAGTCCCCCCCCCCCTTCCATCCTCCTTAACACTCATACACATACGCACGTTTGCGCACACCCACACAGAGAGCATTTCCATGCACCCTTGCTCTAGCATACATTCACAAACACACGTATGCACGCATGGGCACACACACACACGCGCGCGCACGCACCCATGCACCCATGCACCCATGCACGCACGCACGCACACACACACACACAGTCAGAGCACTTCCCGACACCCTTGCTCAGCATAGACTGACACATGCTAAAATACTTCAGTGGCAGTGGGCTACATAAGCCACTGCCACAAATGAGCTCTATATGTCAATTATTGCACACCCTGACCACAATACCATCAGATCCTGTTTAGTGCTGTCCCGCTCATTTAACAGTTTAATTGCTTGGAAGTACAAAGGACTTGCTAAACCTGCAAAGGAGTTGGAGTTTCTTCCCAGCAGGAAATTCATCTGTTGTGCTAAACCTGGCTATTATTATCTTCCATTCTGGCATATATAGTATCTGCTCAGGTTACTTTGTGAAATGCTCCAGAGCAGTCTTTTTAAACAATGTTTCAGGTCAATATTTTCCTCTGCCCATTAGCAGAGGATCAAACTGGCACTGAACATCCTGTCCCCAGAGGTCTCACTGGACTGGGGCAGGCTACGGGGAAAATGCACGGCATGGTATTTATGCTCCACTAAAGGGGGTTTCACATTAAAAATGGAGCAGCAGGCTGATCTACCTGAGCTCTGATCAGTAGTCATGAATAAAGCAGGCGTTTTGTGCCCCCAGGGGCTGCTCCCGCCGCACGAAACAGGGGGCCTTGTCAGAACATCTCCACAGGCCATCACTATCCCTGGCTCAGGGAGCGTCATGCATAACTCCACCGCCCTAAAAACAACTACATGAAACTGCGATGCTCCAGAGTGTTGTGCTATGATACAGTAAATGTATGTTTATTTTTGAGTGGTTATTGTTGTTGCTGGTGTTGCTTAAATTGCGTGTGCAATATTTCACAAACACAAGAGCTGCATTTTCCCTTTGCTCAAAAGAGCATTATGTGCCATACGCATCTGTGCTATGATAAAAGCTGTGCATGGGAGAGACAAAATTCCCAGCTGCTGTCAGAACACACACACACACGCACACACGCACGCGCGCACGCATGCACACAAGCACACATACATGCACACAGAGGGATGCAAATGAATATCTTGATTGATGTCCAGGAGATGGAAGTATACACAGGCCATTAAGATATAATGCCACACTGACTATTAGTAGCAATAGCAATTACACATCAAAACTCATTCAAAGCCTTGAATCAGATTACACAATAGGTGTCTTTGTAGGAACCTTTGGTGATCAATCTTCTTCCCCTCCTGCTCAGAACAACACACTCTGATCCCTGTGAACTAATGAATGAAACACAACAAGGTCTCGCAGCATGTGAGAATCCCCTAATAAGAGCGAACAGTTGGGTGTAAGAAATAAAACAAATACATTTTCCCTCAACAATCAATTATTCACTGAACATGGCGTAGAAAATCAGGACAGCATCAATATTTAATCTCCTTTTTTTTATCTTTAACAAATCTCCGCCGTAGAGAATGTGGTGAAAACATAGCCTTGGAGCAAGGCTGTAAAATGTGGGAAGGGATTGGTGCTTCCACACTCTCAAACTAAACGTTTCGTGCTTTGGTTTAGAACAAAAACGATAGAACTGGCACGAAAACTAATTTCACCCACTCTTTTACTTCTGTAAGTAAAGTGATGTGACAATAAAGCTGATTCTGAAGATGGTTCAAATGACTCATACTACTGCATCTGAAAAGGAATTCCTTTAGGAGCAAATCAACAACTATATTTTGGCAATTCATTGGCAATATCAATGTGAGTGTAATGCTCAAATATGTGACTATTTAAGAAGGATGACCTCTCAATTAAGCCTACTATATGTAGGCTTAAGTGACAGACCGACCCTGGCGACCCCCTACCGCCTACCCGCCCACCCCCATGTTCTTGCCCCACTGAGGATCCTAGTCACACAGTGCCACCTGCTGGTATTTAGTGACGTTTTGGTGTCATATGTACTTACCACAGTACAAATGCCTGGAGATTTCAATGTCTGACTGTCTCTGAGATAGAGCACACGTGGTGGGTCACAGCTGGCCCCTTCATTAAGCTTTTCCCACATGTCCTGTTGGTCTGATCTCCATCCAAATATTTCTATTCCAGTCTTTCGCAAATCGCAAAAGACCTGCTTGGCTACTTGAACGAAACTCATTAATGAGCAGAAAAATGCATCTCTGAGACGCAGCTTGAATTAGATCACAGATCTGGGTCAAAACTATATCATCAATATGATATAATAAACCACTTAAGCCCTATTCAGAAATGTAAAAAAATAAGTGCCGATCTACAAGCTCACAATGCATCGTGACATGATGTGAGCATAGATCAGCTGGCTACATTTGAAAGCATTTCAACATTTCTGAAATGCTTTCTAAAGTTTTGCCTATAATGACATGCCCAAAGTAGGGACGCCAGGTTGAAAAGAGAAAAAATATTTGAAAAACAGTTGAAAAACATTTATATACATGGGAATGTCTGCTTGAGCTTCTACATCCAAAAGATTAATAACAATATTTGTTTAATTGCAGTCTGTGAGTCTGAAAATATTCCAATTTCCCTTCACACCATCTGTGGCCATTGTTTCCACAGAATTGGTTTTCCAATATCCATTGAAAATGACATAATTTAAGTCTTGACTCTTTTACTTTGCTTCTTAATCAATGGTATATTCACCTGTAGTGACTGCCTCTAACAAAATAGAAATAAAAATTATTTGTAAGAACTATCTTAAAGTATGCCTACTGATGTGCCAACATCTTCATAAGGTATTTGTGTTGGTATTGTCCCCCTGGCCTCGTCCTGACCTTCTGCTGTCACGCGTCACAGTAAACATACCATAATGAGGGATAATTGCCCACCTCAACAAGTCTGAACAAGATGCTAAGGGGAGGCAAGTGAACCGCTGAGGCTGAATCACTTCCCGCATGCTATCAGCCGCTTGTCATTTTTTCAGAAGGGGAAATTCCCATCCTTCTTTTTCCCGTTTTCGGAAAGAGTGCATTTTCAAGCTTGTCAAATGAGCATGCAAACAAATTCAGAAAAACTGTGAAAAAAGAAAAGGACTAACGTAATTGTACAATATTCTACCACTACAGCATACAGCATTTGTTTGGGTGAGGACTGACAAAATGAGCCAAGAAACACATTCTAGAAAGAACTGTTTCTGAGTCTGTTTTGGTTTGGAGGCTCTCTTCTACTTGAGCGAACACACTTTTGAAAAACAGCTCTTTAAAAAAGGTTATGAAGGCGTTGTTCTATACACAAAAAGAGTTAAATAAGCAATAATAATATTTGGAGCAATCAAGCGCTCCCATCGTGGTCCATGCTGTCACTGCCTTGTGGCTGTCTCTGGCTGACAGAGATGGCACGCCCATAAAGGCTACTGCCTTTGCCTGGTAGTAATTAGCATTTAACTGCGGTGGCGAGAGATGGCTTTCCATAAAGACACCACAGCCATACAGCACAGCCCAACTAGTCCTAAGCAGTGCTGGCAACCAGGGCCTCAGCAGCCACAGTCTACACTATTAAATGGCCCTCAGTCAAATCCATCTTCTGATTCTCAGTAATAGTGTGGAATGGGGCCAGGTCTAATCCCCTGTGCCTCCATGATTGTCTGTCTATTTAACTGCTATGCTGTGTGTGTGTGTGTGTGTGTGTGTGTGTGTGTGTGTGTGTGTGTGTGTGTGTGTGTGTGTGTGTGTGTGTGTGTGTGTGTGTGTGTGTGTGTGTGTGTGTGTGTGTGTGTTATATATATATATATATATATATATATATATATATATATATATATATATATATATATATATATATATATATATATATATATATATATATATATATATATATATATATATATATATATATATATATATATATAAGAGAGAGAGAGAGAGAGAGAGAGAGAGAGAGAGAGAGAGAGAGAGAGAGAGAGAGAGAGAGAGAGAGAGAGAGGGTATATGACCTAAGTGCTGCAATGGTACAGTACATGCATCCGTAGGAAGTCATTCCATCACTCAAGGGCTTACATCACCTCCTGCTTGGTTCACAGGAACCCAAGTGAACTAATCCTGTACAGCACCTACTGTAGCTGGCATCAGAGGAAGTGTGTGTGCGTAGTATATGTGAGTGTTATCACCATGAAAGGCATATTGCTAGAGGGGCTGGACAACAAAAGAAGGATAATAATGAATGGTCCAAAAACATTTCATGAAACTTGACTTGACTAGGTGAAAAGCTGTGCTTTGATCCCTGGCAACATGCTGGCACATCAGTTTCCATATCCAGATGGATCAAGTGCTGACTCTAGGATTTAATTACTGAGCCACTTAACCACAAAACATTCTACATTATTTTGAAAATAGCAGATCTACAACATGCTTGTATATTTGCTATTTGTCGATTTCCCCCTGCTTATAATGACCACGTTAGAACCATTAAAGGTCTATCTATGTGCTATTATGTTTTCCACAAATGCTATTGATGTACAAATGCAAAATTAAATAAATTATTTATATAGTGGAATATGTTGTTAACTCTCTCTCTCTCTCTCTCTCTCTCTGTCAATTGCATTAAACATTGTTGAAAATAGTTCAGAAATTGCCTTGAAAGTTCAGTAATAAGTCCATTTACAAAGGTTTTTGCAATTATTTTCAGGTATGTGGGGCACAAAAGACTATTAGGACTGTTTATGGCTCGGATATTTAATTTTCCTAAATAAGTGGGGGTGCTTACTACGAAATAACCACTGGATTACATTATGTACAATCAGCACTAGCACAGAATACGTTTATAATGTACAATCATGACTAACTGTCTCGCGTTTCAGATACTGTATAAAGAGCCTGTTTTGATAAAAGTTTCAGCAAAGCAGAAGTAACCACTCCTGTCTGTTGTTAGAACGATGAGTCAGTGTCTCTGTTCGCCATGCTACTACAGTCCATTTCAGATGACTGTAATTTATGGCAACCAGAACCTGTTCTTGAAATGAAGGCTTATCCTATTTGACTTGACTCATTGGACAGCTAGGTGCTATATGTGTGCCGCCTTTGGACTTACCAGCTAAAACTCTATACAGGAGATAACTTGTTTTAATGACTTTTGTTTTTGTTTCAACCTGTGTTATTTCAGGCATTTGTTGGTCGTTCTTATTTCTGGGATCTTTGTATTGCTCGCCTCACCCTAAAGTTATGCTCTTTCTCTCTCCCTCAGAAGGAGAGAGAGAGAGAGAGAGAGAGAGAGGGATTCTGAATATTTAGAAACCACTACTCTGCTCATTAATGTTTCCTAAAATGACTGATTTAATTGTTGCAGTAATAATAATAGGGACAATAAAAATTTGTGGGTATTCTAAAAAGAGGAAACATAAAACGTGAAACAAGCTTTTGGCAAGCTTGTATTAAATGATGCAAGGTCTAAGTAGGTTAAAACAACAAAACAATTTTCCCAGAACAACTTGCACAATACATCATGCTTAGCAAGGCTTGGTAAAGTACCTTGACATAGTGAGGGGGGTAAGAATGCCTTCCACATCAAACACTTTGGGACCTGCGTGTTGCACAGTCGCCATGTCCCACCACAAAGTCAACAAACCAGCCACTACAAAACACAACTCAGCTGAAGGATTGTGAACAGCACAGCCAGCCAAGGAACCACATCATGGACTCAACTCAACTGTCAGACAGGAAGTGATTTTGGCATTTATGACCCCCACACTGAAAACATAGTGCAAGACATAAACATTGCTTTAACAAGGCAGCTTGAGACCAAACAGGCCATGTCACAAATTAAGCACCAAGGCCTAAGACTTATAGCAAAGTGTTGAATTGTAAACATTCAAAAAGCCAGGGTAACTATAATGTAAGTGAAATCAGATATCAAAACATCTTTGTGGGGTTTCCCCCAGTAGATTCTGGGGTCTTCTCAAATGAAACTTCTAATACAATGACTCCAGCTTTCACTAAAATATCAACATTGCCAACGACAAAAAACTCCCATACCTACTGGGAGAAATACAACAATGTGCGAACACAGCAGCAAGATTTGTGAACTGTTGCGATAAAAGAAGGTTAGCCAATGGAATACAACCACCCTAAGGACTACTAACCATTGAGTTTCCCGCACTATCTGTACAGAGTAGACCTCAAGACCTACTGCACATATAAACAGAGCTGCTACCTTTAAACACATTTGAAATCTGAGGGTTTTTTGTACACTATTTATTTAAATAGTTTGGTAGCACTTAATGCTGCTAATTGTCCCAAAAGCGACTGCAAAAAGATATTTGTTTCAAAAAGCTTTATACCCTGTATATATAACATGTATATAACAACGCAATGTGACATAGCTCTGTATAACACAATGCTGTAACCCTCCAACTGTATATACTTTCCCCATTTTCTTAATAAAAAACCTTTAGATTAGATAACAGATCTCTTTTATGACTTGTAATAAAATTGAATCAATGCAATAAGTTCTGAGTTCCTCAGGCAGTCTTTCCAAAGCTGTGGAGCCCTGATGGTAAAAGCTTTGTCACCTCTGGTCTTTGACACAGGAACAGTTAAAGAGGATTCCTGCCTGAGGACCTCAGGCTGTATGCTGGCTCACATCATAGCTGAATGGTAGAGATGCCGTCTGGGAAACAGAGAGTCCCCGCTTTTGCGTCCCGGCCCCAGCTATGCGTTGAAGAGTCCCAAGATACTTAACCCCTAACTGCCCCCCACTGAGTGCTCATCATGACCATCTGAGCAGCAATCAGCTGGGTGAAGCTGAAACAGAAGCTTTGTTTGTCCCACAGGGACAAACAAAGCTTCTGTTTCAGCTTCACCCAGCTGATTTACCCTATAGGGAAAGGGAGACCTTTGTTAGTATAGTTTGTCAAGAGATAAGAAGAATAACTTGGGGCCAAGCCATGCAAAGACTTAAACATCTTAAAATCAATTCTAAAATGAACTGGCAGGCAATGACAGACTCTAAAACAGGGGAGATTTGATCCAGTTTATTTTTTTGTTCTAGTTAAAAGCCCTGCAGCTGCATTCTCAACACACTGGAGCCAATCCAGTTCCTTTTTATTAAGACAGTTAAAAAGTGTGTTACAGTAGAAAAGACCAGAAGATTTAAGGATGTGTAACCGTCTCTGTATCATTATAATCAGGACAAATCCAATTGTACTATAGCAATATTTCTGAGAAGGAATGTCACAGTCAAGGTCACAAAAGATCTTCTTCTTGCAGTCTTGATTCTGGTGACTGCTCAATTTTAATCCTTTTTAGACTGCTAGCTGCCCTTGACACTATTGACAATATACTAATCAATCTGCTGAAAAATATGATCGCATCTGGGACTCAGCCAATTAATGGTTCTGCTACCTCACAGGCAGAACATTCTCATAGTAGTAGGAGAGGCCTTTTCTTCCCAGTCTCTCATCACTTGTGAATGATGGATCACATAATTCATGCAGACAACACTCAGCTCTACATCCAGTGTTAGATGTTACAGAACTTCCTCCAGCTGAATGACAAAAATAGTTTTATTTGGGCCCTCAGAGTAAAGCTGCATTATTAAGGGTATTCTTGATAACTTGTCCTCTAATGCTGACTGAAACTTGGGTGTGATTTACAACTCTGGGCGTTTGTTTGATTCTGTCTGTTTCCTCCAGCGAAGGAACATCTTTAAACTGATGTCTTGCTTATCCTCTGCTGCTGACCTTGAGAAGCTCATCTCATCACGGTCAGATTGTTGCAATTCATCGTAGAATGACCTTTCTCAGAAAGCCAGGCACATGCACAGCATGCACACATAGGAGCCAACTAGTGCCGGAGCACAGAAAGTGTCCTTTTATGCCTACATAATTGATTTCATTTATATCTCTCTTGCTGAACCACAGTAGCTCTCCACCCTGCTCTCATAGAAAGGCTATAGGTCCTTTTGTTTTCTCCACCTGTTAAGTCTGTTTTTTAGCAAGAGACAAGTGAACTGGTGTGCTCATCTCAAAAGTCTGATGAGCGCCTACACAAATGAAGTCATTAGAACTTGCAAATAAGTACCGGCATGTAACCCTTTTAATAACGCATCGAAGCAGAAGGAAATAGATGCGTTTCCTCAGTATGTGGGTGTGAAGTCTGGTTTTCGGACATGGCTAGACATGAGATATCTATCTCATGCACATCATGCCATAAATGGTGAATTTACTAGGTTCTGTTGATAGGCTTTTTCACGGTTTAATTCTTAGGGCTTATGCGTTAATCATTATGATCCATATTTTTATCTTTCAGTAATTAATAGGCAATTTTCTTTTTTTCTGTCAAAAGTCACTTTTTAATTTTGATTTAATTTTGTAGGTGTATTTAAATATATATATTTATTTTGCTTGTGTGTTTGTGGGGGTGGGGTACAGTATGGCAGCTGCCCTCCTAAAAGCCTTTGCACGGTCCTGCAGAAAGCCATCTCACCCCAGCTTGTAGAAAATGCACCTGCTATTCTTTTAACTAACTCTAAGAGACATGACCACATTACACCCACCAGGACCTCTCTCCACTGGGTTGCCTGTTTGTTTTGGAACTGCTTTAAAGATTTTACTGATAAAGTTGAAAGCCTTTTACACGGTTGGCTCCCAGTTACATCTGACATGTTAGTTTTTTTATGAACCAGAACACTGCCTGTGTACCTCAGGCAGGGGTCGACTTTCTGTTAAAGGAGACCTTTTTTTCTGTCAGGGATCCCAGCTCTGGAACTCCCTGCCTGAAAGTCTCAGACTAGTAAACTAGTCTAAAACCAGTACCTTTTAAATGTCTTCTCAAAGCTTACTTTTATGAGAAGGCCTTTTTTATAATCCTTTAACCACTTATCCTTCTTGTTTTATTATTTTTCGGTTTATTGTTTTACTATTGTATTTCTTTTTGCTCTACTTTCTTTCCAAATTCTGTTATCTATTTTATTTCCACTATTGTCTTTGTCCTAAATGTCCTGTTTCTTCCCCTTGTCTTGCTGCTTGTGTGTTGTTTGATTTGATCCTGTTCTCTATAAAGCACTTAGCAACCTTGTTTTGAAAAGCACTACACAAGTAATAACTATTATTATTATAAATAGTTTTAATATCCATTCTGTTAAAATGGTCGTAGTAATGATGAGCCTTGGATGCGAGACCTATGGTGAACATCCTCCCCGTAATTACACTGTAAACTCCTGAGTGTTACAGTAATTTAACTCAGAGTGTACAAATGGAACCAAATGGACCCTTACTGGTCCATTTGGTTCCACTTTTAGAGTTCAATTAACATTCAGTGTTTTACTGTGTACATGCATAGTTAACCTAGCCATACACACCCAGGCCGTATTGTTTTGTGACATTCGTGCCACTCTACCATGACATTATCCAGCTCCGAGTCCTTGGCGACGCCAGTTGGCCACATCACCTTTAGCTGCATGACCTCGGCCAACATGCTGCATGGTGACTGAAGCCACATGGTTTTCGGGAGTGATGGCAAAATAAAAATGTGTATTTTTGTGAGGTCCTGTGCCAGACGTCATTTTGAAGGTAGAGTGGCAAAACAAAATGAAATGTGGCATTTTCTAACATCCATGGAGCCATATTCATTAAGCCTTTGACGCCACGTGAAATCAGTGGCAGATGTTTTCAAAGGAGGCCTGGGGATCCTCTGAAAAACATCCTCACGCACACGCACGCACGCACGCACACACACGCACACACACACACACACACACACAGAGAGAGCGAGAAATAACCATATGATTGTGTCTGAAAGTGCTGCATAAAATGAGCAAGATCCCGTGCTCAGCATTCTCTTTGAAAATGTGCAGAGCAGCTTCAGTCTGGGTGAAACACAATCTCTGCTGCCCAAAATACATTACATGTACAGTACATGCAGAAACTATAAATATATTGCATACATTTTGCCTATTAACAGAGGTTACTTCCTAGCCTGTACTTCAGTATTGAATCAAACACGCTAGAAAATGAAAGCACTGAATTCAGATTACTTTTCTTATGCTCGCATCATGGGGAATTACAAATAAGTTGTTTCTCTTATAATAACTATTAATATACCTTGAAGCAATATAATGGTTTTTACCCTTTAAATATACTGTAAAATGACACACTGCCCCAATAGGACACAGTGCTTTTCTTGTAGACTACATGGGAAAGTCAATAAAAGACATTTGGTTTTAAGAGGGATTCTATGGTTTTAATTTCCTTCGGTTTATAGTGCTTGTTACTCTTTGCTGACCTTCATTTTGTGTACACATTCCTCAAGATATATTCTTAGCAAACCTAATGCGTGGGTTAATATGAGAATTTGATGCATGTTCCTGCTTTAATGGGTCAAGTGTTTTCCATTTATGGTACATCGTCACGCAAAAACAAACTGTATTGTCGGTTTTATTTAAGTAATTCATCTCTTTATTGCGTTTGCTAAAATGCAAGGTTGCAATACTCACTGAGAGGAGGATATGGAGACATTTCTCTGTCATATCCCGTTATCATCAGTCAATTAAATTGCAGCACCCAAACTAACATTCCTCTTAATAACCTCCTGAAACCACAGGTCTTTCTCAATACTGTAATCACACCTCATCTTGTGTAAGGACATCATTTGGTATATTTCCTTTGGCTATTAAGTCAAGGCACATGGGAACCAATAAAAAAAAAGCAATTTCCTAAATTACAACAGCCCTGCTAATTTCAAGCACTGTCTTCTATCTGCCTTTCCAGAGGCCATGTGGCAAACACAAGCACTAAAGTCAGGAATGATACAGGCCTTGCTTAGCTGTAGACAGCGTGCACTCTACCTTGTTTGCTGTCTGTTTAAACTTGGCACAACCGTTGAAGAGCGAGTTGTTTTTTTTCTGCAGCCCAAAGTTAGGCCATATACCAAGTAAACATGAGTGTGAGGGCAGATGGGACGTCAGCAGTGAGTTCATAGAAAAAAGCCCCTCTAGTGCAGCTTTGGTCATTTATGTGGGAGCCAAGTGAGTCACCAAAGGCTGGCGTAGAGAAGATACACAAGAGACATAGAGGACCACTTAACCACAGGCATCTTGTCTCTACTCACTAATAGTGTGCAATGCATCAAATGCTGGAATAGAAAAGATAGAGTTGAATATTTCTATATAGTATATCTGAAATTGTAACTATGGTTGTTGAGGTATCATTAAGATGTTATATGTATGCATTGATTTACTACATCATATAATCGAGATTGATAAATAAAGAAATACATGTATTTGTATTTTAAGTTTGAACTGTTTTCTTATATACTTGTAAAATGTTTTCATGTTATGTAATGTAATTCATTTCTGTGTGGACCCCAGGAAGAGTAGCTGCTGCTAAGGTAGTAGCAAATGGGGATCCAAATAAACAATAAACAATAGAAGAGATGTAGAGGACCACTTAACCACAGGCATCTTGTCTCTACTCACTAATAGCATGCCATGTATATGGCTACAGATGAGAGAGACTTGAGAGAAGGTGACGAATTGGGCAATAACCAAGATCCTCTTTGAAGGAAAAACACAAAGGATTTGTACTAGACTAATGTGATTTGGTCATCTGGTGATTAATATATTGGGGACCTTGTGTCATCGGATTGTGATGATATGCTAAAATCTGGTGTAACAACAATGATTTTGTCACAGTACATTTGCCATGTGAAATTTGTCCTCTGCATTTACCCATCCTAACTACAGTATTAGGAGTACTGGGCGCTATTAATACAGTATAGTGCCTGGGGAGTAGTTAAGGGTTACAGTAAGTGTCTTGCTCAAGGACACTTTGACACATAGACTGGGCGGACCAGGCGGTCAGTGAAGTACTTACAGTAAATTGAGAAATGGATTAGATTGTAATAACAATCCTATAACATACATAGTTTTACAGTATAGATTGTGGCATTGATAAAGCTGAGCACATATTCACTGGATGCACCAATCATTACTTCATTCATTATCAGTTACTGTACTAGATGTGTATATACAGAGTTGTTCTCTTTGTTCTGGTTTTGACTCGACCCAGTTTGACGTCTTACTCAGGATCCAACTTGGGATAAAGAGGAAACAGGTTTCTATGTATGGCCACAGACACGTGGAGCCAAAAGTAATATACTGCATACTGCATGTTACTAACAAGACTGTGGGAATAATGGAAATGTCTGGCTAGGTCTTCTGATGCGTCTGACCATCCATGTATTATGCAATGACCTTAGCTATATGCACTCGCAGGTGTAATGAGTAAAACATGTCTAGTAGTTTTCCCACAGACCAAAACGCTGACTTCACCCAAAATGATTCCAGCAAATTCTTTGTCATTTCCTGGTGACAATTTAAATGGTCAAGCATCTTGAGATTATACTTTTGGAACTTTAGGGTCTCACTTACTTCAAAAGGAAGTATACTATCAGAACATTCAGCATTAAGTCCCCAGTAGATCAACATGGTAACATAAGCAGTCACTCTACATTTCTCCTTATAAGGAACAATTAACTAACCACTCATTAGTTCTTACAGTACAGAAGATATGGCTAAATGTAGCTGTTTTGGAATTCCCCCACTACTTTCAACACACATTGAAGTGGGAGGGATGAGGTTAGTTGCATGTGGGGGCGAGTTTAAGTGACTAAGACGTTATGTAGCATAAATACAGATTCCACTGCTCCAAGGGTACAAAGGAGAACGACAACAAGTGTGACCGGTCAAAACAAAGAGAGGAGCCAAGACTGCAGCGTGGACACTTTGTTGATATTCATAGATCTTCACTTTAGAAGCAAGGATTTGTTTTCCCTCATCCAACTGAGTTCTTGTTCGTGGATAGGTTTCTATTGTAACTTAACTTCACTCTCGATCTCAATATGAGATCCTGGGCTTCAGCTCTACTTGTTTTGGGGATGTGCTCACTGGATGGTTGGAGCCTTCCCCTCAAATCTGTGTTTGTCACCTTCCCGAACGATGTCAATAACAACATGACTGATATGGAACTGGCAGAAGTGAGTAGCAGATGGTTTATTTTGCTTGGAGTGATTAGTGTTCCCACAACATTGTGTGTTCCGTGATGTGGAAATGTGTCAGTAATTAAGTGACTGTGGCTGATATTTCACCTCATTGTACGAGTTCATGTTTTGACATGTTCCCCTGCAGGGTTACCTTAACAGATTTGGCTACATGAACACTATGCAACGCAGTGGCTTTCAGTCCATGGTGTCCACCTCCAAAGCCCTGAAGAGGATGCAGAGGCAGATGGGTTTAGAGGAAACTGGACAGCTGGACAAGCCCACCTTGGATGCCATGAAGCATCCTCGGTGTGGAGTTCCTGACGTACGCAGCTACAAGACGTTTGAGGGCGACCTCAAATGGGACCATAATGACATCACTTACAGGTGAGGAGAGAGAGAAAGAGTCCGTCAATATAATCATTGTCAAGATGAAAACTTGTATGTCCAAAACTGTTACTTTTTCCAATAAAGATGTAGTTATTACTTCGTAGCAATCTCTTGTTAATAATTTTCATTGGTTAAATATGTGTAAAACCCACAGACAGACTTAAAGGGATATTTCACTTTCAAGTCAAATAAACATTAAAAACAAATATAAAACATAAATGAAAAAAGTAATGGAAAAATCATGGCCCCCTCACGCATTAAAAGAACATTCTAATGCCTGAGGGAGCCATGATTTTTCCACTACTTTTTTTCATTTATTTTTTATATATTTTTTTTATGTTTATTCTATTTGAAAGTGAAATATCCCTTTAACCACTTTCAACCGCACATCCCTATTTTGGGAATTTCATTGTAGGTTAACATTTTCTAAACTTTTCAAATATTTTCAACATTTTGCAGCTGATCTACAAGATTGTTTTTCAGCTGATCTTTTCTACAAGCTCAGAACGTGTTGCATCGAGATGCGTTGTGAGCTTGTAGATCGGCTATTTTTGCTGCTTTTGCGTGAAACTGTCATACGACAATGAAGAGATTCATTTATGTAAAATATATATATATAGGTTTCTGCCTGATAGCAACAATATTCTACACTATGTTGGGCTATTAGTCATGCTCGTAGTTAGTTCAGTTAATTCTGTAGGATTGAATGCAAATAGTGCCCAGTGTGTAAACTGATGGTTGTGTTACTGTTATGCTAGTGGCATATGAATTTCACCATAAGTCACCATAAATATCTGACTGTGGAGTGTGGACATATTGTAATGTTTCTTCTCATCATTAAGCTGTAATGAGTCTGTATTAATCACTCTGCTATTCTCAAAAGGATCTTGAACTACTCTCCAGACATGGAAAGCTCATTGATTGACGATGCCTTCGCCAGAGCCTTCAAGGTATGGAGTGAGGTCACTCCACTGACCTTCACTCGACTTTTTGACGGGACTGCTGACATCATGATATCATTTGGAAAAGCCGGTAAGTGGTTAAAGTTTCTAATTTAATCAATGTCATTCAAGTCTGTCTGAGATATAGCAGAATGCCCCATTTAACATCCCAAATGACAGGATACGTTAAAGTAAACTTTGTTGTCAATTATTAATGAGATTTATTTGTTATTATAGCATGAGTTATTTGCTACATTGAATGAGTTATTTAATACATTTGATACATAATTTATGCGACATAACTGAAATGTGGTATATTCAATTAAATTAACTCATCAAATGACAGGATAAATTAAAAAGTAGTGTAATATTTTAATCCATGCGGTTTCATTGTCGTACTAGACCATGGAGATCCATATCCATTTGATGGTAAAGATGGCCTCCTGGCTCATGCCTATCCACCTGGTGAGGGGCTGCAGGGAGATGCCCACTTTGATGATGATGAGTACTGGACATTGGGCAAAGGACCAGGTAAAGGCAACCTACCCAGCTCCGGTCATGGAATAGCGTCTCCCCCTAGTGTTGCATTTATTAATTACAACCAAATAATGTCTAATGTCTGTTATTATCACCCAAGCTGTGAAGACTCGCTATGGCAATGCAGAGGGTGCCATGTGCCATTTCCCCTTCATTTTTGAGGGAAAGTCCTACGAGACCTGTACCTCAGATGGCCGTTCTGACAACTTGCCGTGGTGTGCCACCACAGCAGACTATGGACAGGACAAGAAATTTGGCTTCTGCCCCAGTGAACGTGAGTTGGACAATTTATACTCTAAAGACGAATCATAGGTCAGAAATTCAGAATGTTCCCAGAAAACGTTTTTGCTTTAGTTACATGCTGATCGCTGACTGACTTCAACTCACAAACTCATCTCACGGTTTGAATCCCTTACAGTTCTGTACACGTTTGGAGGAAACAGCAACGAAGCCTCGTGTGTCTTTCCCTTTGTGTTTCTGGGAGAGACATATGACAGCTGTACCACAGAGGGACGCAGCGATGACTACCGCTGGTGTGCCACCACATCCAACTTTGACAATGACAAGAAATATGGATTCTGTCCTACTCGAGGTGAGTGCCTGGTCATAGCCGTGCATGAAGAAGAATTATTGCACCTTGCTTTCACAATGGTTTGATCCCTTATTGTTGTTTGAACAGAGACTGCCACGCTTGGCGGAAATTCTGAAGGAGAGCCCTGCCACTTTCCCTTTGTGTTCCTGGGGAAATCGTATGACTCCTGTACCAGTGAGGGACGAGGAGACGGCAAGCTATGGTGTGCTACTACTAATGACTATGATGATGACAAGAAATGGGGCTTCTGTCCTGACAATGGTGAGTAAAGGCTAATTTATACGTTGTTGCACCAAAAAATTGGCTATGTGTAACCTAGGCTTAATATTAAAAGCATGTAGAGGAAGACTAAGTAGAATATGTATTAATGTTGCCCATTCCCACTGATTTTCAACACAATAATAACTGTGATGCCTCACAGGTTACAGTCTTTTCCTGGTGGCAGCCCATGAGTTTGGACACGCCTTGGGCTTAGACCACTCCAACATCAGAGATGCACTCATGTACCCGATGTACAGCTATGTAGAGACGTTTTCCCTGCACCAAGATGATGTTGAAGGCATTCAGTATCTATATGGTATATATCAACCACTTTACTTGGTATAAATGAAACTCATTCGAATCATCTATACGTACATAATCACACGAATCAATTTTTTCTCAGCATGCAAAGAGGTGAACAAATTTTCAACTTCAATTCTAGTTTCTTATCAGTGATTTCTTTTCCATAGGACCTAAAACAGGCCCTGACCCCACTCCTCCTCAGCCCACTGCCCCCACCACCACCACCTTCTCCCCAGACACCAGTGATGAGCCTGACACTCCAGCTACCACAGAACCCACCACAACTGCCACCACAACACCTGTTGATCCAACCAAAGATGCCTGCCAGGTGGCCTCATTCGACGCTATCACCGAGATCGAGAAAGAGCTGCATTTCTTCAAGGATGGGTAAGAAACTTTGTTCTTTCTTTTCTTCTTCCTTAATCTTATGTACAGTTATGAGTTATTATTTTACAATGAGTATGTGTATAAAGTGTTGTTAACATTATGTAGGATGTTATTGTTTGAAAAAAATTAAATATGATTTTTGTTTTATATTTGTTAATAACATATTGTACCTGAGTTTACCGGCAGATGAGCAGTGTTTTTTTTGCAAATTGATTGTGACCATGCACTCATTTGTGCTTTGATCAAACAGACATTACTGGAAGATGTCCAGCAAGAACAATGGAGGGCTCAAGGGTCCATTTTCTACATCTCAGAGATGGCCTGCTCTGCCCGCTGACATTGATACCGCCTTTGAGGATCTCCTAACCAAGAAACTGTACTTCTTCTCAGGTAACATACAACTATTCAGTATGTTTACTAATGGTAATATAATCTTCAACATTTCATTAAAGGAATATTTCACTTTCAAAAAAACTTTTGGTCATTTTATCGTCTACACAGGCTTTTGTGAGCCCCCCGAACCGAAATATTTTTTTTGGAAAATGAAAAAAAATTAAATACAATAAAAAAATAAAATAAAATAAATGAAAAAAGTTATCGAAAAAACACGGCCCCCTCGCGTATTAGGAGGGCAGGGTGAGTCACCAGAACCAAGGACGGGTGTTTTTGATGAATCTAACATGTTAAAAATGGAGTTTGAAGTTATAATGGGTTTGTATAGGAAGGGGGCGTGTCTGATAAAATGATTATCAAATATCTAAATACTAAATCAAGCAACTTAAAAACGGTCTGGGGGGCTCACAAAAGCCTGAGTAGACGATAAAATGACCCAAAGTTTTTTTGAAAGTGAAATATCCCTTTAATAGTGCTTTGTATTAAGTCATGATTAACTCACCTAATTGATATTCTTTCCACCATAGGGTCTCGATTCTGGGTGTACACAGGAAATAATTTGCTGGGTCCCCGAGGCATAGAGAAGCTGGGCCTACCCAATAGTGTTCAGAAGGTGGAAGGAGCACTGCAGAGAGGGAAAGGCAAAGTCCTGCTTTTCAGTGGGGAGAACTATTGGAGGTGAGCTTAATTTGGACTGCCCATATTAGGCATGCAGGTCTGTAACTAAAAGGTTGCCCGTTATAATTTCCGCACTCTTGGTAAAGGGAAGAACTCCTCTTTCCCTCAATAACGACAAACTGTTCTTGAGCAAGAGACTGAATCATCTGCAACTTCTCCTACACTGTTTACAGCAATGTTTTAACTAGCTTGCTTGCTAAATAAATATATCTGGAAAACAGAAAAGAAAACAACAAACCTACAAACAGTGCTCTTGTGTAGGGACACCGTATGAACAGAGACCCAGAAGGTGCTCTTCAGTAGTGTTGCAGATACCAAACAAAACATTAACCAATAGGCAGCTCTTCTGGTAGCAGAAATATAGAAAGCCTCTTTATTTATTTGCTAGTTCATTAGTAGTAGTAGTTATTTTTCTACCGGAAGAGCTGCCTTTGTTTTTACATACTGTACCATGTTTTCTAGGAACTTATTTGTAAGTGTTTGTTACATTTTTCTTCTGCACTGTCTGACATGTGTCTGATCAAAACAGGCTTGATGTGAAGGGCCAGAAGATTGACAAAGGGTACCCCCGATACACAGATTTGGTCTTTGGTGGCGTACCCAATGATGCTCATGATGTGTTCCAGTACAAAGGTAAAACAAATAGGCCTATCTATTTAATCAAAATTAAAAACTATCACTATACTGTATTGCGATATTAAGGAATCCATTGTAATACATTTAATATTTCAATTCCAGGTCACATTTACTTCTGTCGGGATCGCTTCTACTGGCGTATGAACAGTCGCAGACAGGTGGACCGTGTGGGCTATGTGAAGTACGACCTTCTGAAGTGTTCAGATTCCTCAAACTTTCGCTACTGAGGAGGGAAAGATAGAAAAACACCCTCATGTGCTGAACAATCTCTGTGTCAGGTCATCCTTTTCTGTCTCCCATGTAGGACATTTGTGACATTCACGTAGAATATGCTCATGCACAGCCTGTTGTATGATTTGTGTGTGCTTTATGACATGGTGAACTCAACTGGCCTAAATGGCCTACAAGCAATGCAATGGCTCTCAGCTCAGGAAAGCCAAATATCACAAGCTCTCAATCGAATAATCTGTGAACGGATCGAGTTACTGTGGTCTAAAAGGTTAGACCTATAAGCATAGTCCAAATACTCCAAAGCAGTATCTCTGCATCAGAGTACATTCCTTATTTGTTGATGAATGATTTATATTAGCCTTGGATCAAGACTATCATAGATGTATTTTATCGAGTCTTTTACTTTCGTATCTATTATCATAGATATGCAAATGTCAAAATCGATAAAATACATCTATGATAGTCTTGATCCAAGGCTAGATTTATATATGTCTGACAGGCTCAGACTGCAACAGTATTGATTTAAACTAGTTATTTATAGAATGTTTTTGTGTTTCCATTTTTTTGTTTGTTTTATAATTCTGTGGATTTTATTTCTATAAAATGGCCTTAAGGCCAGTTACTTGCACTGGGCGACATTGCATGTCTCCTTCACTGAAATTATTTATGACACGTTTTGTATTGAAGTTAAACACTTTAAATGCAATAAACATTGTGAGAATTACCTAGTCTACCCTTGTCCACTTTATTATTATCGCCGAACAGAAATTATATATATATATATATATATATATAGTATTGAAAATATTGAATCATTCCATTGGCTGAATCATATTACTCCGCAGCAAATCGAGTAATACGCCTTCCTCTTAAGACAATAGTCCACCAAATGAAAATAAATATCTTCTTTACCAAGGAACCTGTATTAAAATGTAATGTTTAAAATGCTGGTAACGAGCGCATGTGTATTTGTAGAGCAACGACATGAAATAATAAGCCACTCTTCTACTAAAACGATAAATAAAGATCCGGTAGTAGGGCAAACAACAGGAAACAAGCAGTGTTGCCAGGTTTTGTGAGAGAAATAAGCAACCAGGTCTAGGAAAACAAGCTCAAAAGAAGCAATTTAATAGGCCACATGAGCACTTTAAAGTGCTTTGTGTTAAAACATATATGCGCGTTGGCTTTTTGAAATGAGCAGATCTACAAGCTCACAACACGTCACATGATCTGCTATTAAAAAATCTTGTGGAAAAAAGTAAAATATTGATTAAACTTAATCAACACAATTTACAATTTAGACATTTAGCAGACGCTCTTAATCCAGAGCGATTTACAGTAAGCAAGGACACCACAAGGTAATACATCGAATGCATAGAAATTAATCTAGGATCATAAGTAAACCTCAGTCTAACAGTAGAATATCCAAAAACAAAATCAATAGTACATACATTGAAACTATACACACTAGTAGGATGACGGGTCAACAATGACCTGGCATCTGTCCATATAACATGCTATCTAAATGACATTTTAGCCTTTGCATAAGCCTGGAAGGTCGTCGAGGCAAAATCTCTAAATATTTTCAGGTCTGTGGACAAATACATATTAATTTGGAGGTCCTTGACATGAAAATGTTTGAGAACCACTGGTTTAAACAACATTACACAGAAAGCCCAAAATAAGCAACTACACTTTAGAAACAAGCCCCCAAAAACCGCAACCACCATCAAACTTTACAGAAAAACAAGCCCAAAGTCGCTTATAATAAGGCGACATGGCAACACTGGAAGCGAGAAGAGAGATACTCATGGCGCCCGACTAGAATGGAGCCAGAATTATCGCCTTCAAAGTCATATTCCTTTCGGCGTATCTAACGACGAGATTTAACATTTCAACTCACAAATAAACGGTAAGGAGAAATAACGGCGTATCTTTCGCCAGAGACGGAAAATATTTTCATTTTCTTCAGGGACAGAATCTGGGCGGACTGTTGTACCTCAGATCAGGCCCTCGAGGTCCCCCAGTAGAGCTCTCAGAATGCCTGAGTGGAAATAATGTTCAATGGCGGCGCGGAGGGATCAATACCATTTTCGGGGTTCTGATCCGGTCTGGAGCGGAAATAACCTTACGTCATCAAGTGACCGGAACACACAACCGAAACATCCGGTGCCGTGCACCTCCAAAACGACCCCCCTCGTTTAAAATGTGTTTAGTTTGGTTAAATCGTTTCGTTTCTTTTGGTATAATAATTGTTTGGTATGTCCATATTTTATTCTAACTCTTAGCGTGACTAGCGAGACCAAACTAATTGATTCGCATTATGTGGGGAACAAAAACAATGCGACGCCAACCGGAAGATACCACCGGAACACGATGTTGTTTTTTTTCTTTTTTCTAAACCGGATCACATGGCTCAGTTTAATGAATACCAGGGCTTTCCTCCGCGGTGGAAAGGCTGGTGACGCGAGGTTAGGAGCAGGCAGAGAGACGGACAGCTAGGCCTGTTTAAATAGGGCTAACTTCCCTGCTTAGCGAACTGAACAGTCAGTGTATACTGCGATGTTGGGGTCGGAGGGTGAAGGGTGAACAATTAAGTTGTGTGACTTGACGACCCTTTTCATTTAAGCTAGAACCCCTACGGAACCCCCACGTCAAAACAATGCTGTAAAAAACGGAACATTTGCCTGGTTTCTTTTGCAACTTCATAGTTCATACATGATAAACAACATAGGCAGCTGCTAACCTCATTAGCTTCCATACCGACCCAGGGTCAGGGAGTTATTTATACTCGGTGATACAGGCAATCAAATTGAATGTAATCTCGGGAAAAAGAAAAAAAAACATGGCTTAAACACAAGTTATGTGTCCCATGTACCTCGGTACGGCAAAGTAAACTAATGTTTAAAAGAATTGGCTGTCACTTAAAGCCAAATGCTGGTGAATCCAAAACACGCATGCCTGCAAATCAAATGTTTTGTTGCCACAGTTTTCCTCGTTTTCAGCATTAAACATGGAATATGACACAATAGCATATGGCAGGAGGTGTAATTACTCTGTTTATGATTTCTACTATTGGTTGATTGATTGAATACTTTATTAGACAGAAATGTCAACAGCACGAGTACAGTCATATACTTGGTAACCCCAAAAAGTCCTGAGGACTTGTTTCCATTGAGGTCCTGTGTATTCAATTCATAGAGACATTTAAAGACACACGATATACAATACTATATCCTAGTTATATGATACATGAATTTACCTGATTCATTTGACTTGATATTGGACATGATCACATTCAAAACTGTACCTACTTGAGTGAATTCAGTGCCATTATGTACATTAAAAGTGCTTAACCTTGGATCAAGCCTATCAAATATGTATTTGATCGATACATATCATAGATGCGAAAGTAAAAGTCAGACTCAATAAAATGCATCTATGACGGTCTTGATCCAAGGCTGAAAAGTGCTGTAAGTGATTTGTGTTAAACAGCTCTAGGTATATTCTGATCTGTAATAACTACTATAGAGTGTTTAGTAACAGGGGTCTCCCCCTTTCTCCAGCTCTTAGTAAACATGAAAACATTTTCAGGTTGGGATACCAATTGTATCCAATCAGGAGAGAGAACTCATCCAGGATACAGGATAAACAAGTGAAATTGTGGTGAAACAAAAAAATAAGCAGACTGAATTGGAATTCTAAAGTTAAAGCTGATAAATGGGCTAAATTAAATGTAATTTTTTTTAAACTTAAAAACAGTACTTGAGTAAATCAACTTACCTTAGTTACTTTCCACCACAAACCATTGATTAGAATAATTCAAGCATATAATTCAAGCATAGAATAACGAATCAATTTACTTAACAAAGAGGGGTGGCCACCTTTTTGGGCACCCCATTGCCCATCAAAATGACCCAGTAGATCTTCAAGACATGGTTGCCCACCCCTGCTCTATGCAGTTGAAAGGGTAGGCGATGAGAAAACAAAGATTATGAGGTGGGACAATCTTTATACTTGTTTTAAATACTTGCACGTCGTACCACAGAAATAACGTTTACAACTGGTGACTCATTGCTGTTTCCTCTTGAACTATATAAAAGTACTGAATGTGTGATTTGAGGATCAACACAACACTTCACAGTTAGTATGTACAGTATGCTCATGGTGATGTGGTGACTTGTGTTGTTTTATGAACAGCTATGGATTCAGAGGAGATTGAGGTGGAGAGCAGCAGTGATGCAGGCCCCTCTGGGATGGAGGAACCCTCTGAGAGTGGCATGGGCATGGAGTCATCGGAGGCCATGTCTGCTGACAGCAGTGATGCTGCCTCCTCACAGGCACAGGCCATAGTGTCTGACTGTCATGTGGGACAGAGCTCAGAGGGACTTGTGGTGAGTTTTTAAACCTATACCTGGGTATAGGAGAAAGTGAGGGGGGAAAAAACACGTCCAAACGTAGGCTCTGATGCCTAAATAAGTTACAGTTGGTCAATCATCATCTCTCAGCATGTTTGAACACTATGCTAAAATTGTACAATACCAAGCTAGAGGAAAGCACTTCTTGAAATAATCATATAGTGACTTACCTCAGTTTGGTATCCCACGTTCTGACACCAAATTGTTGTGATTTCGGTTGACCAACCATGTGGTCCTTTTAAGAGTCTCCCTCTAACTAAGGGTGGTGAGTGATGTTTCTGTTGAGTCGCATGTGCGGAAAACAAGATGACACCAGGCAGTATCACACGACTCTTTATGTGTGTAATAAACTTGTGTGCCTGGTGTCATCTTATTCTGTGCACACGCGACTCGACTGAAACATCACTCACCACCCTTAGTTAGACGGAGACTTTTAAGGGACCACATGGTCGGTCAACCGAAATCACAACAGCTTTATTTCCTGTTGGTTTGGATTCTAACGCTAAATCTTTCCTCTTTTCGAATGCTGTGATTATTACGCAATTATAGCTGACCATTGCACAGATTTCATCTTAAAAGACTTAAAAGACTAAGTGGCAATAATACAATTACATTACAGCGGAATGATCTGCTAAAGCACTGGGACATCACTTCTCTGTGACTCAACTCATTCCCCCTCTGCCCAGGTATTCATCCCAGAGACCAGCTCCAGCACAGATGTCAGAGTGTCATCAGTCCACCTCCCTGACTCGTCCTCTGTGGCCCAGTCTACTAGTGTGTCCAGCGTGTCCACTGTGACTCAGTCGGTGCTGGTGTCTGAGTCCAGTGGACACGCCCAGGTGCTGGTCCACTCCAGTGTCGCGTCTGAGGGAGCCATGATGGTGTCCGACTCAACAGCCTCTACTTCCTCAGACCTGGGCTCTGCCATAGACAAGATCATAGAATCCACTATTGGTCCTGACATCATGAATGGTATGGGTGGAGGAGAAGAGTTGAGAAGTATTAGAGTTTTGTGATTTTCAGTCTGTAGCAACATAGACTATTTCCAACTTCACAGTTTAAAGCAGAATTTTGTTTTGTCATTTTGATCAAAACTTTCATAGGATTTCAGATGAGATATCTGTAGCGAATGGAGTAGAAATCTATTCCCTATGACTGTTTTGCAGGATGCATAGCGGTTACCAGTGCAGAAGATGGGGGTGCAGAAACAACCCAGTATTTGATATTACAAAGACCAGATGATGGTAAGCCTCTCCCTTCTTTAGTTTTTTTTTTTTACGATCCATCCATTTGTTATGTAAGGCATTTAAAAGTTTGTGGTTATGTGTGAGTTGTTTTTTCTTTTTTGTATCTCACCTACAGTATATTTTGCATCTACTACAGGTGCTCCTATGGTAGCCCATATGTCATCCTTAGCCCTGTCCAGAGGAATAGCTAAGGCTCTTCGAGAGGGTCCTACCTCCACTAGTCTGGAACAGGGAGACCTGCAAGGCAGTCAGGACCCAGACCAACCTGACGACCAGCCTGGGCACTCGGGTTATCCAGAGGACAGTAGCAGCAGTAGCCAACCTGACCAGCCCCAGCACTCGCACCCCTCCCAGTACATGGAGTGCAGTGCCGATGGCCCAGACCAGACCGGTGAGTCATCTTCCTCTTATATGGAATGCTCCGGAGAGGAGCCCGACCAGACGCGCTCCCAGTCCGGGTTCCCCGACTACAGCGGGTGTGACCAGGACCTGCCAGGTTATGTCGAATGCAGCGGAGCCGACTCCAACCCTACCAGCCGAGATCACTACGTGGTGGAGTGCAGTGCAGATTACCTCGAGTGTGCGGTGGATGACGAGGAGCGCCCGCATCACTCACGCAGCTACATCGACAGCAGCGCCGACCACCACTCGCAAACAACTCGGCAGTATGGATCTGAGTATGGCGGGGAGTGCATGGCGGCTGCAGACTCCGAGCAGCCGGGCTGCTCTCAGTACGAGGCCGACGAGCGGGATGACGATGAGGACAATGACGACGATGATGATGATCAAAATCAGGACCCTGATCAACCACAGCACTCCCAACAGCAGCCCCAGCACTCCTGTTACACAGACAACAGCAATGGTCCCGAGGGTTCTCTCTACGCTGATGAGAGCTCCTCTTCAGACCATCCCCTTGCAGACACCGTGGGCTCAGCGGGGCTTCCTGAGGGCCTGGAGTGCAGTGAGAGCCAGTCTGGGCCTTTCATCAGCAGCAGTGGAACTTACACTTCTCATCCAGAGACTGAGGCAGGCCCACAGTGCTCTCCCAGTCAAGAGGAGCCCCAGGGCTCGCAGGGGCCTCAGGATGAGGCTGGCCTGGTAGGTGAGTCAGGGACTTCAGTTCTGGCAGAAGTCAGTGGAAACCGACACCCAAACCTGGCTGAGTTGGAGGAGATGATGGAGGTGGTAATTGTGCACCAGTTCAAGTGCAAGATGTGTCCGTACAAAAGTGCCTCCAAAGACACCCTCATCAACCACATGAGAGACAGACACTTCAGATCAGCAGGTAGGGTAACTGCATAAGGAACAAAGTTACAACAAGTACAAGTACACATCATTTGGATAATTAGGTAATTTCCTTATTGGTTGTGGTACTGTGTTGGTCATTTCAGGGGATCCTTCAAAGAAGCGCGGGCGAGGACGGCCCCCTAAGAGTGAGACTCTGGCCCGCCGACAGGCAGAACTGAAGGCAGCAGAAGAGAGAAAGGCAGTAGTAGTGAAGACAGAGGCTCCTCAACAAGCAGAGGAAGAAGAAGATGATGGAGTTGTGGATGCTGGGGCTATTGATGACCCGGAAGGTCTGTGATGAGAAGTTGAGCATTCAACCACTCACTTAATGTATAATGACTCAAGGTTACTGATCTCTTACTCCCCCTCTGTTTATCCAGAGGACAGTGACTATAACCCAGCAGATGAGGATTGCAGGGGTAGACCACCGGCCATTCTGAAGAGGCCACCTCCTCCCATCTCCTCATCATCTCATGGGCGTCCTCGGCGCAAGGTGGGCCGTCCCAGGAAGTACAGCCTTGTGGAAGAAGGCTACAGTAGTAAAGGTGGGTTGTTCCAACAACATGTCTGTGAATAGCTAATCTCCGGCACTGTTGGACCGATCAGAGTGACACTTGTGCATGCACACTCCCTGTAGGCCAAGGAAGAACCTCTGCCACACATTACACACTGCATTACAACTTTTGTCCAAAACTCACAAAAATCTGTGCACATTATCTTTGAAGTCATGTGATCAAGATGTATAAGATTTGTCATATTTCATTCCAATTGTCTATAACTGGCTTCCAAATTTTGCGGGCCCTGGGCAGGCAGGCAACCCGGCCTGGTGGAGACACTTTTCTAGTTGGCTTTATGTTTATTGGTATTTGAAGCATTTATAAAGTTATTATTATGATTAATTCTATTATCATTAAATAACTTTAACATGCTGGTGTTGAATCCAAAAGAGAAAGGAAATGCAATGTGAGATACAATCTACAAGATCTTGAAGAGTAATAATTTCTCTACAAATATTAATTAACTTTCTTAATAGCTTCTTGCCACTCCTGTGTAGCTGATGCATGTTCATGTTAACTGATGAATGAAGACAGCTCATTTATTTTAAACTACTGCCCTGTCTTGTAGGTCAGAAACAAACAGCAGTCAACTTTCGCTTGCATGGGAGCTTTGAAAAGGCTAAGATTATCATTTTTAGACAGCCAGCTTTTCTGATATTCCATACTTCACTCAATGTTCTTTATTTCTATATTTGTATGTGCTATAGAAGCAGAGAGTGCTGCTAAGAGGCCCAGGATTAGTGTGGATGCTGATGCACCAGAGGAGGCCAGCTCATCTGCTACCTTGACCAATGGAGACACAATAGAGGCAGCAATAAGCCAATCAGACTCCGAGAACAAAGACCCATCATCAAACACAGAGCCACACGAGGAGTTCTTCCCCAGGAAACGAGGTCGACCATCTAAGAGGTTCCTTCGCAAGAAGTATAGAAAGTATATAAATCGAAGGTAAGGATCCAGTTATTACATAAGGACAATATTTTACAACATCATCTAATAAACGTCACAACAAGCTCACTGCGCCTGCTTTCTCAGCAAGATTCTCGGTGTGAATTTATCCATTTGTAGAGTTAAATTAACACTGAATTTTACTGTGTTGTCAACGGTCTTCCAGTCGATACTATAAATCCCTCAAACCCCTCATGAGGCCTCACAACTGCTGGATCTGTGGTTCACGGTTCCTATCCCAAGATGACCTACGCTTCCATGTGGACTCCCACGAGGGCAACGATCCTGAGCTTTACAAGTGCCTGCAATGCAACTACCGCTGCAAACGCTGGTCTTCACTCAAGGTCGGTTAAAATGTCTCTCCATAGTGCAGGCCACCACTCACAGGTCATTTAAGGTCACAAGTAATTGAGATTATTACTGGCTACTTATAGTCACGTGTTTCTCTCATCTTTATAAAACATTCTGGTCTGTATTATTTCAGGAGCATATGTTCAACCATGAGGGTTCCAAGCCATTCAAGTGTCAGGAATGTGACTACAGTAGTGTCTACAGGAAAGATGTGCTCCGACATTCAGCAGTCCACAACAAAGAGAAGTGAGTGCCTCAAACAAATGAAACCGAAAACGGTAAATATGCTGACTCCTAATATGGAAAACAATGCCCTCTATAGGTTGTCAGATATTGATGCTTGCCTTCTTTCTTTCTATTCCTCAGGAGGAGAAAGACTGAGTTGGTAAGTCGGGAAGAAATTCTGTTTTGATTTCCAGTTAGAAACATCCATCCCATGATATAACCAATGACTATCCAGTGTGAGACTTAATCCCACCTTTTAAAGTAGTCAGCCATGTGCCTGTCATGCAGTAGTAGCAGTGTCTAGAGTGTGCTGCTTTCCAACCAGGTGCCCAAGGTCTGCCAGTTCCCGTGCCCAGTGTGCCACAGGGTTTACCCCATGCAGAAGAGACTGACGCAGCACATGAAGACTCACAGCGCAGAGAAACCCCATATGTGTGATAAGGTTAGACATCAAACAATCAAAAAGCATTAAATGGGGTCATTGATGGCAGCAAATTTCACAAAATTTGATTACTAAGAAAATCATGTAAAGTATGTAGTATTTTTAATAGATGGTGTTATATTAATAGATACCTAGTTCCTCTCTTCTAATCTCATGTCTACATTGCTTTATTGTCTTTCCAGTGTGGCAAGTCCTTCAAGAAGCGGTACACATTCAAAATGCACCTGCTAACCCACATTCAATGTCTTGATGACAGCAAGTCAGTATTCTATGATTTTTTGTTTATATCATTAAACATTGTCAATGGCTTAAAACCACCTTTACAACACTGTTGTTAACCAATTGAATATGCAGTAAAATCCTATGTATTTACAGAGGACCCTTACTGGTCCATTGGGTTCCATTTTGTACACTCTTCGTAGTTAACTTAACTGAGTATTTACCTGTGTACAAATCTCCGGGTGCCTATATTGCCAGGTTCAAGTGTGAGTACTGCGACTACATGTGTGACAACAAGAAACTGCTCCTCAACCATCAGCTGTCCCACACCAACGACCGGCCCTTTAAGTGTGACTACTGTAAATATTCCACTTCCAAGGAAGAGTTCCTGGTCTCCCACCTAGCCATCAAACACACTGGTCAGTGACAGTGATACAAGAAAGGCTTTTGAAAGCTCATCCAATTTTCTCCTTTTTTCTATTTTGTATTTTTCTTTCCTGTCTACTACCGTTAATTTGCCATATAGATACAGATATTTTGTTTCCTTATTTTCTTTGTCAAAACAATTGAGAAATTGTTTAAAATGCAAGAAGCACCTATAAAAAGAGTTAATCTTGTGATAAGAGCTATTAATATTGAAATGTGTGGGCTTAATTGGCATAACAACTAAATAGGGTTTTTCAAAAAAGAGAAAATAAATTGGCTACCCTAAATAAGAAATATATTAATGATAATAATAATCATAATCATAACAATAATAATAATTACAATATGACTGTGAGGGCTTTCATTAAAAGTAAAGTGCAATTCTGACAAAGAAATTAACTAAGCAAACGTTTTTTCTTTCTAATTAGGATTTTGAATTGATTGTTCGACCTACAGTATGTGATGTGGCATTCTTCTGACTACTTGTTTCCCTTGTTGTCTCTCCTTTGTGGCCCTCTCTTGTTGCATTGCTGAGATCAACCCTAACACTTGCATGTGTGCCCTCTCACACAGGGGAGAAGCCCTTCTCCTGTGATATGTGCCACTTCACGACCAAGCACAGGAAGAACCTGCGTCTGCATGTACAGTGTCGCCACCCGGAGGCCTTTGAGGACTGGAGCCTTGCCCACCCCGAGGAGCCCATCAGGAGACGCAGGAGACCATTCTTCACATTGCAGCAGATAGAGGAGCTCAAGCAACACCATGATGACACACAGGAGGGCCTCCAGAACACTATTGTGAGTCCATCAACTGTGTGTGTGCGTGTGTGTGTGCGCGCGCGTGTGTTTTGTGGCATGTGGGATAAATGATTGCTTTGTTTTGCAGTGTAGCAGTATTTCAATAGTAGTAATATTTCACTAGTATTTAATCTCATTGCTTATCAGGTTTGTGTTTGCTTTTTGAGAGTTTTGTGGTGGTGTGGGGTTATGTTTGTAACAGTTTTTCACCCTATTAGGTGGCAGTGGATGCGGTGACACTACAAGCCATGCAGGGCATGGAGAACGCCTCAGTCACCCAAGATGCACTGGGAAACACCACCATTATTTATGAGCATGGTTAGTGTCAGATCAGCTACACATTTGATCGGCTGTATTTAATATGTTTGTTTTTTGTTTGAAATTTATTTGGTTGACATTTCACAACACAGAGCTACGTATGGCAGTGGTTCATCTCTAGAGAAAATGACTGTCACAATATGGCAGATTTGAATGAACAGGACCGTAATGTTACAGTATTATCATAACAAGAGTTAAAGGGATATTTCACTTTCAATTTTTTTTTGTTGTCATTTTATCATCTACTCAGGCTTTTGTGAGCCCCCCAGACTGTTTTTAAGTTGCTTAATTCAGTATTTAGATATTTGATATTCATTTTATCAGACACTTCCTATACAAACCCATTATTACTTAAAACTCAATTTTTAACATGTTAGATTCATCAAAAACACCCGTCCTTGGTTTTGGTGACTCACCCCGCCCTCCTAATATGCGAGGGGGCCGTGTTTTTTCGACTTTTTTAATTTATTTTTAATATTATTTTTGGAAAATTAAAAAAATCAAATAAATGAAAAAAGTTATAATAAAAACACGGCCCCCTCGTGTATTAGGAGGGCGGGGTGAGTCACCAGAACCAAGGACGGGTGTTTTTGATGAATCTAACATGTTAAAAATGTTATTTGAAGTTATAATGGGTTTGTATAGGAAGGTAAAATGAAAGGTAAAATGAATATCAAATATCTAAATACTGAATCAAGCAACTTAAAAATGGTCTGGGGGGCTCACAAAAGCCTGAGTAGATGATAAAATGACCTAAAGTTTTTTTGAAAGTGAAATATCCCTTTAACTTGTCTCCGTCCTCTCCTCAAGCTGACTCTAGTGACCTGTCCGCCCAGAATGCACTTGATCTACTGCTAAATATGAGCAATGCTCGGGAGTTGGTGGGAAATTCACTACAGGTAGGTAGTACTACATTGCATTCTGTTGTAGGAAGTCAGTCATTTTGGGGAAACCCCTATTTAACATTTTGATTAAAGGTGGTTTAAGTGATAATATAATAAATTATCTTTGTGGAGTTCTCGCTCCTGATATGTAGCTATTCAACTTTTTAACAATAAATAAATAATACTAATAAAATATCACTTACACCACCTATACATATAATATACTTGATTGCACTTCATTGTCAACAAAGCCCCAAGACGTTCTGCAGACGGGGACTGCTTCTTCGTTCACTGTGAGCTCATGCATGCACACGTCCCTAGGTGTCAGTGCTGAAGTCAGATGGCAAGCCCCTCGAGAGGGGTACCTGGAGCGGGGTGACCTCAACACCGGGCCAGCCGCAGAAGGTCGTGACCTTCCATGTGTCAGAGAATGGCGAGACGGTGGTCCAGGAGGAGGCCTATGAGGCTGCCCCATCTGAAACAGGCGAGCTCACCCAGATCGCTATGGAAGCCTATGAAGCTGGAGGGGAATTTAATGTGGTGGAGCAGGCTGCTGAAGAGATTCACAGCACCGACCCTGGGTACAGGTAACGCTTAACCCACTCAATCCGGGAACGCATCTGTGTCATTTTTAGATTTTTTTTGCTATAACCGTTGTTTTATAGTTTTGGCTATAACTTTTTTTTTTTCCGACCTGAGGCAGATCCTTCAAATGTCTTCTAAATCTTAACAGTTTTTGGAGAAAATCTGTGTTTTTTTTTTTCCTCTTTTTTTGGTTCTCCACCCAAAATTAAATGTATTTGGCCACAGACCCCCCCATCTCAAAATATGTTGTTCCAGGGACACCCCGCCCCCCCGACGAACAAATATTGGTTTGCTTTAAAATATATATATATTCAAAGATTTACTCAAATTGCAAATAAGAGCTCTGAGCTTGTATATCTGCTATTTTTGAATAGCCCAAAGAAATCTTAAAATGACACGGTTGCTTTCCCGGCTTTGTTGTACGAATGTGTCGCATGCCGAAGATAGCCTATGTAAACACTATTATATCGCGCACATAACCAGACAAACATTTGTTTACATGCTGTTTATCTCCTTGTCACCTTCATGACATCTTGGCATTAACCAGTGTGTGATTGCTGTGTTTACAGCAATGGTGAGAGCAGTCCATCTCAGCCTGTTGAGGTCTCTGAATCAGAAAGCCTGAAAAGTGAAAAGTACTACCTAACCTCAGCACTCACAGATGGTGTTCTACAGCAGGTGGAGGTAAGTCTGGGAGCCTCCAACGCTTTGTAGAATCACACCTCACACCTGTGAAACTCAGTGTCGGCCACATATTTTACATACATTTAGACCACCCCACCTTTTAGATCTATTGTATGTTTACATTTGCTTCGTAACTAAACGCCATTCACTGTCATTCATGTTGAAAAGCTTTGGGAAAAACTCTTGAGTGGGAAAGTTACTAGGTATAGGTTATTCATTCTTGTGAACTCTATGCTGCCCATACAAATTTGGATTTGTAAAATAAAATCTCTACCGTTTTTGGAATCACTGGGTCTAGGTAGATGTAAGTGGCAGTAGGTGGAGGTTGCCACTAATATCAAGTTTAAAAAGTTCTCGTTTAAGTGTATGCCGGGCTCAATAACAAACAAGTGCACCTTGTTTTACTGCCAAGGATACACAAACTAGCTACTCGGTTTCTTGTTTACGAGTTCACCACTGTAATTTTCAGCCAATCGTTGACCTATGATTATGTTACTTCCCCAAGGGGAAAGTAATCCTCTCCATTTGAAACTATTAGCAGCCATTACTTGGAGCTGAGCAGCTCTAGCTCTAAGGCCAATACCTAACATGCATGTCTTTTGGTGTGGAACATGTGTTCCTCCCGGTGTGTGAAGATGGGGAGAAGATGAAAACTCCACAGAAAGGTCCCTTTCAGGTTTTAATCCGGGACATTGCTTTAAGGCAACAGTACTACTAACCCACTGGTCCAATGTGTCAATCCTCCACTATATCTGGTTCTGCCCTATGAATCACAACCTATCACAACAAAGCCGAATAGAGCCGTTGAGCAGAATTGTAATATGCATGAATAAATTGGTTCCTTTCAAATGCAGAATTGTAATATGCATGGATAAATTAGTTCCTTTCAAATGCTACATTCCAAATGTTATTGTTATCATGAAGAGGGCTTAACATCACTGAGTTCTACCCAACATTCACTCAATGTCTCAGGTAAATAGTTTTGTAAAAAAAAAGTTTTGATTATGTAGCAAATGTAAACATGATAAATCAAATATCCAAAGAAATGTAGGCAAAAATGGTCTAGATAATGATTAGATGCTGAAATTAAATGAATAATGAATGCTCTCTCCTCCCTCAACGATCACCAAGGTGACGTTGAGCAAGGTATTTATCCCAAAGTTGTTCTGGGGAAATAGCTCAGTGGCCAATAAAACAGGCCTGTTGCACTGAGTAGCTCCGAGGTGAATATGGAATAAAGTGTCACGCATGGTGGTTCTTCAAAAGCGTATCTGTAACAACAAAAGATCATCACCACTTCCTGTGATTTTCTATGTGCCATCAGCTGAGCAGTGAGGCTCCTACCTCTCCCTCTGTGGTGAGCTCCCCTGGTGCAAAGAGGTTCTCCTGTCGTGTCTGTATGGAGTCTTTTCATGGCCGCTCTGACATGGAGAACCACAAGAGGGCGCACGTGGACACCAACACCTTCAAGTGTCCTGACTGTGACTTCACAGCTTCCTCCTGGCCTGAGGTCAAGGTATGTCGCCACACAGCTCAACCTGTCCCTTACAAAGGCTCGCACAACTTTAGATAGTATCACTCATACTAATCTGACAAGTTTAACCTGGTGACTACTCATTATATAGTAGTAGAGTTCTGTATTGCTATGCTATTGTAGCCAGCATGAGATAAAAACAACTCATCACTTCTGCAACGGAGGTTGAAAGAGAAGTCACTTCCACCAGTGTGTAAAAATGAAGTTTAGCCAAAATCTTGCTTTTAGGACCACATGGAGCTGCACTCCTACCTACGCCCTCACAAGTGCCCCGCCTGCAGCTTTGCCTCCAAGAACAAGAAAGACCTGCGTCGACACATGATGACCCACACCAATGAAAAGCCCTTCGCCTGCAAACTGTGTGGACAAAGGTGGGAGTCGGACACAATGTTATTCTAATACAGAACTGTTCTGAAAAGTAACCGATGGTGACAACACATTTCGCAGACCTTTACTCTGGAAAAAATATAATTAAAAACATAAATACATACATGAATAATAGTAAACTTTAATTAAATAGGACCTTCTAGAACAAATGTTACAAAGTGCTTCACACAATAAAATGGATGGATGAAAAATGAGTGTAATATTCATTACACTCCGTCTCCTACTAATAACCACATTAACGCCAAGATGATGTCTGTTTTAGGCTTCATAGTGTCATTGAATAGCCTTGTTGATGGCACGTCCGTGGTTTTCTGTCTCCTCGCTCAGGTTTAACCGTAACGGCCATTTGAAGTTCCACATGGAGCGTCTACACAGCCAGGATCAGTCCATTCGCAAGACTCGTACCGCTACCTCCCAGCAGACCATCATAGTCAACAGTGATGAGGAGGCCCTGGCCACACTACAGTGTAAGGAGGATACTCATGTATCCAATGAAAATGATATCTTTTTTAACTCTCTAACTTGGAGACATGGACTCTTTTTTGGTGAGAAATCTACTACTTCTGAATGACCAGCATAAACTTCACTATTTTACCTTTTTTATATGTGCATTACAGCCCTACAAGCTGGTCAGGCAATAATCAGCCCAGAGCGATTGCAGGCCCTCGGCCAAGAGCACATCATTGTAGCCCAGGAACAGGCACTGTCAGACCAGGTAAGACCTTACAGTATACTGCATAATGGGACCCACTGTGTAGTCTTTCCAGTAAAGGGGAAAGCAAAATGAAAAAAGCTAAACCCACACTATTTGCAAAGCATTTCCTCAGTCAATTTGATATATGCAGGAACCATGTGTTTTAATTCATATGTACTCCTTGTTTTGGTCAGGAGGATGGCACGTACATTCAGCAGATAACCACTGTAGATGGACAAACGGTCCAGCACCTAATGACAGGGGACAACCAGGTGGCTGAGGTACATTACAGGCCACTTTGGACCCTGAGCTGACACCACCTTTACTGTTAAATCGTCATACTGACACCTTATTCCCTGCATAAGTCATCTCAGCCTGTCTGTCTGTCTCTGATCCCATCCCAGATCCAGTATGTCATCTCTCAGGATGGCGTGCAGCACTTAATACCTCAGGAGTATGTTGTGTTAGCTGACGGCAACCACCTACAGGTGAGTCTAGCATTGCATGTAAGAAGGCCTTTCAAACAATGAAAGAAATTACAATGCTACATTTTAAAGTGTCCTTCTGCCCACCAGATGCCAGATGGACAGATCATACAATATGAGCATGATGGGACCTTTTTGCAAGAGCAACAGGTGAGCAGGGTTTTAGCTCCATTCAGTCGGTATAGATGGTTTGTTCTGTAAATAATAACACAACTTTAACCTTTGTGAACATCCTGTTTGTGACATTTGCCCTGGGAAACGCCATTATCAGAGAAACAGCTATCACTTAGCCAAAGAGATTCCAGGAGAGAGTGCTTACATTTCTGGCATCACCAGTAGATGGCGCAGAGGCAGCGCTGCCGCCATATTGCAATGCAATGTTATGCAATCCTCTATCCTGCCTTTGCTCCGTTGATTTACCATTCTGTTTTGTTTCCTTCAACTGACTGTCCATTTTGATGCTGTCCTGTGTATTTTGCATCAATATAATATCATATAAAACTTAGTGAAGTTCTAACAGCGCATCCAGATTTCTAGTCTAATCTACCTGTCAGCAGAGACTGGCTTACCTACTGCACTAGTGTTTTAAATGCATTGTCTCAAATGTCCATTTATATAGAGTCGTCTAGTCCTTTAGTAAAAAAAATTTTTGTGTCACATTTATTTATGAAGCACATTTTGACCAAAGTGCTGCACAGAGCAGGTAGCTACATCACAAATACAGAAACTATCATCAATGAATCCATGATTTTCAAGATTCGTTTTTTTCTTCATGAATTAAAATCGTGCACGCGCACACAGCCACACACACGTGTATTCTGAATGAATGTTAGTGTAACATCTCATACACATACATAAACACATGCACAGTCGCGCACGTGCACTCACATAATGCATGGGCACACATGCGCCATGACATTCTGAATTAATGTATTACTAATTTCTTTATAACTTTTTCGCTGTTCAACACAGACCAGTCCTGTAGAAGCAATAAATATATGATTGTAGATTAAAATAAAAGCACGTTTTTTTTGTTTGTACAGCATGACTTTTTAATGTTTTTTTAAGCAACCGGAAGTCGCAACACTCCAATATGGTGGAGGCAAAGCTCTGCTACTGGGCGCTGGTTGTTGTAATGGGACGACCAATTGAGTGTTGTCTCTTGTTCTGGAATCTCTTTGACTTAGCTAGCTAGTCTACAGATCATGTCAATAAGATGTATTTTTAATGTTTTGCTAGGGGGGGTGTAAACAGCTGAAAGCAGGCTGACGTCACTTTTATGTCTCATAGCAACAATAGAATGTTGTAACCTTCTATAGAATGCAATGGGGGAAAAAAGGAAAGCATTTGAAGGCTGACTTTGCTGCATGTCACTGTTGATCTTTCAGATTGCTGTAAGCCATGATGGTCAGATCCAGTACTTGCCAATCAGCACAGAACAGCAGATAGTCAGCGCTGAGGACCTGGAGGCTGCTGCTCACTCTGCTGTCACAGGTTGGTTCTCTCACTCAACTGATCATGCCTACCTTTTCTAGAATTATCTAGTCAATCCACCTTTTTGGGGTGGATTGACGTAGGAGAAAAGTGGCTGCCATGTGAATGTGGTCAATAGTATCATAAGCTCAAATCCCTAGCACTGATTTTTCGTGTCCTGAAAGCACTGTGCCAAAGGTAATATGTGTCCATAATATTGAGTGAAATACCTTTTGGCAAGAATACCCACAGTATCAGTGTTTAAAGTGTTTCTTGTTGTTTAGTTCACTGACCTGGTCCATTCATTGCCTGTCCTACAGCAGTAGCGGATGTAGCCATGGCTCAGGCGCAGACTATCTACACTGAGGCTACACCTGAACAACTGGAGCAGCTACAGCAACAGGGCATCCGCTATGATATCATCACGTTATAGATGGAACTAGACTGGGATCAAGTTGCTTTGCAGGTTGCTGGTCTGGTCTGGGTTTAGAGTGGATATGGAAACGGTGCATGCATGCATGCATGCATGTGTGTGTGCAAATTACCGGGTACGGAAGGCGGGCTCTAGACTGGATCACACTGGTTGATTCGGAATGAAAACCAGGCTATGTATTGTGGAAAGCCTGGTGACACGAGGTTAGATGGAATAGATTATAGAGCTTCTCTGCTATTGGCTACCTGGTTACAGACCTATGCATAGCAGGATGAATCACAGCTTAAGAACCTCTATGAGCTGATAAATAATCAGTGACCTCTGCTTTGGCATTCAGCTACCTGACGTGACGATAATCGTTTGGATGGTATCATCCATTTGGGTATTGTTTAAATAAACAGCTTTTTGTACATTTAGAATATTGCACCCATCGCTTCTAATTTAATATGGGCTGTGCATTAAAGAGTTAAATTAAAGTAAGATTGGTGTACTCTATAAATATTGAAGGTGATTGGTAATCATGTGCAGTAGCTGCTTTGACTCGCAAGAGAAAATGACGTGGCAAATATTACGTTTTGGAGGGGAAAAAAGCCAGTTTTTAAAGTGGATATTTAAATTTTCAAACGCAAGGCAATGCAAAGTGAATGTTTATTTTTGATCTGTAAAAAGAAACTTGTTAGTTATTATAATGCTGCAGCATAATTTAGAAACTTGTACATAACTTTTTCAGTTGTCTCCTGTTCCATGATTGAGTATGTTTGACTTTGGTTGGTGAATGCATTTGAATAAGCTAAACGCTTACACCAAATAAATCGCTATTAGTTTGTTTAAATATGTGTTGTTTAATGGTTGTAAACTTGATGGGACAATTGATATATATATTTTATAGATGCCCTGATTATTATATTCAGTCATTAGACCAGCCCATAATGTTTGTTTAGTTTTTCATCCCAAAACAAGCAATCTCGTTTCATTTCCCCTTCTACTGTGTTTTTTTCCTAACATTTACTATGTTTACTATAATAGTTTTAATGATGCAAGTCAATAATTGATCACAGTAATGCAGATATGAATAGACTTTTTCACATTAGACATTAGACAACATATATTTCCTGTTGCAGTGTTAGGTGGATGGTAGTTGACAGGAAACAAACTTGATCCCAAGCAGTTCCATAACTGTCCTAGACCGAGTCTGGCACTGCTTCATCATCATCTACAGCAAATTGATGATGATGAAGCACTGTCGTCTTACTAATTTTCAAACAGTAACTAGTTAGAACTCGGTTCATAAGTAACTACTATTACATAACCCGTCATTACCCCAACACTGACTCAGTAGCCTTGCTCTCTCAGCCGAGTTTTAGGTCATTCATTCAATACTTTAATGTACATTTTCCAACTGCTGGCCTTCTTTTTTGACCTTTTGAGATTTTTTTCAGCATAAGGTATTTTTATGTACATTAGAATACATGGATTTTGGGAGGTGCAAGCGTAGCTATCATTCCTATGGTCCTCTTGCTAATATTTTAACACCTAGAATTATGTTACAATTACAGAGGCTTGCAAAAAGGCATGTTCTGAATATTTGCAACCAACATATGTACTCGAAAGTAAAAGTCAGTTACTCTCCAAATTATCATGTATCAGGAGGGAGAAGTGATAAACATCAAAGTGAGCTCCCAGCTAAGGAACAGGTGCTATGAGGGCCTACACATGAGCACTGATTACAAAGGTGTCCCACATATAATGTGGACATTCTGAAGAAGGATGCAGGAGCAGAAAGAATTGGCGAGCTTGTCAGATGCATGGAGAACCGAGATAACTGGAGGTTTCATCTGAGATCAGCCTAATGAAATGGAAAGAAAAAGTAACCATATATACTGGCACCATCACGTACTTTACACTTTTATTGCTTAGGATATTCACAAGGTTCGAATAGAGAATAAACTTTTCTTTAGGTTGTGTGTATAATTGTAGTCCCAATTTATATGGCTCACTGTTAGTCATCAACTTCTTCATAAGAATATTTGACTCGTAGTTGCTTTGTTTTCTCATTGTTACACACAGATCTCCCTTGTGTAAACATTCTGCAAGCCAGATTGGCTGATGCTCAACCACAGGCCCTGGGCTTTGCAGAGAGACCCCTCCTGGCTTTGCATGGAGTTTCTGCTGCACAAGCACAACACACATGTCTTCATGATGAAGGCTGGTGCAGTTTGTCTGGTCTATGGGATTGTAACTGGCTAGAGGGACTTGGTTTTGCTATTCCTCTCCCACCCATTTTCAGTGGGATCGGAATGTTTATAAGAGAACTTATAAAAAAAGATTGCCCAATGCTGACAGCTGGTCAGCAGGTGCTTTCATGAATGCAGATATATAGACAATATTTTGGGCCAATAAAAAAACTAGACCCCATTTCCCACTTCCGGCTGCCGGATTATAACTTTCATACATCCGGCCGTGTCATCATAGTCTAGCTAGCATAATACAGAGCCCACATTTGTCATTGTGTCATGCGACTAATCAGCATACATTGAGATTTTAGAGGGGGCACGCTATGGGGGCATACATCGATAAAAAGCCATCAGAAATGAAATTAGTGACAACTTTAATTAAATAATATAAACTCCACTTTGTGGTACTGTTTAAGTTATTTTATACAGTGTTAAATGGTTCTATATTCCGAAAGCAATATTTACGCGTTTGTTCAGTAACAGGGGTCTCGCCATTTCTCCAGATCTTTAGTAAACGAAATATCTAATATATTTTCAGGTCGGTACACCAATTGTATTCAACCAGGAGAGAGAAATCATAAGCCTACCTGATACAGTATTTGAAAAGTGATATTGGAAGTGATGAAACAAGAACAACAAAGAAAAGGACAAAATTGGAACTGGAACACTCAAATTGCAACAAATAGATGGTCTTTGTGGGATTCTCTGATTGGATGAAATTGGCACCCTGCACACCTGAAAATATATGTGCAAAACACATTTATTGATACTACTCCTACAGATTTTGTCCAAACATCACACAAATCGGTACACAGTATCTCTATAGTCATGTGATCAACACGGATTTATCCATCCTGACTGCCTAAGATTGGCTTCCAAAGTTTGCAGGATTGGTCCGTTTTGAACAAAATGCCTCAAATCATGAACGCAGCTTGCGATTTCCGTGAAATTTCACACGCACATTTCTATTAGGCTGACGAAGAAATGCCACCCTTTTCACATTGGCCTGTTATAGCGCCACCAGCAGGTCTAATTTTGCAATTAATTAACAAAATGCCTCAAATCATGAATGCAGTGTCCGATTGCAGTGAAAAGCCCTTGAACAAATGGCACCATTTTCACATTGGCCTATTATAGCGCCACCAGGAGGCCACAATAACGTACGTGACCTGGCGGAGACCTGTGCTCCGAGGAGCACTTTTTCTAGTTTGAAATATTTCAGTTAAATTGAAGATATTGATCCAATAAATTTGAACTTTGGGGCATAAAGCAATGCACCATATCATTAGCTGAAAGGCATCTGTCACAGTTCAGGGAGATATATTTTGTGTAACCTCTTAGAACCTCCTTAGAATAATGTAAACCGCGCAAGAATTTAAATCGAATTAAACAATGCCTGGCATTGCATTAGAACCAGTACTTTTAAAGAAAACATTGCTTAACATTTTTACTAAACCTTACATAAATTTCCATGTACTTATTTTGAAACGGTATAAATGATTTAAGTTAGAATTAAAAAGAAAAACATTTTGTTAAATGTTTTAATCTAGTCACTTTTTGTAATAGAAAAATCTCAAAATAAAAGCAATTTCGGAAGTGCACCACAAGAAAGTCAGTAGTTTCCTCTAAGTTGCACATGGTCTCATTGTTGTTACTTCTGCCTTAGCTGGGAGGGGTTATTCAGCTATACAAGTGCAACTGTAATGGGAAAAGGCACTGAGCCTTATTGAATATCTGAAGATGAAATTTGCCGTTGTCTTTTTTCTTCTGTTAGGTATGGTATGACATTTTGTTATAAAATCATATTTTCCCCCCATGGGCCTTATATGATGATTGGAAATGTTTGTCTTCCAGACATCCCTTATTCAAAAGGACAGCAGAAACCTGAGGTGTTTGGACACATTGTGCTGAAGCTCTCCTACCCTTCGTTCTACAATGGTTATGAAAAGTTCTGCTGCAAACTGTATCCAGGAGGATGCTACAAGTTGGTTGACAACAGGGGATTTGTCTGTGATCTTCTCAAGGGTAGAGTGACCAATGCTCAAAGCGATGGCTGGATTGAATTCAAAATATGGAATGCACAGTTAGGGGACACAGGGTACTACAGGTGCATTGTGGTTGGGACCCAAAACCACATCTACAAGGACTATTATGTCGAAATATCTGGTAAGGAATCTCTGCTATCATGTAAAATAGCACACAGTTTGATCTGGGTACAAAAGTGTGCTTTGCAATTCAAATAGGGTGACTTACATAATTATGCTTCAGTCAATTTGCTTTTCTTTGGACTGTAAAGTAGGCATTATAATGTAACTACATGAAATTACATGATAGAACCTTCAAGACGTCGCAGCCTCCCTCCATCTCCTTTGACAACAACTCCAACTCCTTTGACAACAACTCCAACTCCTTTGACGACGACCATCAAACCATACAAGACTTCTAAAACTCTCCCAGATGCCACCATGGCTACTTTAGCCAAGGATGTCAGTGAAAATTCCAAGTATGTACTCTTCCAATTCCCTCTTTTCCAGTTATCCACAGGCCAAACAGTGTTTTATTACAGAGGGCAATGCAACGGTCAATCAATACAGACTCTTCTGCCCCTCTACCAGGGTCCCATGGAGCTTTGGCCTGCCACTGACTGTAGTTGTGTCCATAGCAGTTCTAATGATCATCACTTCAGTGACTGCTGCTGTGTGTTACAGAGTCAAGGCAAAAAGTAAGCTGTCTGAATCTGACTGATTTAAAGTTGCTTTAATGTTTTTATTTTATTTATTTATTTAAATGTATGTATTAGAGGCATTCGTTGTTTTTTTTGACAATTCCTTACTAATGTTTTAAGGTTAATGAGACATATAGTAAGCCTATACTATCCTTTTGAATGAGTAAAAACAAAAAATGCATTTTTTTGTCCTTTTTCCCTAGACGAATGTGAAGAAACTCTATGTGAGTCATCGCAACACAGAGCCTCCGTGAGTGCTAAATTCAGACATCCACCCTCTGTGACTCAGAGTCACTTGTTGTTTTTCTTATAGAGTGGACAGAAAGGGAGACTCGTGCTTTTGCTTCATCCTTCCTTAATAAGTATGTGACCTGATACTCTGTTCTATGACTTCCACAGGAGGTGAGCGGTATAGTGTACACAACAGTGGACTTCACACCGCACCCGGTACCCACAGAGTTGTATGCAAACCTGTCGGTGCACAGCCCCAGAGCAAGAGCCCCTGACAGGAATGAAGAAGACCATGCTGGGTTGGTTGAATACACCACACTGGCAATCAGGCAGTGAGTGTGCTTGAAAATGATTAAAGGAACAGTTCGTTTTTTTATTTGGGAGCATGCATCCCAAGCTTCATGTCAAATAGTTGAAGAAAAACAAAGCTAATCAGCTTGCCAGTATTATTGTGTCCCTGAAATGCTTTCAACTCTTTCACTAGAACCTTGGGAGGTTCAATATTAAACCCATAATAGGATATGCAATACTTGTTGTACCCGTGTCAGTGTCCCTGTCTGTCTGCCTGTCTGTCTGTCTGTCTGTCTGTCTGTCTGTGTCCCTTTTATGCCCATATATGGAGTAACGTGTCAGGCATGCCAAAATATGGATTCCAGGCCAGTCTATGACATCATATTGATGACATGATCAGGCATCAATTGTTGTTAACTAGTTGTACGAACGCTTGTTTTATTGTTGTATTGTTTTATTGGATCTTGTTTAGTCGATACACTTATTTGTTTTAGCTCCTGCTCATTTGATTTAGCTATTTTTGTCTCATCTGTCTAAGGAAATAGGTAGCTGATATAATGCACTTTTACCTTAGCGCTAGGTATACTCTTGGTTGCTTGTTTTTGCAGAAAATGCACTTAAGACTTCTGGTGATTAGTAGTTTTCGTTCCCTACCTATGTTGAATGCACTTATTGTAAGTCGCTTTGGATAAAAGCGTCTGCTAAATGACTGTAATGTAATGTAATGTATACAATATACAATTATGTAGATTATATCAAGATCGAGCACACCATTCAAAGTAATAGGGCGACAGAAAAGAACATGGCGGCCCCGTCCATTGAAGTTCAATGGAGAAGTAGTGCCATGTTCTATTCGGTTCCTCAAGCTTGATAGGGAAATCGTCTAGACTAAAGCATAAGACATGTTTCTAATTATATCTGTTTCATGTTCCATTGTGTAAAATTGATCTGTGTGGGTTGTTAAAAAAAGATAAGAAAAAAATGTGTCATTGTAACTGTACATGATCCTGTGAAGTATAGATAAAAGGATTTGTCTCAACTTCTCTAAAGTTTCCTTTAATTTTGATACTTGCACTTTCACAAGCTGGTTTTATTCACTTCTATTCAGAGAGCTAGAACAGAATAATCTGGTCATCAGGTTATCACATGTTTTATCCATGGTGCCTTGTCACTGCTTCTTCTAGATTACAACCTTCGAATATACCTGACCCTCCACTATTCTGAGAGCTCAGCTCAATATTCTATTCTTGGTCTGGTCTTCCTTTACAGGGAAAGGGCAGTGGCCATCCTTTGGGTATTCTCATTTCGGATTGTGTTTCTCTGATGGGAGAGCAAGAATGGGCATTCTGAGGGGTTCATTCTCATTCCTGTGACATTTCATAGCTAAAGGACAAAACAAATCGGACAAAGCTGTTCCTGTGGTCTTTACTCCATGAATGCAACACACCCGTGTATGGTTACTGTTTCCAAACCCAGACATACAAATGTAAATGAATTCCTGTTTTGCTCCAATATATTTTATTCAAAATCAGACATAGCACCTTTACAATTAAAACTTAGACAGTTATTGATTATCCATTGGGATGCTTAGTTTGATTACTGAGACTGGGCCAGTCCAACGTACTTAGCGCCGACGTCAAAGACGGTATAGTACTGCCTGATGAAGACATCTCCCAGGATCCAGAGGCTTTGGCCACCGGCGCCAAAGCCAGTGCTGCAACCATAGGAGCTCTAGAGAGACAACAAGGGGACAAAGTGTATTTCACTCACAAATACTTTTAGCTTAAATACAGCATAGCCAGTGTTGCAAGTGTGTGTGTGTGTGTGTGTGTGTGTGTGTGTGTGTGTGTGTGTGTGTGTGTGTGTGTGTGTGTGTGTGTGTGTGTGTGTGTGTGTGTGTGTGTGCGTGTGCGTGTGCGTGTGCGTGCGCGCGTGTTCGTGTGTGTGTGTTCTCATGTCTGCAGAATGTGCAGTGTGCGCATGTGTGTGCATGTAGTATACACTGACCTGGGAAACATAGGCAGAGGCAGGGAGAGGGAAGGCGTGTCCATTGATAGTGAAGATCACTTCAGGCATGCTCTGGATGTTCTGGCAGTTCACTGAGGCCTGTATAAAGAATGCAATGTGTTTTAACATATGGTACTTGTTTTTGTGCTCAATCGAAATGAGCATCTTCACATAAAATCCAACATTCCTACCCACAGAGCAAGACATAATTAACCTAGGAGGCGAGTCATTTTGCCAGGCAGGAGACTGATATTGTATTTTCGATCAGGTGTCAGTTTGATCACTGCTGTGTATTCTAAATTGGAGAAATGAAAAGTAAAGAAAAGAAAAATATGTAGCTCACCATTCCATACTGACTAGTGGTGGCTCCAACATTGGAATTCATGTTGTTTATGTCATTCTGTGGGCCAACAATGAGGGAAGTGCCGGTGTCAATGATAGCCTGGCAGCCACCATTACAGGCCACAGTCTGTCCATTGATGGTAACACTGTTAGGAGAAATAGCAGAAGTAGAATTAATAGATGTATACTATGTATACTTTGTTTAGGCAAGGTTTATCTGCTGTCAACTTTTAAAAAGTGAATTGTGTCAGTAAAGTGATGTGTTTGCACCTGTCCATACTGATCTGGTAGTAGGTGGCAGAGCTCAGAGGGATCCAGGTGAGTTGTCCGGTGAAGTGGTTCTCATCATAACCACCGAAGACTATCTCACTGCCCTGCTCTGAGTTGCTAATGGGAGCATATAAGACAAATATTTTAGTATCAGGAAAAGCATAGACAGGCAGGCAGGCAGGCAGTTAGGCAGACAGACAGACAGACAGACAGACAGACAGACAGAAATACAGAGACACACACAGATATGAGGAACCAGAACAAAATAAATGTACTCTTATGTGAAGTGGTACCAAGATGTAACAAGAAATACACCTTGAACCTTGAACACACATTTAGATATACATGTAAATATACTTATATGTAGATATACTGTACATACAGTATACATATACAATACATATACAGTACATGTGCATGTACTATAACTATACGTGCCATTGTACACAACCAAATACAAACACTATTCAATTTAATTTTCGTACGGGCTCAGGTAGACACCGAAGAGCTGCTGAGACACCAGGTTCTGCTGCATCATATTTTCAAAGACAGGCAGCACTTGGTCAGCGGCAAGGGACTGGAAGGCAAGTCCCAGGATACCATCAGCCTTCATGTTGGCCATGAAAGGAGCCTCTGTCTGGCTGAGCCCAAACACTTGGTTGGGCACAGAAATTCCACCAACCTGGAAGATAAAGTCAACGGTTAATGAAAGTTTCTATTTGTTGGTTTGTATTTTGCATTTGAGAGGAACAGTATGCAGATAATTGTCAGAATTGCCAAATGATGATTCTGGCTGCTTTTGGTTACCCCAACGGTGTCACTGCCCAGATATCCAGTCATGCTGCCGGTACCATACTGAATGGACAGGGAGCGTCCGTTCCATTGGAAGGAGGAAGACTGCTGTGGGTTGAATTTCTGGTGGTTCTCTGTAAATAAATGTGTTTTTAGCTGGGCATTTGAGAAGCTAAATCGGACCAATTAAATCGTACCTATTCCTGGAATAATTAAAACAAGTGTCTCTACTTATACTAATACAAACTTTAATTGTTAGGAAACAATAACTAGTTATGGTTAAACACTATCCAACAGGTTGTTATCAGAACCATAGGTACTGTATGCTTTGCAAAGTGCAAAGGGGTGGTGCAGTGGTTGGACCATAAAACCAGGGGGCACCCACATCAATTATCGCACCCAGGTGTCATATAGCAGACCTACAACATTGACTGTCAGTGTCTGTACTGTCCTTTGCCTGGATTTGCCTCTCGGAGATAAAAAAAAAAATCACACCCAGTGTGAGTAAGCGGTGCCTACTCTGTTTGATGTGTGTGTGCTGTCATTCAGGCGGTACTAATCTATTTGATGTGTGTGCTAGTATTGAGGCGGTACTACTGTATTTGATGTGTGGGTGCTGGTGTTGAGGCGGTACTACTGTATTTGATGTGTGGGTGCTGGTATTGAGGCAGTATTACTGCATTTGCGCTGATTAGAGCAATGGTCACCGAGTTATGCAGGGCTGCCAACATTGGACTGTCAGAATCTATTTACTTTTAAGTATTTTTTTACTAATTTTAACAACTTTTAAGTGTTTTTACTCAATTTATTTACTTTTAAATATTTGTACTCCCTTTTTTAACTTTTTGCATTGTAGTTCGGTCGTTTTATTGTCAATTTGTTTGTCATGTTGTTGGAGGGACAAACACACAAAGTGAAATGTAGAGCGGCTGGCACCACTAAAAACTGTACTGTAACAGTACTCACGACAGGCCTGGCTGTTGCTGCAGTAGACAGAGGGGATCCACAGGTTGGAGGAGCCGGTGTCAAAGAGTACCTGGAAGGACTGGGGAGGAGTTCCAATGGTGATCACGCCATAGTAGGACAGCTGGAGGTGACACACAGCATAAGACGAGGTGACGTAACAGAAATGTACAATAACATTATAGAACATTACTTTATATGAACACTAAAGGACTGGTTATTAAGGTGACTGACTAAAGTTTCTCCTGCTTTTTCAATACGTGGCTTCATACAATGTCCTTGGCAGTGATTATTAGACATTTTGAGGAACCGAAGCCTAATTTATTCTTAGTCATACCAAGAACAACAGGTGGGAACACCTGTTATTTTTATCATGGTTGATGATGAAGTGTATATTAGGTTTAAAATGTGTCCTTTTGTAAGCCTGGACTTACGTCATAATCATTGGTCATGGGCTCATTGCCTGTCTGCTGGAACTTGACCATGGGGTTGTATGGATGCTTCTTGAGGGTTTCCTCCAACAGTCCCTTCTCCCGCAGGGCCTCCCGTGGAGTTTTCCCCTTGATCAGGGGCACCCTACAAACAGTGAGAAAAGGATCATTAATAATGCCAGGCCCTTTTTTGTTATCCTTTGCAGTGCCATAGATGAAGAGGTTAGAATCAGATTTTTATTTTATTCTTGTACGCAACACAGAATCATGGGTGTTAATTGTACTCCGACAGTGTATATGCATTGACCTACAATAGCTTGATTTGATGTTTGTGTTTACATGTATACCGTATGCATAGACACATTTCAAAAATCTGCCGATGAAAGTATAGCTGTGCAACCTGACAACCAAGCACTGTACAGGCATCATGTTTAAAAAGTAAAAAACAAAAACAACAACTGTTGAGTTTGTACATAGTATGGGACAACCTTTTAACACAAAGAAAGACTTTAGATATGTAGGCATTAGGCAATCATGCACTGTCTGTATGTTCCCAGTAAGGAAACAGCCCCCTACGTTATACTATGTGAGTCTAAATAACCTTGACAAAGGTCAAACAAAATGTCTTATAATTTATATCAATGATTTTCATCAAGATTAGAATGATTCAATATCTGAGTTTTTTTTCTGAGCCTTTAATGATAGTCAAAATACCAGGTCAAATGTCTTTCATCGGTAAACTCCCCTATGCTCACAACTGAGCATATACACAACTTTCTATACTTTGTTGGTCAAATATCCTGCACATATTGCACTTTGCACATTCTTTCTTGTTTTAAAAACTTGTTTTTACTTCTTTCCTTTCTTAACTTGTATTATACTCTGTTATTATATGTTAGTATTAGCACAATCTGTGGAGCATGTCACAGAAACATTTCACTGCACATAATTGTTGAGTGAGTGACAAATAAAAGCTCTTGAATCTTGAATAATTCATATCACAAAATAATGCTAACCAAAGTAGGTGTAGAGGTGGCTTCAGTCAGCCAGGTGGTACTTACCTGAGGAGACATTCAGAGAGAGCCACCAGGGCACAAAGGACAATGAGACACTTCATGGTTACTAACTTTGCTGTTGGACTTCGAGAGTGAAGAGATGTTGAAAGACACCATCCTTTATATACAGTCCATCAAGGTTGTGTCCCTGAAATGTCATTCCATGTCACAAAATAGCATGACAACTTGAGATAAGAAATGTGTGATACGATGATGCATTATATGGCCATATCTCTGAAAATGCAAGATAAATAAATAATTTCTTTAGGAAGTGCTTTTTATATATTTACATTCAGATCAGAAGATTTGATGTTCATTCTTTTGTGTTTTGTTTAATGTTGATATCCACCTTTTCCACGTGGCAAGATGTAGACTCTGGCCGTTTGCCCGGGCTACTAGGCTACGCTACGGTAGTTGATAACATATTCTTGGAAAAAATATATTTGTGTTATTAAAAGATAATCAAGATAACCATAATTGAATAATGATTGAAATAAAACCAATGTTTGTCCATTTTTCCATTGTGTTCAGAAAAGCAAAACCAACATATAATATGACAACAACCTTTTTGTTTTGTTGTTCTTTATTTACCCAAGGTAGTAGCTGAGCACAAGTGCTCATTTTCAGCAACGCCCTGCACATAGAAACACACAGACAGATCTTATTTGCTCTAATTCTAGGTAATTAACGTGTCACAAAATCTCAGATCAATTATATACCGGTAGTATTTTGTTAACAAAAAATAAAAAAACATTTCGATTTCATTGTTCTTCTGTTTGAAGATACATATATTATTTTTTACAAAGGATTTTTAAATACAGTGAGTACACCTTAGCACTAACCATAGTAGTTATATGATGTCATGAATTTGTGTTGCCTGAGATGGTTGAAAAACATATCATCGTCATATGATTTGATCACATTTTTAGATTAGTAAACACCTAATTAATATTTGTCCAACCCTGTAGAAAATTTGCTCTTTATAGATCAGGCTTGTGACCGAATTCCTTCCCCAAATAACTTTGTTAAATAATCTGAATGTCTCATGAGTGGACCTCCGTTTGAAGAACGGACTGCATCTTTCTCTAATCAGGGCACATGGACGACATGATGACAATAAGAACAACACATGCTGCACCAAACATCTGCTGGATAAACTCCATGCAGGGAAACATCAAATGGGCACGAATGGAGATCAAACCCAGCAAATCCTAGAGTATCTCCATTGTCAAAGGCCGGCTCGCCAATGAGAGGTTCCACAAACCAGATCTTGGAGCAGCCAATCAAAAGCCTTGGTCGCTGGTACAGCAGAGACCTAACAAAACAGGCAGGATACAATCAGTGCACTCCCAGGGAAGTTTAAGCTGTGGTGCTTTCAGTTTGAACTGCTGCCCCATCTCATGTGGCCAATTTCCATCTATGAGGTCACTCTATGCCATGGCAATCAACTGGAAAGAATTGTGAATGTGCAAGTGAGGAAGTGGCTAGAACTACCGAGATGCCTTAGCAGCATAGGCCTGTACAGGAATAGAGCCCTCTCTCTGCCAATTATAATCCCGGTGGAGGAGCACAAATGTACCAAAGCAAGGCTGGAATTGACACTCACAGAATCCCGGGATCCATTCGTAAGAGGTGCTGCTCCAACCATAGCAACAGGGAGGATATGCAGGAGTAGCGAAGGCAAAGACCGGAACATGGAGTCACATATGTCCTGCCCTATCAAACCTACCTACATCTCTGGTTTCATGATGATCCACCCTGTCTCTGTCTGTGTGCAGCACTGCAGCCCCAGCAACCCTCCAACACATAAGATACACCTGGCGCCACAACCAAGAGCTGAAGTGCCACCATAAGGCTCCCGAAGGATGTAGGGATCAGAGGGCAGGCCCAACGGAAAGCTATCAGATAACTTGGGTATATTGTCACATTGTATGTACACTTATGTACTATGTAGACATGGCCTTGAACTTGCTTTCCTATTGTCTTTATGGTCCTATTTAGACATTCTACACTGTAGATTGTCACATAATGGAGGGCGCAATTGCATTGTGGGTGTGTCCAACTCCAATTGTGATAGTTAAAAGGCACATTACCTGAGCACAAACTGAGGCATATGGCGCACAGGCGCAGAGGGGTTGTATTTTGACTCTGAATTAATAAGGTTAGCTATCCTTATTTCTAACCCTAGCCTCAGTAAAATTATGCCTAAACCTAACTTTATATTCCTAACCCTCACCTCAGTAAAATTATACCTTAACCAAACATTATTCCTAACCTTAACCTCGGTAAGATCATGCCTAAAGAGAAAACAAAAAGCAAAAAAAAGTAAGTAGCAAAGCAGCTGTATGACCACGATCTATTGAGAGTCAACCCTCAATCCAACCTTTTGTTTGTAGTTTGATGTAACAATGGGTTTATATAGGAAGGTGGTGTGTCTCATAAAATGTATATCAAATATCTAAATATTGAATCAAGCAACTTAAAAACTGTCTGGGATGCACAGCATAGCCTGAGTCGATGTTAAAATGACTCCAAAAGTGTTTTAACGTGATGTAACGCAGATGACCTTACAGCTGCACAGAGACGGATTAAGAAAGCCAGGACGTTATGCTGCCATACAAAGTGCAGTAGCTACATTTTTGCTTGACATTTCAGTTATTTATTTGTCTCAAAGTCAAATCATGATTTTGGGGGATAAACCATTATCTCATGAATGCATGAACAAATAATACAATATACCCTATACCTAACCCAGCAACGAAAATGTAAAAATGTGATTGTGGTCCAGAAATGTTGTCATTGAACGTTTCTCCTTTCCTCTGGCGATAGCGGTTGCAGCAAGTGGAGCGTACTGTATTCAGTTGTGGTATGTGTCACCTTGCTTTCCATCCGCATTCATTACATTGCATGGAAAGGTCATTCTGTGCATTTGCACGTGCAGATACAGTTTCTTTACTTAGAAAACAAACTCAGGTAAACAAACTCAGGTCCACCTTCACAGAGGAATATAAACATACACTATACTCAACGATCTCTCAAAGACCAACTCAAGCTCAGAGAACATACATAAACGAGCGACCTAACCAATATCACAAAGTTCACTACACATCAAGTCCCATTAAACAAAGGCTCTTCAGCTGGGTTGCCCAGGTGGAAAACAGTCTCTCAATCAGGGCTGCATAGAGAGGAGATGGGGTCAGGGGCGGATTAACCCTTCGTGGTGCCCGGTGCTTGGACCCGGTTCGGTGCCCCCCGGGAGCGTTTTGTCAACCGGGGGGGGGGGGGGTGGTGCAGCGCGGACCACGGTTTGGTGCCCCCCGGGAGCGCTGCAAGGAGCCCTGCTTCAAAATTTTGCTGTTTTTCGCCGTTTTTTATTTTTCTTCACGCCGTTTGGTGCCCCCCCCCAGGTTGGTGCCCTGTGCTTCAGCACCTCAAGCCCGTTGGATAAGCCACCACTGGATGGGGTGAGCAAAACGAGGGAATATCTGGTCGATCTGACATATGGTAGGAGTAGCGTGCCAAACTTTTGGGGTTGCTCTAGAAATAAATATACAAAAATAAAGTCGCCCAAGAACTATAGTGTGGTGGCCCTTTCGGGCAACCACACTAATTACACTAAACATTAAGGCACCACACTAATTTTCTGTCTGTAAAAAAAAAACTGGCTGAGAGAGAAGCGGCTGAAGGTAACCTCGTGTCACCAGGCTTTCTGCAGTAGCTCCCTGTAGAAAGCCTGGTTTTCATTCTAGTGTAATTCTGTCTTCCATATCCAGTCATTTTCACACACACATACTGTACATACACGCACCATTTTCCTATCTGCTCAAGAAAGAGCCAGACCGGAACAGAAACCTGCAAAGTGACTTGTTTAAAGCAAAAGAACAAGGAAGCGCTGCCTGGGTTCAATCACAGTGGCTCAACACAGGTGCTCTTCAGTGGAACAGGTATAGGAATAGAAGCAAAGGAAACCAAAGTTCTGCTTGTGGTGAGGCAGACTAAGGAAAAAATACTGAGGCACACCGTCTTCAGGTGAAAAAATATAAGGGTTTATTTTGTCAGATGAGCAAGGCAACAGCTGACCGACACGTTTCGACACTTAGGTCTTCAACAGGGTGATTAGTCACTCTTTAAGTACAGGTTGTGAGTGGCAATCAAATGATTCCAACCAATCACACAGATGACTTTAATATGCAAAATAAATTAAAATACATAATATGCAAAATAAATTACATAAGTGACTTGATCCCAGTCTAGCTGGATGACCGGTCACGCGCACTGATGCTTACTTACTAGCCTCGTTCCCAGCATTTACTCATCTGCGAGGAGAAAAGCTAACCTGACTCCACCAGATGGGGGCGGTATTGACACAGGTTCACGATACAGCATCCATCTGGGCTCGCTCAGAGAGTAAGGCTACTCCGCACCGCTGCGTGTGCGAACCAATCAGCGGCTGCAATAGGGCGGGATCTTGGCGAGACCGGATGGGACGCCATCGAGAAGCGCTTATTGCGTTGCAGTTCTTTCACGATTCATCATGGTTGAATAGTATACAAAAGAACTACTGCTGGTGCAGGTACTATACATCAATCATGTAGACACGTCAATATGATTGGTTGATAGACGGTGATAGACAGACGGTCCCATCCAATCACCTGCCAAGTAGCTTGAAAAAGGGGATCGCCGTCTTGCATCGATTCTGCTACCGGGGTCCCAAATGGAAGTAGCGTGTGAAACAAATGTGACGCAAGCTTGTTCCATCTGGCGGAGTCAGGTTAGAGAAAAGCCTGGTCAAGACCTAATGCAGAGAGTGTCTATACTGGTGGGACTTCCGCCGTATGTATTTCCCCTGGAAACTATATTCGTCAACCAATCACAACACTCGTTTCATTCGCGTAGAATATAAACAGATTTGTAAAGCGTCAACGTAATTTTCTAGGGTGGTACTTCCGCTTAGACACTCCACCAGCTGGGTCTTGCCAGCGTGCTTACTCACCAGCCATCAGAAGGTGCACTGTGCTGGCATCCTGCTTCACGAATAGGCTCTATGCACAGCAGCCATATTGGAAAGAAATCGGGCCTCTGGGTTCATCGAGGCTCTTCCTTAACAGGTTTTACCAAATATACTATTTCAGGCATTGTTCCATTTAGTGTAGCACAGTGGTTCTCAACATTTTTGATTTCAAGGACCAATAGTACCAGTGGTGTAACGCAGAATCGCGGGGCTTCCCCGCGCGTGTGCATGTGCGTGCACAACCCCACGCGAAAAAATTCGGGTCTAATTTGGGTCTAATTCGGTCTAATTCGGGTCTAATTCGGTTCTATTTGACCAATATAAATCAACTTTTTTCTTTTTTTTGCTGTAAAAATATTTGTATCAGCGCAGGCGGGGCCCCCCCTGCTGGTGGCCCCCCCGCACCGCATCACTTGCTGCCCCTCCGTTACGCCACTGAATAGTACACTCTCAGAGTTGCACACCCTGAGGGACCATTCGGAACCCCCTCAAGGTACCACAAGGGTACCTGGACAACACTTTGATACCCACTGGTGTAGCAGAGTGTTTCCAGTGAGCCAACATGCACAATATCAGCACTCTGACTCTTTTTGACCAGAATGGAACAGAGCCTTCATTAGTATAATTGGTAAGACCTGTGAAGGAAGTAAGGAAGAGGCCCAATTTAGAGCCTATTGGGTCTCAGAGGCTGCTGAGTTTCTGACTCTATGGACCTTGATGCGTGTTGAACTGATGGGATTTCTACCAAGAAACGATTAAATTGACCTCAGTAAACACCACATAACTCTCTTTGCCTGGTTATGCTAACTTGTTAGCAGCAGGGCTAGTGCTTCTTCTTCTTTGGAAATGGCTTTTCGCCAACAGCTGAGGTCTGATTTAGCTTGCATACAAGTGTTGCATTGCTGCCATCTTCTGGAGTTAATAGTAAACTTATACAGTGTCGAGCTTGTTTACTTTTTGTCTTGTCCAAGCAGCTCTAGCTTCAGTGTTCTACCTGTTACATCACTTGAAATAAGAAATACAACCTAACATTCACCGTTTTGAAATTTACTTTATGAACATTATCCACATGTGTTGCTACACTTCAGTGACCTTTTCTGTACCAGCAATGTGCATTGTAAAAACAGTTGTCCTATTTTGTTTATGTGTTATAGCAGCTACATTTATTAGATTTTGCCAAGGATTGGCATGTTGAAAGCTACACAAGAAATCTGACCCTGATCAGTGTTGACAGACACACTAATCATAGCTTAACCATCGTGTTAAGTGATAGTGTTAACTTATTAATCAAAGTTACGACAGACAACGACGAGTTATAATCACATATTAGTTTATTTAAATAGTCAGCCATACATAAGCCAATAACACAAGCTGAAGCAGACCGCTGCAGGTCTGCCTAGGATTTTACAGGATTCAGGGTGTCTTTATACATGAGATGAATGTCGTCACAGTGTAATCCAAGTACATTCATTAACGTTATTCGTAGAACAATTTACCCATCTGAGAGCTTTGACCTTTCCAAGTCCATGTCACATTGACTGGTCAAACCGGGAACCCCTGTCTTACATTTGCCAGTTCTTGTCTATAAGTAACCTGTTGACTTTAGGCTGGGATATCCTAAGGTGCTGTCTCACCATTCATGCATCTTAACTCGTGTGTTTAGGTTCTTATTACTGTGGTGGTCCGCAGGGCCGGACTGGGACCAAAATTCAGCCCTGGCATTTTGGTCCGGACCGGCCCAACCCCCCCCGGACCGTTTTGTCAACGGGGGGGGGGGGGGGGGGGGGGGGGGAGCGAGCCCAGCCCTCTGCAGCCGCACTGAGGCCCCTGCTGGAAAGCACCAAACATTAACGTAACTAATAATTGGGCCACGCGACCCTGAAATGACCGTAATAATCCTAAAACGGGAACGAAAATATTTTATTTAAAAAAAAAAAAAAAAAAAAAAAAACTTTTTTTTTTTTTTTTTTTTTTTGTGGCCCAGCGGCCCACTGGCCCGCGGCCCACCGGGCATTTGCCCGGTACGCCAAATGGCCAGTCCACCCCTGGTGGTCCGTGTATTTTGCAATGAGTCTTTCACAACTCCAGGTATGATATTACATTAGCTTGCTCAGAAGTGGGGGAAAGTTCAGACTGACCCATGTCTCCTCTTCATACTGTTTTGCTGTGTCACTGTACCTCTACTAGTTAGCCTAGTAGTGCAGGGCCTTCCTTACTATTATGGCATATTGAGGGCCAATTATCAGATAATCAATATATATAATACATAATTTATTAACACTACTAGCCTATTTAAGTAAACTTTAAGAAAGAGTACTGGGACCACTACAGAAAATGATTTAATATCCTATTATTCACATTATAGAAACTATTATTTACTATCCCATCAATATGAAATCAGCAGTTTTTTTCTTAGGAGTCTTTCCTTGCCCTATTGAGGGTGTATGGACATGATGTAGTATGGTTTCTTTTCTTTCATTCTTTCTTTTTTTGCCTTTTACCCCTTTTTCTCCCCAATTTAGTCATTATGCATACTGATTTCTCCCCACACACATTTTTGTGCATTGTCACAGAAATTGGGCTCCTTACTGGCTCATCTGCCAGCGAGCAGCCCCCACCAGGAGGATGTAAAGCCTCCGTCCTACTCCTCTTTTACAAGTGCCACCTAGCCCGTAGGAGACGGAGTACGTGCAATGATAAACATCACCCTCACTGGCCGGCTTCCCTCCCCCGAACACGGGCCCATTGTGTTTGTAGACGCTTGACAAAGCCGGATGCATCAGACTCCACGTGATGGGGTGGTACTTTACCACTGCGCCACCCGAGAGCCCGCTGTCTGGTTTTCTTGAATCTCTTATTGCTTGTTTTTGGTTAAAGACCTTTCCATGATTTATAGGGATGCACAATATATCGGTCATCATATCGGTATCTGCAATATCAGCCTTAAAAATGCAATAGCGGTATCGAACCGATATCAAAATAATATATAGGTTTTAGCCAATATTTTATTGAATGGGAAGCTGAAAGAGCCTTTTGTGATGTTGAAGGCTGCAGATTCAAACAATGTTTGCTGTGGAATCTTTCAAAAGGGTCAACACATTTCTTTTAATCAAAGTACTTGATACAAAATACATTTAAGTTGTTTCAACATCTACTTGCATCCCTAGTTTTGGAATAAAGAGGCATTGCTTTTTGTGTTTTTCAGAATGGACACAATTTGTTTTCATACTGTACATTGGAAAATATCGGTTATCGACCATAACACCAATGTTGATATCGATTATCGTATCAGCCAGAAATGTCACATCTGTGCATCTCTATTCATGTAGATGCTATATTTTATGATTGATTCTCTGAAAGGACTTTGCAACTTTGTATTGGAGTACCCAAATGAAGTGTTATTATTATTGCCCAGGTTGGGGAAGTCACTTTCAAAATGTTGTATATTATTATTGTTCTGTTACAATATTACTTTGCGTGCCAACTAGGCATAATATTAAATGGAACAGGGTAGGCTACATAATAGAGAATCGGCAGGCTACATTCACATGATGAAACTCATAATTATCGGTGCAGGGCATATATTTTGAACATAAACAAGCAAAGAAATGAATAAAAGTATAAATTGTATATAGACCAACTGTATTGTCATTAGTGTTCATGAATTTGTTTATTAAACTGTAAATAATTGATATTCTAAAGTAATGCCTTACTTGACACAATAACTGTAATAATATTTTATTCAAAAGCAGCTATAATAAATTCACAATTACATCTTACACAGTTTTCCATCGGTACAAGTTGTTTAACAGCTACGTGAGCATGAATCATACAGCCCCCTTGAAGTCATATAGAGTTCTTGATTATCCATCGGGATGCTTGGTTTTATTACACAGACTTGGCCAGTCCAACGTACTTAGTCTGGGCGTTAAAGATGGAATAGTACTCTCTGATGAAGACATCTCCCAGGATCCAGAGCTGGCCAAATCCACCTTTGCCAAACCCAGTGCTGCAACCATAGGACCTCTAGACAGAGAAAGTGTTGTTGTGTTACACAATTTTACTTGTGTGAGTATAGCCAGTGCAAGTGGTGTGTGTGTGTGTGTGTGTGTGTGTGTGTGTGTGTGTGTGTGTGTGTGTGTGTGTGTGTGTGTGTGTGTGTGTGTGTGTGCGTGCGTGCGTGCGTGCGTGCGTGCGTGCGTGCGTGCGTGCGTGCGTGCGTGCGTGCGTGCGTGCGTGCGTGCGTGCGTGCGTGCGTGCGTGCGTGCGCATGTAGCATACATTAGAGTGTGTAGACTGACCTGGGAAACGTAGGCAGAGGCAGGGATGGTGAAGGCGTGTCCATTGAGAGTGAAGGTCACATCAGGCATGCTCTGGATGTTCTGGCAGTTCACTGAGGCCTGTATAAAGAATGCCATGTATTATAGTAGCAACTGTGGTTGTCCATCTTTTTATTTTAAGTTGCTTAATTGAAATGAGCCTCATATAATAGCCATCATTGCTACCCACAAATCACCAAGACATAATTAACATAAACCTAGGAGGTGTGCTAACTTGGTAATTTTGACAAGTTGGAGACTAATAATAATCTTTTTTGATGAGGTGTCAATTTGATCACTGCTGTGTATTCTAAATTGAGGAAATAAAACAGTCAAACAAGAAAACTGTATGTATCTCACCATTCCATACTGATTAGTGGCGGCTCCAACCCAGGCATTCATGTTGTTTATGTCATTGGGTGGGCCAACAATGAGGGAAGTGCCGGTATCAATGATAGCCTGGCAGCCACCAGCACAGGCCACAGTCTGGCCATTGATGGTAACACTGTTAGCAGCAATAGGAGAAGCAGAATTAGTGTGAATTAGAGTGTCCTGTGTGTATAGGCATTAGGTTTTGCTGCTGTCTTTTAAAAAGTCCATTGTTGTCAGTAGACTGTAATATGTTTGCAGACTTTGCACCTGTCCATTTTGACCTGCCAGTAGGTGGCAGAAGTCAGGGGGATCCAAGTGACTTGTCCGGTGTAGTGGTTCCCATCATAACCACCAAAGACTACCTCACTGGCCTGCTCTGAGTTGCTAATAGGAGAAGGTAAGACAAATACTTTAATATCAGATACAAAGAAAAAATAGTGACCAAGATTTATCTGCATAGTAAACTAGCTTCTATCGAGAAAAAAACAACACAAAACAAAAGCTGACAAGAAGGTATACAAGGAGAGAGGATTGGATTAAGGGTAAAACCCTGTGACATACTAGCGTCATATCCAGGGGGTATACATCAAGCAGGTACAGTGACAGGAGATATGCTCTTGACCTAATGGCCACATGGCTTGGTAACTGTTTGTTCCCAAGGCTAAGTACTTGCTATGCAATGGTGAGTTTATTCCACTGATTTATTTGTCAGTGAAGAGGTACAGTATGCAGATAATTGTCAGAATTGCCAAGTGATAGCCCTGGCTGCTTTTGGTTACCTCAACAGTGTCACTGGCCAGTAATCCAGTCATGCTGCCGGTACCATACTGAATGGTTAGAGCCTGGTTGCCCCACTTGAAGGTGGAAGACTGTTGTGGGTCGAATTTCTTGTGGTTCTCTGTATAAAGAAAAGTTTTTAGCGACGCATTTTTCTTTTAAATTCGGTTTATTTCATTTATTTTAATTTATTTAATATTTTTCTCTTTGTGTTTTCTCCAAATTTGTAATCTCGGCACCACTGGAAAAGAGGGTCTCAACCCTTAGTGTTTTTTCTGAGAATTAGATAAAGGTTGAAGTTTGTGAGAGGAATGCCGGGCGGGGGAATGATATTTGTCACTGCACATACTCCTACGGCCTGGCGCGGCACCTGTCAGCGGGGAGTGTTGGGTAGGAGGAGTAGGATGGAGGTGCTACGTTCCCCCGGTGGGGGCTCCTCACTGCTGGCAGGTGAGCCAGTAGGATGCAACAGCAGTGACAACACAGTGAAATGTGTGTGGCTGGGCAGGAATCAATTGGGGAGAAAAAAGGGGTAAAAAATAAATAAATATAGATTGAAATGAAAGAATGTTAGTTCTACAAAGCTCGTAGAAAGTCATTTTGTCAATTGTTGAAAAGGGAAGGTTGCAAATTGGTACTGTATGCATTGCAAAGTATGGGTGTTTTTTTGTTTGTTCTTTATTTACCCAGGGTAGTAGCTGAGCACAAGTGCTCATTTTCAGCAACGCCCTGCACATAGAAACACACACATTAAAACCTGGGAGCTAACCAGTACAACCACAGTCTTATACTTTTGGTCACTAAGCAGCTCCACTGGAGCAGTTCGGGGTCTAGTGCCTTGCTCAAGGGCACTTCAGTGGTGATGGAGGAGTGGTGACCATGCCCCCCCCCCCTCAAAAATCTTTATTGTCGGTCCGGGGAATCAAACCGGTAACCTTCCGGCAACAAGGGCGCTCCTCTAAACTTTAGGCCACCGCTGCCCTATAGGCCACCACTGGTATTGCAGGTGTTGGACCATAAAACCAAACCCGCCCCCATAATACATCAATTTTTGCACCCAGGCTATTTATGGAAGACCTACACCCCAGACTGCCTGTACTGTCCTTAGCCAATAATTGCCTCTCAAGTTAACAGTAGTACTCACGACAGGCCTGGCTGCTGCAGTAGACAGAGGGTATCCACAGGTTGGAGGAGCCAGTGTCAAAGATAACTTTGAAGGACTGGGGAGGAGTTCCGATTGAGATGACTCCAAAGTAAGCCAGCTGGAGGTGACACACAGCAATAGACAAGGTGTTGAAACAGAAATATACAATAACATTATAGAACATTGCTATATATGAACACTAAAGGACTGATGTTTAGGGTGACTAAAATGTCCCCTTCTTTTACAATATGTGGCTTGATGGTGATTATTAGACAATGAGATGAGCTAAAGTCTAATTTATACTTAGTGGCCAATTTGTTATTTTCAGCAAACAATATGGTCGTACAATGAAGCGTAAATTAAGTTTAGTTTGCCCTTGCTGGCCCGTCCTTACATTAGCATCGTTGGTCATTGGCTCAGTGCCTGACTGGAGGAACTTGACCATGGGGTTGTATGGGTGCTTCTTGCTGTACTCCTCCCACAGCCCCTGCTCCTCCAGAGACTCCCGGGCAGATTTCCCCTTGATCAGGGGCATCCTACACAGTGAGAAAAGGATCAGTAGCCTAATAATACCAGGCCCTTTTGTTATAATTTGTCCTACCTTTAGACTTACTGTATGTGAGTCTGAATAGCCTCGACAAGGTCAAATAAAATTATTACATTTCATTTATATTACACAATAATTAATTACTACCAATGTAGGTGTAGAGGTGGCTTAAGTCAGCAGCTGGTACTTACCTGTGGAGACATTCAGAGAGAGCCACCAGGGCACAAAGGACAACGAGCCACTTCATGGTTGCTAACTTTGCTGTTGGTCTTCACAGAGTGAAGAGATGGTGAAAGATGCCATCCTTTATATACAGTCCATCAAGGGTATGTCAACAAATGCCTTTCCATGTCACCAAATATCATGATAACCTGAGATAAGAAATATGTGATAACAACAATGGCCTTATCTCTAGTATTTGCAGTATGCAGGTAAATAATTAATAATTCTTCTGTGTTTTGTTAAATGTTGCAAGATGTAGACTATTGGCCCATTATTTTATGTTGGGACTGTGCAGGCCCGCCCCCTGGCATGGTCGGGCTCAACACATGAAATACGACATAGTGGTGAGTAGTAGTACTTGAAATGGGATTTGAACTGATGGGCCGCTGTGATGGGCCACCGTGCCAATCATTCGAAACATTCTAGCTAGATAATTGACAGTATTTAAAGTAATACTAGGTAACGTTTTCAACAAAACTAAAGTTAAATTGTATATCTTTTGCGAGTGGCAAAAGTTTCACAACACCCACTCCGTGAATTTCACCCCCGGAAGCCTTTTATTTATATATTTTCTATTGAACGTGTACGGGGGGGACTTTCCCGGGAAAATGACGTTCCTGGCCAACGTCATGACGTCGTGGCCGACGTCCTCAGGAACTACCGCAACGGTTTCCTGTTTGGCCAGGAACTACCGCGCTATTAACAAAAAGGAACCTCACGCTGATTTTAAGATAATGTAGGATTGGAAGATCGAAAAAGAACAGAAAAAGAAAGCACAGCTCATGGTAACTAATGCTCCACTGGCTAAGAGAAACGATCCGTAGATAGTATAAAACAATTAAAAGATCGCTTTTTGAAACGCTTCCGGCTTCCGGTGAAAACGAATGGAATTCTGGGTAATCGAGGACTAGGGAAATTGTATGCAGTGACGGTAGTGACCAGCAGAGGTTGCTAAAAATCGTTATTTGTGATTCTGTACAACTTTAAAGTGGGTTCCAAAATGACATGATTGCTGTCCATGGTGCTGAACTCTTAAGGTCCTTACACACCGGGGCGATTTTTTGCATGCGAATAATACGTTTTTTTTTAAAACCTTATAAAGTCAATGCAAGCTTACACATCAGTTTCGCGGAGCGAAAAAAGCGTCTTTTAATTATTCGGAACGAGTCCGAATTTTGCGTATATTCGCATATTCGCCGGTGTGTAACCGCCTTTATGGTTGAGTGCATGCATGCATGCGCTGTTGTGCATATTTGGCTTCCATGGCTCTGAACGCAATTGGTTAGACCTACAACCAACAACCAAGTACAGTCTCCCATATTCAAATACTGGGCCTTGATTGGTCACCCCAGACTTCGGGAGCAGGAAATGGATTCACAACAGAGCGGGACCAGACCCAAATCGCAGAGGGCAATTTTTGTTTTGCACTGGCAGATTGGTCCCAGGCTATACAATCCCTCCCTCTCACTCAGATCAGCTAACACAGGGAAGCTGTCAGAACCTTCGCTAAAACATCCGGGACAACGCTCCACACGTCCCAGACTCTTCTACCTTCTGGCTCCCAAACTATGGAATGATCTCTCCATTGCAATTAGAACTGCACTCACTCTCAATCTTCTGCCGTAATCTGAAGACTCACCTCTTCAGACTCCACCTCAGCCCGTAGCACTTGCCCTAGCCTTGACGACCTTGCAGGCTTATGCAAAGGCTAAAATGTAACTTAGATAGCATGTTATGTAGACAGATGCCAGGTCATTGTTGACCTGGCATCGTATAGTGTGTATAGTTTCAGTACAGGCTGATGATAGGCTCTTGGTTTACTTATGTATTACTTTAATATAAGATTACCATTTCTATGCATTTGATGTATTATCTTGCGTTGTCCTTGTTTACTGTAAATCGCTCAGGATTAAGAGCGTCTGCTAAATGCCTAAATTGTATGTGTTTTGCAATGATGTCTCAAATGCTTTGAATTTGTGTGAGAAAAATGTAGTAAAGCTTGTACACTCTGCAGTTGCGGTCATGTGTTTGTTTGTTGTAAAGCAATGAACATTAAGTTTTAATGGCTTATTATTTAGCATCATAATGCAACAGTATAGTGTTTTCTGAACCGTGGCTAATGCCTTAATTTCCACTTGTATTGGGGATGATTAAAGGGATATTTCACTTTCCAAAAAACGTTGGGTCATTTTATCTTTTGTGAGCCCCCCAGACAGTTTTTAAGTTGCTCGATTCAGTATTTAGATATTTGATATTCATTTTATCAGACACGCCCCCTTCCTATACAAACCCATTGTAACTTCAAACTCCATTTTAACCATGTTAGATTAATCAAAAACACCTGAACTTGGTTCTGGTGACTCATACCGCCCCCCTAATACGTGAGGGGGCCGTGTTTTTTCAATTAATTTTTTCATTTATTTTTAATATTTTTTTTGGAAAATGAAAAAAAATTAAATACAATAAAAAAATATATATATATAAATGAAAAAAATTATCGGAAAGACACAGCCCCCTCACGCATTAGGAGGGCAGGGTGAGTCACCAGAACCAAGGACGGGTGTTTTCGATGAATTTAACATGGTTAAAATGGAGTTTGAAGTTACAATGGGTTTGTATAGGAAGGGGGCGTGTCTGATAAAATGAATATCAAATATCTAAATACTGAATCGAGCAACTTAAAAACTGTCTGGGGGGTTCACAAAGGCCTGAGTAGACGATAAAATGATCAAAAGTTTTTTTTAAAGTGAAATATCCCTTTAAGTACCTATACCTGTACCTACCTACCTACCTTCCTTCCTACCTACATAGTAGCTTCAGTTATTCAGTTTGTGTGCCAAGAAAACATAATCAAATAAAGTTCATGGGGACTACATAATATTAAGAGTGTAGGATAAATGGAATAGAGAACAATGCCACAATAATGTTATTGGTATTCAAATGCAATTTCTGCAGCCTAATATTCAATGTTATGATGAAGTACAAACAACTCATAGTCATCGGTTTAAACTTTAGGGCATATATTTTTGAAAAGAGGGGAAAAGGGAATAAAAGTCTAAACAGTGAATGGTAGACAAATGGTTGACAATAATTCATTACAAGCTTAAAATAACTGAGATTTTGAAAGTAATGTGTTAATTGACACATATTCAAAAACATCCATAGCACATTTACATCTTACACAGTTTCCCATTTGCAAAAGACTTGTATGAATGATACAGCCCCCATTGATTAACCATCAGGATGCTTGGTTTGATTACACAGACTTGGCCAGTCCAATTTGCTGGGTCTGGGCATTAAAGATGGAATAGTACTCCCTGATGAAGACATCTCCCAGGATCCAAAGCTGGTCAGATCCACCATTGCCAAACCCAGTGCTGCAACCATAGGACCTCTATAGAAGGAAAGACAGAAGGGGATATATATAATTCACAAATAAAATGTGTGTGCGCGCACTCGCGTGGGTATGTACATGCGTGTGTGCAGCCTGTCTTCTCATGGGCACCTGTCTGCACCATGTACTGTATGTGCAATGAGCATGTGTGTGTGCATGTATGGGTCAGCGTCCATTAAAGTGTGTAGACTGACCTGAGAAACATAGGCAGAGGCAGGGAGGTTGAAGGCGTGTCCATTGATAGTGAAGGTCACATCAGGCATGCTCTGGATGTTCTGGCAGTTCACTGAGGCCTGTATAAAGCATGGCATGTGTTATTAGTTGTTATTAGTAGAAACAGTACTTCTTTTTATTTCAATGGAAATGGGCATCTTCACATAAAATCTGATATCCCTATTCCCTACCCACAAGTCCCCCAATGTCCATCAAGCCATAATTAATATGAATCTAGGAGGTGTGCTAACTGATGAGGTGTCAATTTGATCACTGATGTGAATTCTAAATTGGGGAAATAAAAGAGTCAATACCAGAAAAAAATATATGTATCTCACCATTCCTTGACTGCCGGTGGCTCCAACATGGGAATTCATGTTGTTTATGTCATTGGTTGGGCCAACAATGAGGGAAGTGCCGGTGTCAATGATAGCCTGGCAGCCACCATTACAGGCCACAGTCTGTCCATTGACGGTAACACTGTTAGGAGCAATAGCAGAATCAGAATTGATAAGAGTGTCCTGTGTGTAGCCAAGGTTTTGCTGCTGTCAACTTTTTAAAAAGTGAATAGTCACAGTAGACTGTAATATGTTTGCACCTGTCCATTTTGATCTGCCAGTAGGTAGCAGAGGTCAGGGGGATCCAGGTGATTTGTCCGGTGTAGTGGTTCCCATCCATACCACCGAAGACCACCTCACTGCCCTGCTCTGAGCTGCTAATAGGAGAAGGTATGACAAATACTTTAGTAGCTTATCATTGTGCACAAATGCGTACAAACACTGTTCCAATACCTGCTAAGGTAGACAGAGAAGAGTTGCTGAGACACCAGGTTCTGCTTAATCATGTTGTCAAAGACGGGCACCACATTGTCAGCGGCAATGGACTGGAAGGCAAGTCCCAGGATACCATCAGCCTGCATATTGGCCATGAAAGGAGCCTCCACCTCGCTGATAGCAAGTCCCTGCTGGGCCACAGAAATCCCACCAACCTGGAAACCAAAGTCAGCAATTACTGAAAGTTCTTATTTGTTGTCAGGTAGAGAGAGACAATATGCAGATAATTGGCAGAATTGGCAAATGGTGGTGGTTCTGCATGGCTGCTTTTGGTTACCTCAACAGTGTCACTGGCCAGAAATCCTCTCATGCTGCCGGTACCATACTGAATGAACAGAGGCTGGTTGCCCCACTTGAAGGTGGAAGACTTTGATGGGTTGAATTTCTGGTGGTTCTCTTTAAAACATATTGCATATAATGTTTAGCTGTGCATTTGGAAGAAGGTAAAGTAAATCTGACCTATCCAATTAACCAAGTCTGGCTGGCTGTCTTCCTGCCACTGTGGAGTCATAACCAATTTGTTTGTCATTTATTGTCTCCGCCAGGCCGAAAGGCATGGCGAGAGAGTATGTTTTCGCCCCTGTCCGTCCGTCCGTGTGTCCGTGTGTCCGTCCGTCCGTGTGTCCTGTCTGTGTGTTACCACCAAATCTCCGGCACCGTTGGCCCGGTCGCTGCGAAACTGTGCACACACACTCCCTGGATGCCAATTCAGAACCTCTGCCTCAGCTTTTTCACATGGGCCTGTTATAGCGCCACCAGGAGGCCGATTTGTGCAAAACCCATTTTTTCCCATTACTCCTACAGTTTTTAACCAAACCTCATGCAAATCGGTACACAGTATCTCTATAGTCATGTGATCAACCCTGATCTGTCCGATTTCCCATATTCCATCCTCATTGGCTAAGGTTACCATCCAAAGTTTGCAGGATTGGTCCGTTTTGAACAAACTGCCTCAAATCATGAACGCAGCTTGCCATTTGTATAAAATTGCACACGCACATTCCCACTAGGCCGAGGAAGAAATGGCACTTAAAACTTTTCACATCAGCCTCATGGTGGCGCTATAACAGGCCGATTTGCATTTTTAACTATAACTGCACCGATCTGCGTGAAACTTTGCACGCCTACTCCCTAGAGGCCAAGGAAAAACATCTGCGCTGCATTTTTCACATCTGCTTTTTACAGCGCCACCAGGAGGCCGACTTATGTCAAATACATTTTTGGATATTAATCCTTCAGATTTGATCCAAACATCACACAAATCGGTACACAGTATCTCTATAGTCATGTGATCAAGACGCATCTGTCCGATATTTCATATTCCATCCTGATTGACTAAGGTTGACTTCCAAAGTTTGCAGGATTGGTCCGTTTTGAACAAAATGTCTGAAATCATGAACGCGGCGTGCGATTTCCGTGAAAATTTGCACGCACATTCCCACTAGGCCGAGGAAGAAATGCCACCCTTTTCACATTGGCCTATTATAGCGCCACCAGGAGGCCACAATAACTTACCTGACCTGGCGGAGACCTGTGCTCCGAGGAGCACTTTTTCTAGTTTGGTCCTGATTCATTTGTGTGCAGATATTCTTTCTTCCCCTTTTACATTCGTCATACCTACCAATACATAAATACCCAGCAATAGATGCCAAAACATTTATGTGTAGGCTATTCTTCTTATATCAAAAGTCCCTAAAAGACCAATCTTAATCTTGCTCTTAACGCATGATGACATAGACCCTTATGAATAAATATGAATCTTGATTTCATTCACCTGTGTGAGTCCCATAGCTGCACGTTCCTCCAAACACACCTGCTTTTAATTACAGAGCTACTCCGTTTTGAATCTCATTCAAGTTGACGTCCAGATGGTGTATTACTTAATAAGCACACTAAAATATGTATCTGAAAACATTTTAGGTTAGAAATAAGCGACGTAGTAACAAACATGCTACACACTGGCCGTCTCTCTCTCCCTTGGGCAGTGTGAGCCATGGTGTGAGCGACAGGCTAAACAAACACTAGTCCTCTGCTACAAGCTGGCTTGATATGTAACTTCATAGAGTGAGGTTCCAGCTTTCGATGCCGTTTCAGACTGACACTTCAAAATAAAATGACCAAAAAAGCCATTTCACGTCTTTAAGTTGTTATCGTTATATAAACCTTCACTTTCATGACTATTTAATTTGATATGGTCAAAATGTACTTCTTCAAAGCCGGAAGGATGCAAAGAGCTACAATATGCTTTGCAAATGGGAGGTGCAGGGCTAGACGATAAAAACAGGGGCCACCCTCAATTCTTGTGCCCCACCCCTTATGGTAGTCCTACACCTGCTCTGACTGACTGTATGTACTGACCTTAGCCAGGAACTGTCTGTCAGGGCCAAATAACGTTGTTATTGTTTTTTAAGTTAAGAGTACTCACTACAGGCTGCGCTGCCGCAAAAGATAGAGGGCACCCACAGGTTGGAGGAGCCAGTGTCAAAGATAACTTTGAAGGACTGGGGAGGAGTTCCAATTGAGATGAGTCCAAAGTAAGCCAGCTGGAGGTGACACACAGCAATAGACAAGGTGTTGAAACAGAAATGTGTAACAACACTTCATGACAGATGATTAGGGTGAGTGTCTCCTGCTTTTACATTATGTGGCTTACAATGTCCCTGATGGTGATTATTGGACAATGAGATGAACTAAGACTAATTTATTCTTAGTCATGTGGCCAATCTGTTATTTTCAGCACATGTACGATGAAGTGTAAATTAGGTTTAAAGTTTGTCCTTCTGCTAGTCTGGACTTACGTCATAATCATTGGTCATGCCCTCAGTGCCTGATTGGATAAACTTGACCATGGGGTTGTATGGGTACTTCTTGAGGGTTTCCTCCAACAGTCCCTTCTCCCGCAGGGCCTCCCGTGGAGTTTTCCCCTTGATCAGGGGCATCCTATACGTGGTGAGAGAGGGATCAGTAATAATACCAGGCCCTTTTTTGTTATCCTTTGCAGTGCATTAGATGAACAGGTTAGAATCAGAATTAGTTTAATTCACTGTACACTATGCAGCAAAACAGTGTAAAAATGTACCTACAAGCTGGACTTGGTGTTAACTTTTACATATTACTACTACATGCTGTATAGGCACATACAGTGCACACTTAGATTTCATAATATAGTCTGTGAAATAAAATGTATAGATCTGAATACAAACAAAGCACTGTACAGACATGATTATTTTACAAAGTCAAAAAAGTGTTGAGTGTCTAGTACATAGTACTGTATGTGACAGCTTTTTAACATTAAGAAATACTACTTAGTTGTATAGAAATATACTATGCTCATGATAGGAAGCATGCAGCCCCCTGGACTTATAAGCCATATCAAGATAACACAATGGAGAGGTTTTCATCAAACTTATAAGCATTACATTTCATTCATATTTTGCAATATTATGCTATAACCAACGTCTAGCTGTAGAGTTGGCTTTAATCAGCCAGCTGGTACTTACCTGTTGAGACATTCAGAGAGAGCCACCAGGGCACAAAGGACAACGAGACACTTCATGGTTACTAACTTTGCAGAGAGTGAAGAGATGGTTCAAGGTAACATCCTTTATATACAGTCTTTCAAGGTTGTGTCAAGAAATGCCTTTCCATGTCACCAGATATCATGATAACCTGAGATAAGAAATATGTGATACCACAACGAATTATATGGCTTTTATCTCTGGGTATTTACAGTATAATTCATATTTCGGAAGTGCTTTTAATGTATTGACTTTCAGATCAGAAGATTTGATGTTCATTCTTCTGTGTTCTGTTTAATGTTGATATCCACGTCTTCCACATGGCAAGATGTATACTATTAACCAGTTGATACGTTATATTCTTGGAAACAAGATATTGAAAAGCTATTAAGAGAAGATAATTGATTCATTTCAAAATAAAATCAATGTTTTGGATGTTAGACTTGTGCATTTGTGGTCAGAAATGTTGCATAATAATAATAATACATTTTATTTGTAACACACTTGACATTTTCACGAATCTCACAAAGTGCTACAGGGTTTAAAAACATTGGCATAAAAACAGCAAAGGCAAAAAAGACCCTAATAGGGGTAAAACAAGTAAGCATTAAGAATAACCTATCCTCCTATAATTTGCCAATGCTCTGTATACAGTAGGTAGGTAGGTAGGTAGGGTGGTGAGATCATCGCCATGGTTACTGGGCTGCCCAGCTGTGGGATGGCCCCGCGAGCTATGGGACAAACTGCCTCCCGGGTTGCCAGATCATGTGCGCATATCCCCCCATGCTCTAATTCTAAAGAAATCCCAGATGAATGTTGTAAATGATGTTAAAGGGTCTACACCATGAAAATCACTTTTTTCTTGGTTTTTTGTATTTTTTGGGGTCCCCAGTGTCTCTTGTACCCCCAAAAATGTTTTTTTTTTAAATTCAGTCATTCCTTCTCATTTCATGGATTTCCAGAATGGGCGTGTCTGAACAGGCGATCTCAGAATGGCAATGTTTCTGATGTCACAAACATTTTTGATGGCAAACCCAATGTTAAATGAAAAGTGCCCGAATCGCTCCGAAACTTTTTCTACCCCCCCCTAAGTGGGGGTCTACGAACAAATACTTCGGGCTCGGATTTTGGCTCCGCCCCCCGGAAGTGGGTGAAACAGGCACCTCAAACACTTGGTGGAATTGTTCAAAAATGTTCAAAGTGTTTTTTTTTATATATTTTTTTATTAACAGACAGAATTGCTCAGTAGCCCCCCCCTGCCCAAGAGGACGTTTTGGTATTGCAGCTGAAAGTGCTGTATAAGCCAGAGACAATTGACTTGGGATGAGTATATCTGAGTGATGATTTAGGCTCAAACCTTTTGAAAAAGGTTTGAGGGACATACACCATATGATATTAAATATCAAATATTTTTTTTAAATTCATGGTGTAGATCCTTTAATAATAAATAATAATTTCTTCTGCAGTATTTAGTTAACTAGAAATGTATTTATGTGATGCCTTAAATTCCCAAGATGTTATTCTTCATCTGTCCCTATTCTGGGGTGAACATTCAGCCAAAATAGCCAATCTTTGGTGTAGAGGAGAATAGGCAGAGGTCTAGTATAGACTCCTCTGAGACTCCAGTCAATGAAGTATAGGGTTTAAGTAGTTAAATATACATATGGTTGATTAGCCATCAGGCACCATCCATACACACACGTAGCAGTAGTAGTAATAATAGTAAAATTATCTAGGAACAAAATAATAGTCATAATGTCTTATATTATGGTCTGCATATAACTTGCAAATTCTTCAAATGAATATAAATGCAGCTATATGATGTCATGAAATTGTTTTGTCTGAGCTGGTTTGGAAGAGGAAATGTGATGGTCATATTAATATTTTCCCATTTGTATATTATTAAACAGTTAATTAATAATGTCCCAACCCTGTAGATTGTTCTCAACAGATCAGGCTAGCATGGGAGCCAATTATATCACCAAGTTGTTCTTAGTCAATATACCTTTGTAAGACAAAGGGTGACCGTGCCTTTTCTTGACAGGCCTCCTTGACCCTGACATGACCTCCCTAAGGAGCTGAGACTTTCTCACTTCTTAAAACGTACTGCACGACTCACCTTCACTTAACTCAATTAAATAAACAAAGTAACAAGGATCGAAAGGACTGTATTAAGTGTAAGCTATCTTTAATGTGCATTTCAAAACATTAAAACGAATGAAAATAAGAAGTTTTATTTCATTATGAAAACAGCTCAGTCAGAAATGCATTATGCAGAGAGCACAATCAATATTGACATGATGATAAGGAACCCACAGTACACAGGAATAGAAAATTCGATCTATCAAACTTTATAGCACATTGAGTTAGCACTGTGCAACTCACTGTGTTTCACAGAAAATACATTTTAAAAATAGGGAGAAAAAAAGCCACAAAATGTATTTAAAAATAAATCAAAGGGGAATTTTTTTTTTTTTTTTATAAATTAAAGCAAAAACCTATGCAAATTGCAAAAGCATTGTTAAAAAAAGGTGTGTCTTAATATTTCTTTAAAAAACCAACACGGTTCATAGATATTATTTTACACCTACTAGATTACTTAAAATGGGAATAGCAGATAACAATACATGTTGGAAATGTAATGAATAGGTTGGCACATATATGCATATGATATGGGATTGTCGCATGGTATATCCATTCTGGTGTAAAGTTTTAAAATATTTAGAGAAATGGGTGGGATTCACCCTACCCCCACAACCGCGGCTCTGTCTATTAGGTGACAGGGCAGCGATTCCTGGTATAAATAACAACGAATTCACCATTGTAAAAGTTGGACTTGTTACAGCTGCCAGAATCCTGCTGCGGAATTGGAAGACCCCTAGAACACCTGGGCTTAAAGAATGGGGTAGCACTTTACAATAATGACCCGTTATAAAGCATTTATAAACGTTTATAAGCAGTTTGTAGACTATTAACAAATCATTAACAACCTGTTTGTTGACATTTGTAAATTATTACTAAAACCTTTATAACTAGTTACGAGTCATGTATAAGGTATTAGTAAGTAGTGAACTATTCATGAATAAGCCATTTATATACATCTGTAAATGATTATTAAGTCATTTGTAACTGATTACTAACTGGTTATATAATATATACAAGCTATTTGTAGATAAAGAACTAATCATAGACAAACTATTTATATACATTGGTTAATAATAATATTGTAGAACATTTAAGAATCATTTAAACATTATTTAAAACACATGAAAACATTATTTATACTCAATTTTGTTCATCATTAAATAATGTAATTTAATGTGTTGGAAATTGATTGATTGATTGAATATTTTATTAGGCAAAAAATGTAAAACAGCACAGTTACATTTAAAATACTTTGTCTAACAGGTCCATTCATAAAAGTCCTTGCGGACTTGTTTCCAATGAGGGCCTTGGTATTCAATTCATAGGCATATATAGTGGCACCACAGTTCAAATATCATTACAAAATAAACAGCAAAAAAAATAACACTATGTACAACATTAAAAAAAAAGAGGAAAAAAAAAAAAAAAACTATTACTAATCATTTGGAAATGATTCATATAGTGGTATAAATGTAGTTTTTTAGGGAGTTTTTTTCATGTTTAGCAAATGATGCGTAAGACATTCGTAAAGAGTATGTAAACCATTTGCAGACGTTATCATGGGCCTGAGCCTAGTTGCTTCTTTTGGGCTTGTTTTCATAGACCTGGCCGCTTGTTTCTTTTGCAAAATCTGGCAACACACTGATTACCTGCATTACACCTGCAGTAGCCTACTAGGGAGGAAGTGAACAGTGATGCAGTTGCAGACTGGACAGAAATATGTCTAATTCATGTTTTATGTGTTTTAACTGTCTTGTTGCAGGTGATCGAGGTAATATAAAATGGCTAATCTTACAGACGTGAAGTAGCATTATGACCAGGGGGTATTTTGATGGTGGCCGTTTGGCTCCACAATGTTTGTTTTGCTGTGTAGGCTAGTAATGTCCTCCATGCTTAGCAGTTTAGCTTAGCAGCTAAAGCTAACTTGCACTGGGAGGTGGTGACTGCAGAGGCTCCAAGCTGCTACTCTGTGATTCTGTTGTGATGAATTTCTTTGTTTAAATGTTAGTGTGTGTGCTGTGTCCAAGAGTTGTTACATTTTATATCTTAATAAATTGTTTTATACTTTTATACTCTATAACGTTACTTCTGCCACTTTTTGATGTCACATGTTTTACTAATCATTGTTAAACATGATCACTTTACAACAAGGCACATGATAACGTTTGCAAATGGTCTACATACTCTTTACAAATGTCTTACGAATCATTTATTAAACATGAAAGATAGCGTGTGCGTGTGCGTGTGTGTGTGTGTGTGTGTGTGTGTGTGTGTGTGTGTGTGTGTGTGTGTGTGTGTGTGTGCGTGCGTGCGTGCGTGTGCGTGTGCATGTATCCACTTACTCCTGGGTTATGGGTTATTTCCCTATCCATGCTAAATTAATGAGTATGATTATTACGGGCGACAGCAGCTGAGTGGGTAGAGGTTCAACCCTTGGCTCGCCCAGTATGTGTAAAAGACTCGTAACGCCTAACTCCCTGGGTCCCTTATTAAAGGCAGCCAGTGCTCCTAATACTTGATGGGATGAGAAAATACAGACATACATTATGTTAGCCTGTCATGGCCAGACTATTTTCTATTGTTTTTGCACCGGCAGATTCGTCTGTTTTCCAGGCTAACATTAAGTGCGATATTGCTATACGGATGTGAAACATGGAAAATGAACAAAAAAGACAACAAGGCAGTCGATGTGTTCCAAAATAGATGGATACAGTATATCAGGGTTCCCCAATTTTGCCATTTGCGGCCTGCGAGAGGCAACTGTCCGGCCCGCGACGACTCCTGTCATAAAAAACAAATATAAAAAAAATATATATATATATTTTTTTAATTAAATAATATCTGTATTACTGTTCAAGCAGACTAACAAACACATCTGTAAGTAAATTGTTGATTCTGGACTTGCCATTGTAGTTTGCAACAGGTAAAGATGAACTGTCTTCACTTTACTATAGGGCACATAATAACATATACTAAGGATTTATAGATATCTTAGGAATGTTTTACAAAGCATATGTTAAACATGAACAAACACATTAACAGACAGTTGTAAATGATGAACTGTCTTCACTTTACTATAGGGCACATAATAAGGATTTATAGATATTTTAGGAATGTTTTACAAAGCATATGTTAAACATGAACAAACACATTAACAGACAGTTGTAAATGATGAACTGTCTTCACTTTACTATAGGGCACATAATAACATGTACTAAGGATTTATAGATACTTTAGGAATGTTTTACAAAGCATATGTTAAACATGAACAAGCTACCAATAGCTTGTATATATTATGTAACATCAGTTCCAAATGATTTAATAATCATTTACAGATATATTATACATGGCTTATTCATGAATAGTTTTACTACTTACTAATACCTTTATAGATGATTTGTAACTGTAGTTTAAAGGTTTTAGTAATCATTTACAAATGTCAATAAACAGGTTGTTAATGAATTGTTAATAGTCTACAAACTGCTTATAAATGTTTATAAATGCTTTAGAATGGGTCGTTACAAATGATTTAATAATAATTTACAGATGTATATAAATGGCTTATTAATGAATAGTTTAGTACTTACTAATAACTTATAAATGATTTGTAACCATAGTTATAATGTTTTTAGTAATCGTTTACGAATGTCAACAAACAGGTTGTTAATGATTTGTTAATAGTCTACAAACTGCTTATAAACGTTAATAAATGCTTTATAACGGGTCATTATTGTAAAGTGCTACCAAGAATGGAATGAGGAAATGATTAAGATTACATCATATGAATATATGTTGGGTAGAGTGAATGGAGAAGGAAAGATGAAGGAGACATGGGACAGATTTTGGATATATATGAACCTTTTCTGATATTGGGATTGCTAGACTGTGCATTTATTTTGTATTTTGTTTTTATTTCTTGGAATGGCTGTATTATTGTTGTTTTATGTTGTATGCTGCTTTGTACCACTGGAGTTACATTCTGTACCATATTGAAAAACAAATAAACATTTGAATTACAAAAAAAACAACAACACGGTTCTCAAGCCTGTCCAGAAGGATTACATGGTCAACTGTGTCATACACAGCGATGAGGTCTAAGAGAACAAGACAGAGACCTTTTTGGCATCAGTGTTCATTCTAAGATATTGTAACTTGATTAGGGCAGTCTCTGTGCTGGGGTTTTCTCTAGATATATAGATAAGTAGATAGATAGATAGATTTTTATTATAGTGTCCTGCACCATAAGATGCAGGACAAACTCAGGACAAACTCTCACTGACTCCCTGGCTATACTAAGTCGCTAACTAGTTTGCAGCAGAGCTGGATCTTTTCCATAGGGGTTTAAGGGCTTCATGAACAATTTTAAGGGCAGCTTGCAGCCTTTGTGCACTCAACTGCCACCTTCTGAAGTTAGTAAACTCCAGTGTCCAGTGTGTCACATTTTATTTTCGGTCCTCTAAAACTGACAGATACTACCTGTCGTGTCCATCAGCTGGCATCAGATATATTGGAATTGGAATATGTCTTGCCCTGTAATCTGTATTTTAGCTGCTGTGCTTCCTTTGGTGTCTAATTTCCCTCGTTGGGATCTCAAGAAAAAATGAATAAACGTATAGTGAATGGTAGACATTAGACAAACCATATTGTTAAAGTGTTGAGTGTGTTAGAAGCTATGAATAAGTAAGATTAGTAAGGTGTTACTTGACACAGTGACTGTAATAATATTTTATTCGAAAGCAGCAATAGCATATTTACTATTACATCTTGTTTTCCATTTGCACAAGCCATGTGTGAATCATACAGCTCCCATACAGGAAGTTTAGAGTTATTGATTATCCATCAGGATGCTTGGTTTGATTACACAGACTTGGCCAGTCCAATTAACTTAGCCTCAACGTCAAAGATGGAATAGAACTCTCTGATGAAGACATCTCCCAGGATCCAGAGCTGGTCAGATCCACCATTACCAAAGCCAGTGCTGCAACCATAGGACCTCTATAGAAGGAAAGAGAGGAGGAAATGTACAGTATTTCACTCACAAAGAATAAAGAATGACACAATTTTACTTGCTAGTTATAGCCAGTGTTGCAATTGGTGTGTGTGTGTGTGTGTGTGTGTGTGTGTGTGTGTGTGTGTGTGTGTGTGTGTGTGTGTGTGTGTGTGTGTGTGTGTGTGTGTGTGTGTGTGTGTGTGTGTGTGTGTGTGTGTGTGTGTGTGTGCGTGCGTGCGTGCGTGCGTGCGTGTGTTACACATATGTAAAGAAGAAGGTTCCTCAATCCGGTGCAACACATTTATTTAGTTTTCAGGGTAGGGGGGTATCTGTGAAACACAGTTGAAATACACATCAGTAGTGTCTGTTTACATTCAGTAGTATCTTACTGGATCTTGACTAGACTGATCTGAATACCATTTTCTGTTTCACGTATAATACAGTAACAGTACATAAGCAAACACATTTATCATAGCTGCTCACAGCAATATACTCTTTCCCTGTCCAAATGCCCCTTGACACAGAAATAACATTGAACCACATATTTTCAATAAACACCTTCTCAGTGCAATGATAATTCAACTTAACAATAATATTCAATAAACCAAACGGCCTAATTGCCCCTGTTTCTTATAGTCATTAGCTGAGAAACACAACAGGAACAAACATAGCTTTAAATGCAAATGTAACATCAACATTCATATTTTCAAACTCCAGATATTCTTATATCCTCCAAAACACACCAACTCTGTATTAGCAAACTGCACAGATTATGTTGGTGATAGTATAGACATTTCACATCCTCACTTAATCACAGTGGCTGTCTCTGTGTTGTAGTGTTAGCTTGCTAACTGCTAATGTTAAACAAACTCACTCATCATAACATCACACTCATACACATCTCTGCCCACTTGCCCCTTCAGATCCCCATTTATGCACATGACTCTTTTATACTATCTTGCCCTTATAGCAGCTCTTACCTGTGAAACACAGTTGAAATACACATCAGTAGTGTCTGTTTACATTCAGTAGTATCTTACTGGATCTTGACTAGACTGATCTGAATACCATTTCCTGTTTCACGTAAGAGCAGGGAGCTTACTCATTAAACCTCACTGCGCCCTCTGCTGTCCTTTTACTGTCACAGGCACAAAACAGTTTTTAGTGCTGCTGCTGGCATTTAATACATGTCTGTCTGTTTTAAATGGGGGGGGTAGTATTTTGTGTTTTAATGCTTTACTTTTATAGTCTTTTGACCCAAATAATCCCTTAGGGGCCACACTCTCCCCCACAAAATTAAATGTCTCCCGACATTTCCTGGAATGTTCACGTCAACACAGTCCCTCAACAATCCATGGTCGCCATAAAGGTTTCCATTCACTATTCTGAGTGTCTCTAATGTCACAATGTCTGGCGATTAAGGAAGGCTGACCCAATGTGTCATAACTCAGTACTATCGGCCGATGCCTTTGTCTTTGTGGGTGTTGTCTTACCGGTTGTAACTGATCTGCTTCTAACTCACCACCCACATGACTGCCTAGGCCTGGTTCAGGTCTCTGAGGCTGTAGTGGCACATCCTCTTCGCTCTGTAGTGGCACATCATCTTCGCTCTGTAGTGGCACATCATCTTCGCTCTGTAGTGGCACATCCTCTTCAAGGTGCAAGTGCTGGGGACCCTGGTGTGGCTGGAATGTCTCTGCCCGAGGATTCAGCAACTGTTGACTCGGCTGGTTTCTGCTGCTGGATCTGAGACGCCACTTGTAGGTAGCACCGTAGTCATCATCGGCGTCATCATCGAAGTCACTGTCGGACTCTGGACGCTGTAGCTCTCTGCGTTGTGGTCTCCTCTTCCTCTTTGTGGGGCTCTGGGGGTCTTGTTGTGGCTGATAAGTCTTGCTTGGTGTCTGCTCTAGGGGTAGATGGTCGCACGGCAGCAAGAGGTTTCTGTGGACCACTCTGTCCCTCCCTTTGCCATTTTCTGGGATGACATGATAGACTGGGCTGCTGTTGTCACCTTTCCTTTCTTGTACTCTGTATACCTGGCTTTCCCAATACGACCGGATTTTCCCAGGCCCACCTCTTGGGGTCAGGTTACGGATGAGGACTCGGTCGCCTGGCTCGAGGTCTCTCCCCTGTACCTTTTTGTCATAGTGAGCTTTTCCCCGAGCTGCCCCCTTGTCTGCAGTACTGGCAGCTATCTGGTATGCTTCTTGCATTCTCTTCTGCCATCGACTCACATAGTCCTTGTAGGTGCCCTGGGCCTCATCAGCTTTGAGATTGAACAGAAGATCGATTGGCAGACGAGGAGATCTTCCAAAGAGGAGGTAGTAGGGTGTATAGCCGGTTGCCTCACTCTTTGTACAGTTGTATGCATGGACAACTTTAGCCAAGGACTCTTTCCAATCTTCTTTCTCTTTGTCTTCTAGGGTCCGCAACATTGACAATAGGGTACGGTTAAATCGTTCAACCTGCCCGTTTCCCTGTGGGTGGTAAGGTGTCGTGTGGGAGCCCTGAACGCCTGAGAGGTCCTTCAACCTGGTCATCAGGTTGTTCTCAAACTCTTTGCCCATGTCATGATGTAACCGATTAGCAAAACCGAACTTAAGTGCAAAGTCGTTAAAGAGCTTGTCTGCCACCGTTTTTGCAGACTTGTTTCTTGTAGCGTAGGCTTGTGCAAACCTCGTAAAATGATCCATGACCACCAAGATGTACTCATAGCCATGCTTGCATTTGTCCAAATGGAGAAAGTCTATTGAGACTAGCTCAAATGGATAAGTGGTATGGATAGGTCTCAAAGGTGCACGGGTCTGCTTACTCGGTTTCTTCCTTTTAAGACAATCGCACACACTGGTAACAAAATGTTCTACCTCTTTGTGCATCTGTGGCCAGTAGAACCTTTCTCGGATGAGGTCAAGCGTTCTCTCCACCCCTAGGTGGCCCATGTCTTGGTGCAGTTCTTTGAAGACCAGTGGGCAGTAGGCTTTGGGAATCACCAGCTGTTCTCTGTGAGAGGTTCTACGGCGCAGGACACCATCTTCATCTACCTGGATCTTTAGCCATTGTTTCAGTAGTGTGGCTACAGCAGGGTGTTCTGTCCTCATCTCAGTTCTACTTGGTCTCCTATTCTGTGACTTATACCAAAGGACTCTGGATATGATGTCATCCTCTTCCTGAGCTTTGCGTATTTGTGCTGAGGTGAGAGGCTGGCCAGTCTCACAGTCTTTCACAAGGCTCAAGGCGTCAATGTGGACCACTCCAATGCCTTGGCAGGGGGTACTCCTTTCCACCATCACGCTTTCCATGGACGCACTGATTGCCTCTTGACTTTCCTCTGCTGTACAGCTTCTCATGTAGTCCTCTATCGGCATCCGAGACAGCCCATCCGCATCTGCGTTGTTTTTCCCAGGGCGATAGCGTATGATGAAGTTGTAATCTGCTAACTCCGCCACCCATCTGTGCCCTGTCGCATTGAGTTTTGCAGTAGTGAGCACATATGTCAAAGGATTGTTGTCTGTGTAAACAACAAACGATGAAGCATGGAACAAGTAGTCACGGAAGCGTTCACAAATGGCCCACTTCAACGCTAAAAACTCCAGCTTCCCGGAATGCAGATGGTACCTCTTCTCGGACGGGCTCAGGGTGCGGGAGCCATACGCTATCACTCTCATCTTCCCTTGCTGACGCTGATACAATACAGCACCCAAACCAACCTGGGATGCGTCACAATGTAACACGAAGGGCTGAGTGAAGTCAGGATATCCAAGGATAGGGGGCTTTGTGAGGGCATCAATCAGCTGGTTCAACACTTCCTGGTGAGAGTTGGTCCACTGTATGGGTGAGCGTGATAGTAAATGACCTTTATTTTTCTTCACTGTTTTCTTGTGTCTTTCTGCTTGTGGGTCAGGGGTGTGCTCTTCAGGTTTTGGGATGGCTAGTAGGCTGTACAGTGGAAGGGCCACACAGGAGAAATTGGGGATATAAGGCCTATAGTAAGATAGGAACCCTAGAACCTGGCGTAGATCACCGACAGTGGCAATTGTTCTTCCCTTCAGATTCATCACAGGCGCCATCTCCGTGGGGTCCATGGTGTAACCTTCTCCTGTCACCCGCCTGCCCAGAAATCGCACACTGGGTTTAAACAGCTCACACTTCTTCGGAGTTAACTTAACACCATGCTCCTTGCAGCGCTGGAGGACTAAACGGACATGCTCCAGGTGTTCTTCAAAGCTGCTGCTGTGTACTAGGTTGTCATCTAGGTACGGGAGGCAGACCGTGTCTCTCAGGCCAGCCATGCAATGTTCCATACTTCTCTGGAATTCTGCAGGGGCGGAGCTCAGGCCAAATGGTATGCGGACCCATTCATAGAGCCCCCAGGGCGTGATGAAGGCTGTCAGTGGACGGCTCACTTCATCAAGGGAGCCCTGGTGGTAAGCCTTTCCCTGGTCTAACACCGAAAACATTGAGCTTCCCCCAGTGCATCCAGCATGTCTTGGATCCTCGGTATGGGATGCCGGTCTGGCACTGACTTGCGGTTTAGTTCTCTGAAGTCACAACAGAGGCGCAGGCTGCCATCTTTCTTTCGGACGCATACCACCGGCGATGAATATGGTGACCGTGATGGAGTGATCCACCCCTTGTTCAACAGATCCTGCAGATATTCTTTTACTTCATTGTGGAGAGGCTTTGGGACAGACATGTAGGTCTTTTGTACTGGACTGGTGTCGTTGAGGGTGATGTGCATCCGAAGGGAAGGTATGTAGCCTACATCGTCGCCGTCGAATGCAAAGGCCTGACACTCCTCTCTCAACATTGTCTTTGCTGCTCTCTGCTGACCCTCTGGAAGGTGGTTGAGTTCCACAGGGGGGTCCCATGTCACTGGTCTCTCCTCTTGCCTGTTACCGGACTGTGGTGCAGGGTGTGACATGTCTGTTACCCCATTGGACTTGGACTTTGTACTGTTTGTCTGTTCAGGTGACGGCTGCTGATCTTTGGTCTGAATGGCTGCTGAGTACACTGTTTTGACTGATTCTAAGTGTCCAACAACTTGGTGACAGTCCAGGCAGATTATGTGGTTAGTGGTGTTTGTCATGGGTATTGGTACATATGGTACTTTCTTTTCTGGGATCTGCACCAGCACATCATTGAGGACCACGCCCTCTGGTGTGGGGTTAAGTATGTCAGGTGAAAAATGCATGTCTTGGCCTCTAGCTTGTAAACTCACATGTGCTCGGATGTAGACAGTAGTGACTTGATTGGCTGGCAAGAACACCACTTTTCCACCTGTGCGCACCACGCCAGTCTCTGGGTCTGGAACACCGTTCTGCATGAGCTTCACCACATTCTGAGCAGTTTTTGCTGTTATGGCAAATGCTTTACTCACTTTGTGTGTTAGCTGCTTTCTTCCATCTTTAGTCTTCCCCTCGTGTCTGTTGATGATGGCCTCGATGACATTATAGCCTATGATGGGGTCACTGGCCACTGCAGGATCGCTTGACACAAGCATTGGCACTTGTAGGTTGCTTGTCATGTGGGAGTTGCTGTCCAGCCGGAAGCTGACCTCAATCCAGCCAATATAGGGAATGGGGGTGTCATTGGCAGCGAGGACTATCAGGGTCTCCCCCTCCAAGAGCTCTGAAATAGGGCGGGTAACTGTGTGGGGTAGGTGTATCTGTCGCCAGGGCTCATTTACTATGCTCGACTGCGCCCCTGTGTCCCACAATACTTTAACTGGATGGTTGTCCATAAAACAGTTCACCATACATCTGTTTCCTACAAGACCCACTAATCGTGACTGTTGCTTGGGGGGTAGATACTGAACTGCATTTACAGCTGATGAGGCCTCTGCTGCTGAAAACGGTTTGCTTTGGGACGCCTTATTCTGAACTACCGGTAGTCCCGCCTCAGTAGTCCTTGGCCGTTTCCCGACGATGCTCTCTGTACTCTACATCCACGCGATAGGTGGCCCTCTTGCCCACATTTGAAGCAGTGTGAACAATCTTCACCCACCCCCTCTTCTCTGCACTTTTGGCAGCCTTTCTCTCGCTGCCTCGGTCCAGGAGGGCGGCGGCTTGTCTCCATTACTGTGAGGAACATTTGCTTCATTTCTGTGCGAAGCTCATCCATGAGCTGCTGTGTATTAATGCTGTCAGTTTTAGTCTCTTTTCCTTTCACTGTTTTGACCGCCACTGCTACACTGGACTCCTTTGGTGAAGAGGGGCTTTGAGCTGGTGTGGAGTCTGTCTGGATTTCAGACTGTAGCTCCTGTACTTTGGGATTCTTAAAAGCATTGACCCGTTTCCGTTTCTCCTGCCTCTCATTTTCAACCTTGGCAGCTTCATTTACTCTCTGTATTAGTTCTTCATCCGTTGTGCTCACATCTCTGAGAAGGGGTAGGATATGGAATTTCACAGAGTCAATCAATAGCCCAGTTTCAATTGAGCGGAGAAACTTGCGCTGAATGGTGATTCTGCTGTACTGTTCATCATTTTCCTCATTTTCTGCTTTCCACAACAGCTTCTCCTTCAGCTCAATCGCCCGGAATATAAAGTTCAGGGGGGTCTCTCTAGGATCCTGAGAGATATTTATAAGCTGGTGGTAGAGGTCAGTGGAGCTGTCGACCTTGTAGTGACCCTTCAGAATGATGAGTAGTGATGTGAGGGTCAGTCCACGCTTTATCTCCAACATGTCTCTCAAGGGAAGCCCTGCACTGACCGCCCTGATCACAGCTTCCACAATCTCAGTCTCTGTGTGTCCTTTGTCTATCCCCATCTCAATCTGGCGGACTAAGCTGAGATAGGATAATTTCTCCTTCTGTCCACTTTCTCCAATTTGCCCACAGATTTTAAACTCCCTCCTCAATGTTACTTCGGGCAGTGTATATGTTGGCTCTTGTCGGCTCTTGAGTGGAGAGGCTGTGGTCTTCTGGGGAGGTTTGTTTGGCCAGAAGTATTTCTCCTCACGTCCTTTCGTTGGAGCAGGCTCCTCTGGGGTTTGCTCTTTTTCTGGATGAAGGCATTCTTTGTTTTTCATATATTTGAGTACATCAGTTAAATACTGACAAATCACATCCTCCTCTTCATCTTTCTCAATCTGGTCCATCACGCTCTCTGCCATCTTGATGAGTGCCCTTCTGGACCTACTGTGGGGGTCTTCACTGTCCAGGCCATCACATTTCATGTGCCTGCAGACATCCATGAGAAACTCCTCCCTCAGCTGCCATAGGGCTGCGCTCACTTGATCACGCAGGAGCTGGCTGTTATCCATCTTACAGAAGGTTGATGAAGGCTCGGTTTTTTATGAGACCTCTGGTGTCTCGTCCTGGCTGGTTCGCCAAAATATGTTACACATATGTAAAGAAGAAGGTTCCTCAATCCGGTGCAACACATTTATTTAGTTTTCAGGGTAGGGGGGTATCTGTGAAACACAGTTGAAATACACATCAGTAGTGTCTGTTTACATTCAGTAGTATCTTACTGGATCTTGACTAGACTGATCTGAATACCATTTTCTGTTTCACGTATAATACAGTAACAGTACATAAGCAAACACATTTATCATAGCTGCTCACAGCAATATACTCTTTCCCTGTCCAAATGCCCCTTGACACAGAAATAACATTGAACCACATATTTTCAATAAACACCTTCTCAGTGCAATGATAATTCAACTTAACAATAATATTCAATAAACCAAACGGCCTAATTGCCCCTGTTTCTTATAGTCATTAGCTGAGAAACACAACAGGAACAAACATAGCTTTAAATGCAAATGTAACATCAACATTCATATTTTCAAACTCCAGATATTCTTATATCCTCCAAAACACACCAACTCTGTATTAGCAAACTGCACAGATTATGTTGGTGATAGTATAGACATTTCACATCCTCACTTAATCACAGTGGCTGTCTCTGTGTTGTAGTGTTAGCTTGCTAACTGCTAATGTTAAACAAACTCACTCATCATAACATCACACTCATACACATCTCTGCCCACTTGCCCCTTCAGATCCCCATTTATGCACATGACTCTTTTATACTATCTTGCCCTTATAGCAGCTCTTACCTGTGAAACACAGTTGAAATACACATCAGTAGTGTCTGTTTACATTCAGTAGTATCTTACTGGATCTTGACTAGACTGATCTGAATACCATTTCCTGTTTCACGTAAGAGCAGGGAGCTTACTCATTAAACCTCACTGCGCCCTCTGCTGTCCTTTTACTGTCACAGGCACAAAACAGTTTTTAGTGCTGCTGCTGGCATTTAATACATGTCTGTCTGTTTTAAATGGGGGGGGTAGTATTTTGTGTTTTAATGCTTTACTTTTATAGTCTTTTGACCCAAATAATCCCTTAGGGGCCACACGTGCGTGCGTGTGTGTGTGTATACTTGTCTTCTCATCTGTAACAGTTTGTGTGTAGACTGACCTGGAAAACGTAGGCAGAGGCAGGGATGGTGAAGGCGTGTCCATTGAGAGTGAAGATCACTTCAGGCATGCTCTGGATGTTCTGGCAGTTCACTGTGGCCTGTATAAAGAATACCATGTGTTTTAGGGTTAGGAGGAGGAACAGAGGCTGGGTAGGTGGCAGTGTGGGGGCTTACAGGTAGGAACTGCTTGGATAATGGGAGGTATGAGTGGTGGGAGGATATGGTCAGTTTGCGAGGCAGGAGAATAATCTCTTTTTGGTCCATTTTATCGCTGCTGTGTAAACTAAAATGGGGAAAGAAAACAGTCAAGACAAGAAAAATGTGTCTCACCATTCCATATTGATTAGTGGTGGCTCCAACATGGGAATTCATACTGTTTATGTCATTGGTTGGGCCAGCAATGAGGGAAGTGCCGGTGTCAATGATAGCCTGGCAGCCACCATTACAGGCCACAGTCTGTCCATTGATGGTAACACTGTTAGGAGCAATAGCAGAAGCAGAATTAATAGGAGTGTCCTGTGTGTATCTATTAGGCAATTAAGGTTTTGCAGTTGTCAACTTTTAAAAAGCGAATAGTCACAATAGACTGTAATATGTTTGCACCTGTCCATTTTGATCTGCCAGTAGGTTTCAGAAGTCAGGGGGATCCAGGTGATTTGTCCGGTGAAGTGGTTTCCATTAACACCACCAAAGGCCACCTCACTGCCCTGCTCTGAGTTGCTAACGGGAGCATTTAAGACAATTGTGTTGTTATCATTGTACACAAATGCATACAAAGTAAAAAAACTGTTCCATACTGTTTCAGTACCCCCTCAGGTAGACACAGTATACATATACAGTACATGTGCATGTACTATACCTATACCTGCCATTGCACACAACCAAATACAAACACTATTCCATTTAATTTCCGTACGGGCTCAGGTAGACAGAGAAGAGTTTCTGAGACACCAGGTTCTGCTTCATCATGTTGTCAAAGACAGGCACCACATTGTCAGAGGCAATGGACTGGAAGGCAAGTCCAAGGATACCATCAGCCTTCATATTGGCCATGAAAGGAGCCTCTGTCTGGCTGATTCCAAACACCTGCTGGGCCACAGTAATTCCACCAACCTGGAAAAGAAAGTCAGTGGTTACTCAAATGTGTCAGGTGGAAAGGTACAATATGCAGATAATTGTCAGAATTGCCAAGTGATTGCTCTAGCTGTTTGTGGTTACCTCAACATTGTCACTGACAAGAGATCCAGTCATGCTGCCAGTACCATAGTAAATAGACAGAGGCTGTCCGAGCCACTTGTAGGTGGAAGACTGCTGTGGGTTAAATTTCTGGTGGTTCTCTGTAAAATATATGTATTTTTAGCTGTGCAAATGAGAGAAGGTCTTGTAAATCTGATTTATTCTTAACACAAATACAAACTGAAATGGTTAGCAAACAATAACGCTATAAAAATGCTGTCCAATTGTTTGTTATCAGAACCACCATGTTAGGTATAGTGGTTATTAATAAACACAAGGAAATAATAATGATTTAGTCATACAGCCATACAGGGTCTGAAGCATGAAATGTACTGTAAAGAGAAATAAATAAATAAAGATAGGGGAACCCATATCAATTCTTGCACACCTTATGGCAGACCTACATCCTGACTGTCTGTACCATAGATATAGAAACCTAGATACCTCATTGGCCTCTGCAGTTCATTGGAGCGACTGGTATCTCAATACAAGGCTCTTCCGCAGGGCTACTTGACTACTGGCCAATCACAGCGTGTTGACTACTGGCCAATCACAGCGCGTCTAACTGACTAGTTGCTGCGCGGCTGCCTCTTAAGAAAAGACCCGCCCCACCTGCCTCTGATTGGCCTACCGAACGCCTCCTTCTGTGACGCACACGGAAGTTTCCAGCTTGCCCTGCTGAAGCGGAAGGAAGTGGAAGCACGGCCGAGATACGCACGGCTCAGAGACGAAGGAGGCGTCTACCTTTATATGTCTATGGTCTGTACTGTCCTTTACCAGGAGTTGCCCCACAGGGACAAATCATGTTTTTGTTTTAAAGTTAACAGTACTCACGACAGGCCTGGCTGTTACAGTAGACAGAGGGTATCCACAGGTTGGAGGAGCCAGTGTCAAAGACGACTTTGAAGGATTGGGGTGGAGTACCGATTGAGATGACTCCAAAGTAAGCCAGCTGGAGGTGACATTATAAAACATTGTAAACACAACAGGACTGGTAATTAGGGGGACTAAATTGTTGCCTGCTTCTACTATAGGCCTATGTGACTTACAATGCCCCTGATGGTGATCATTAGACAATAAGATGAACTAAACCTAATTTATTCTTAGTCCTGGCCAATCTGTTAATTTTGGCATGATTGTACGATGAAGGGTAAATTAGGTTAACATGATGTCTTCCCCTAACCTGGACTTACGTCATAATCATTGGTCATGGGCTCACGGCCTGTCTGGAGGAACTTGACCATGGGGTTGTATGGGTACTTCTGGAGGTATTCCTCCAACTGCCCCTTCTCCTGCAGGACATCCCGTGGAGATTTACCCTTGATCAGGGGCATCCTTCACACAGTGAGAAAAAGAATAATGCCAGGCCCCTTTTTGTTATCCATTGCAGTACAATAGATGAAGAGGTTAGAATCAGAATTTGTTTTATTCACCTTGAACAACACAGCAAAACCGTGTAAAAACCATGGAAGAGCTTGACTTGGTGTTAACTTTTACATACTACTGAGTGCACAGATATATTTCATATAATACAGGCTGTGGAAGTATATGGTTATATATGTACAATCTACAAATGAAGCACTTTATAGACATAATCTTTTACAAATTTGAAAAGTGCTGAGTGTGTATGTGACCGCATTTTAAAATGAAGATTGAAGAGCCAGCTGGTTACCTGACTAGGCATTCAGAGAGAGCCACCAGGGCACAAAGGACAACGAGCCACTTCATGGTTGCTAACTTTGTTGTTGGACTCAAGAGTGAAGAGATGTTGAAAGATGCCATCCTTTATATACAGTCCATTAAGGTTGTGTCAGCAATAATAATAACCTGAGATAAGAAATGTGTGATAACAACAATGAATTATCTTGTGGTATTTACAGTGGTATTTACAGTATGCGGATAAATTATTATTTCGGAAGTGCTGTTAATAATTTATATTGACATTCAGATCAGAAGATTTGATGTTCATTCTTCTGTGTTCTGTTTAATGTTGATATCCATGTTTTCCACGTGGCAAGATGTAGACTTTGGCTGTCGCACTGTAGACCAGAGTTGACAACACTATATTCTTGGGGGAAAAAATCATCTATTTATTAAAAACTATATAACTACTAATTTAAAAAGAAATCAAGGCAAAAATCTATGCAAAATAATTGTAAAAACTGCAAAAAGTCTTCATATTTATTTTTAAAAATATAATTTCTTTGGATGATATATGGTTCAGAGACCCATATATCATCCGACAGGATGGGATAGGAGCATAATTGCTAAAAGCTGCTTCTCGTGACATTTTGTTCTAGCCTTTGGAACAGTTAAGAGAACAGTGTCAGAGGATCTAAGGTTCCTGCCAGGTTCCTGCACATACCTAAAAAGGATTGCAGATAAGTAGGCAGGTGCTTTTACATTTAGTTATTTAAAAAACAATAAAAGGATATTACATTTGATTCTAAAACTAATAGGCAACCAGTGCAGGGACTTTAAAATGGGTTTAATGTGTACTTTGTCAGCATATGTGCCGCTTTGTTCTGGATAAGTTATAACCGACCAACTGCTTTTTGGTAGACAAGAACAGAAAGCATTACAGTAATCAAGTCTGACTGCTAGTGATAAAACCATGTATGCCTTAGCTTTTCCGTATCAGACTGAGAGAGAAATTGTTTAACTCTAGCGATATGGCTTAAATGCCAAAAAGATAATTATGTGGCATTTCAGATTTGGGCCTTCAAATTGTAATCTGAATCAAGAATGACACCAATGTTATTGACCTAGACCTTGTGTTGAGTGCAATTGATTATAATTGACTCGTTTCTCTCTCTAGCCCTCTGCACCAATGACTAATTCGTTTTTTATTGAACTAGAATGTTTTCTGATATCCATGCACTTTTGTCAGAGATAAGATTTACTACGGTGTCAAAGACATTCAAATCATCTGGGGATGCTGAAATATATATTCATCAGTATACAGTAGCTGAAAATCTATTTTCTAAAATGTCACTTAAAAATGGAGGTTGGATATGGGCTGGTAGTTGGTAGTGTAGCAGAGTAGCTCAGCCTGAAGCCCAAAAGCTATCTCCTCTGGCCAGGATCCCCCTCTTGGTAAGAGCAGTAGATGTTTGGCTTGAACCCTATAGTCCATGGGCCAGACCAGATATCGGTTCCATTTGAGTGGGCAAATCCTTACTAAATTATTTATAGGGTCGATATATAGTAAGTAAATGAATATATGATAGCCGTTCCACAGGAGTAGTTTCATATTTATTGGACATTTTGTTATGCCTAATGGGTGGACGGGCCGGTAGGGTGTCACGGAACAGGACAAGAATCCTAGACATCACCAAACTTTGCCAGTCGCTCTGCGATAGTGTTGCTGGTGCCTTGAATGGCAAGCACATGCTGCAACACTGTCAGTGCAACAATGGCCTGAAGTGCACAAATCTGTGCAAACTACAAACCTCTGCTAACTGCTAACCAACACAGTGAGGAGTAAGTAGCCTGCTGCACAGCAGACATATTCACATGTGGATCAAGATGAATCATGATGTTGACCTATGGTTGATTGCAATGTCCCAATATTGTGCTTAAGGATTGGACACATTTTAATGCAGCTTTCCATGTATAATTAATACAAACTCTTAATAAATAAGCAATAAAATGGTCATATAACAGACTGTATGCACAAATGTGTTTGTAACACTTCCTGTCTTCCTAGACTTCCCAAGTCTATAATGCTTTATAAACATTATAAGTCATTATAATCTCATTGTAAGACTGTATAATTCCAGTTATACGCACTCACACATACTCATAATGCAATCATAACACATTATAAAACCTCTTTATAATGGATGCCCAAATTAGCGACTGGAAACAGTACAGAGCCATGAAGTTGGTTGCAACCAGAAGGTGTATTTATTCAGCACAAGAACACATGCAGCTCTTCACTCACAGCACTCCCTCATAATGACTGGCAGCAGCATTTTATACACAGCTGAGCTAGACTGTACCAAATGGGTGTGTTCTAAAACATACAATAAATACATAAATAGAAAAATAAACACAAAAAATACATAAATACCTTTAACCTACCAAATATAAAACATCCTGAACTACACAATGATTCTTTCCTTACACTACTACAACAAACCATAAGCAACTTAAAACACATCACAATCCTGACTTGGTCCAGCCCAATTATACTGGAACAGAACAGCACAACTTAAACAGGTAACTTAAGCTTTCAATAATCACTTAAAATGACATATAATAATGTATATTGCACCTAGTCTCTATTGCACTCATTGATATTTATACACATTGCACATGCCCATCATGCTTATCGCCAAACATTTCTGTTTCCACAGGTGGAACTAATTAGCTGTGTGGCCAGCTCAGCTGGACAGGAAACAACTAAAACATTTTCAGTTAAAATGTATTCAACAATAAAATCATGTCTGCGTTTCCTTACTGTGCAAAATACAATGTGCAAATTACACCCTACAAATACCTAAAGTGCCAATATGCTGTGCAATTAATCAATCAGGTTACAATGTACATGTGCAAAGGATAAGAAACAGACTTATAAGTATCATAATAATTCAGAATTACTGGTCACTCACTGACCAGTAGAATGGCCAGGATCAATTAGAATTATCTTGTTGTAATTATAATCATTTTATACTGCATTAGTCACTGTTGTAATGCTTGGGTGATTAAAAGTGGTCAATGAGTGTTTTAAGCAAAGTGAAAAATGCATTAAATCTATGCATAAAACAAACTGTTTCTGCCTACACCTTCAGAAATGTCATTACTTTACTTAAAGCACCCATTGACCACTTATAGTAATTATAATCATCTCTATAATGCAATTAGTAATATATGCAAAAAATGTTTTAATACTGTGTTATAATACTTGACCTTGTAAGACATTTATGAGTTTGAATAACTATAATTATGCTGTGAAGATTATAATGTATTTTAGACATGCTTTCCTTGTTTGTTTTTAATTTGACTCTGTATAGCACTTTGGTCGACCTTGGTCGTTATAAATGGGCTATATAAATAAAGTTTGAGTTGAGTTGAGTTCCCTGCTGTCGGAAGGTGCTTTGTGCCCGGTCTTTGGGATGCCTCACCCAGTGGTGTTCTGCGTCATGGATGGGGTACTTTGCCTTTTTGGAACTGATGCAGATCACTGGAATCCGACTCTGTGGCCCCTCAATGGGTGTTGTTGATGCAATGTGATTAATACCCAGAAACGAATAAATTGACCACAGTCAACTCAAACTCTCACTGACTGCCTGGCTATGCTATTGTTGCTAACTAGTTAGAAGCAGCGCTGGCTCTTCTTTTCCCTAGGGGTTTAAAGGAGTAGTTCACCCAAAACAATACTTATTTTCTATCAATTACACACCCCATGAAGCCTTGAATAATAATAATTTGATGACCGGCGGAAATATGCTAATGTCTCCGGTAGGAGACTCAAATGCAGGTCAAGTGAGTCTCCTACCGTAGACTCAGCCAGTCATCAATTTATTGGTTTAGGAATGTAATAAAAACAAAAAAATCTCCATGAATTCAAGGCTTCATGGGGTGTGTATGATAGAGAATAAGTTTTTTTTGGGGTGTACTTCTTTAAGGGCTTCATTTTAAGGGGTGTAATCCTCTGGCGTTTGGCATTTTTTTCTAAAATAAAATTTCTCGTCATGGGTGGTATGGCCGAATTTGGAGGATTTTAAGGGCAGCTTGTACCTTTGTGTACTGCCTTCTGGAGTTGGAGTAAACTCCAACAGTGTCCAGTGTGTCTTTTCAGTCCTGTTCTAAAGCTGACATATACTTCCTGTCTTGTCCAGGCAGCTAGGTTCAGATGTGTAGGAAGATCTACAGTAGCCTACTTTTTCTTGCCCGTAATCTGTATTTTAACTGCCGTGCTGCCTTTGGAGTCTGATTTTCCCTTGTGGGATTAATAAAAGCCTCATCTTAAGAAAATAATTAATAAACGTATACATAGTGAATGGTAGACATTAGACAAACCATATTGTTGAGTGTGTTAGAAGCTCAAACTATGAATAAGTAAGGTGTTACTTGACACAATGACTGTAATAATATTTTATTCAAAGCAGCAATAGCATATTTACTATTACATCTTGTTTTCCATTTGCACAAGCCATGCGTGAATCATACAGCTCCTATACAGGAAGTCTAGAGTTATTGATTATCCATCAGGATGCTTGGTTTGATTACTTAGACTTGACCAATCCAATGTACTGAGACTCAACGTCAAAGATGGAATAGTACTCTCTGATGAAGACATCTCCCAGGATCCAGAGCTGGTCAGATCCACCATTGCCAAAGCCAGTGCTGCAACCATAGGACCTCTATAGATGGAAAGACAGGAGGAAATGTATTTCACTCACAAAGAATGACACAATTTTACTTGCTAATTATAGCCAGTGTTGCAATTAGTGTGTGTGTGCGTGTAAATGCGTGCGTGCATACAGTACATGTCTTCTCATCTGTAACTGTTTGTGTGTAGACTGACCTGGGAAACGTAGGCAGAGGCAGGGATGGTGAAGGCGTGTCCATTGAGAGTGAAGATCACTTCAGGCATGCTCTGGATGTTCTGGCAGTTCACTGAGGCCTGTATAAAGAATGCCATTTGTTTTAGGGTTAGGAGGAGGGGCTTTCAAGGGTAAGATGGGGGGCATGGAAGATGGGGCGGGGCCTAACTGCTTCGTATGTCAAATGGGGGGCGGGGGAACAGAGGCTGGGTAGGTGGCAGTGTGGGGTTACAGGTAAGGAAAAGGAACTGCTTGGATAATGGGGGGTGAGTGGAGGGAGGATTTGGTCATTTTGCAAGGTAGGAGAATAATCTCTTTTTGGTCCATTTTATCACTGCTGTGTAAATTAAATTGGCGAAATAAAAGAGTCAAGACAAGAATAATTTGTCTCACCATTCCATATTGATTAGTGGTGGCTCCAACATAAGAATTCATGTTGTTTATGTCATTGGTTGGGCCAACAATGAGGGAAGTGCCGGTGTCAATGATAGCCTGGCAGCCACCATTACAGGCCACAGTCTGTCCATTGATGGTAACACTGTAATAGGAGCAATAGCAGAAGCAGAATTAATAGGAGTATCCTGTGTGTATGCATTAGGCAAGGTTTTGCTGCTTACTTTTAAAAAGAGAATAGACACAGTAGACTGGAATATGTTTGCACCTGTCCATTTTGATCTGCCAGTAGGTTTCAGATGTCAGGGGGATCCAAGTGACTTGTCCGGTGTAGTGGTTTGCATCATAACCACCGAAGACCACCTCACTGCCCTGCTCTGAGTTGCTAACGGCGGCATATAAGACAAATGTGTTAGTATGTGTTCCATACTGTTTCAGGAAGACACAGTATACATACAATACACATACAGTACATGTGCATGTACTATACCTATACCTGCCATTGTACACACAACCAAATACAAACACTATTCCATTTATTTTCCGTACGGGCTCAGGTAGACAGAGAAGAGTTTCTGAGACACCAGGTTCTGCTTCATCATGTTGTCAAAGACAGGCACCACATTGTCAGAGGCAATGGACTGGAAGGCAAGTCCAAGGATACCATCAGCCTTCATACTGGCCATGAAAGGAGCCTCTGTCTGGCTGATTCCAAACACCTGCTGGTTCACAGTCATTCCACCAACCTGGAAACGAAAGTCAGTGGCTACTCAAATGTGTCAGGTGGAAAGGTACAATATGCAGATAATTGTCAGAATTGGGCCCCAAGTGATGGCCTTGGCTGTTTATGGTTACCTCAACATTGTCACTGACAAGAGATCCAGTCATGCTGCCAGTACCATAGTAAATAGTCAGAGCCTGTCCGAGCCACTTGTAGGTGGAAGACTGCTGTGGGTTAAATTTCTGGTGGTTTTCTGTAAAATATATGTGGTTTTAGCTGTGCATTTGAGAGAAGGTCATGTAAATCTGATTATAAACACAACGGATAAAAAGTGTTTTACTGTATATGGCTTAAATAATTATAATGATTCAGTCATACAACCATACAGGTTAATTTGGCTTGTTTTACTTTATTTCCTCAGATAAATTGCTAACCAGTATGACTGGCTTCCTTCCTGCCACTCTGGACTTGTACCCCTCTGATGTCTTTGTCCTGGATTTTTAGTTTAGTTTGTTACATCTTTGGTTTTGATTTGTTTATTGAGTGCAGATTTCTTCTGTATATAATGTAGCCTACTGTAAAGAAATAGATACAAATAGGGGAACCCATATCAATTCTTATGGCAGAGCTACATCCTGACTGTCTGTACTGTCCTTTACCAGGAATTGCCTCACAGGGATAAATCATGTTTTTGTATTTAAGTTAACAGTACTCACGACAGGCCTGGCTGTTACAGTAGACAGAGGGTATCCACAGGTTGGAGGAGCCAGTGTCAAAGACAACTTTGAAGGACTGGGGTGGAGTTCCGATTGAGATGACCCCATAGTAAGCCAGCTGGAGGTGACACACAGCAATAGACAAGGTGTTGAAACAGAAATGATAACATTATAGAACATTGTAAACACTACAGGACTGGTTATTAGGGTGACTAAAGTGTCTCCTGCTTTTACTGATTTACTATGCCATTGATGGTGATTATTAGACAATAAGATGAACTAAACCTAATGTATTCTTAGTCCTGGCCAATCTGTTATTTTTGGCATGTTTGTACGAGGAAGGGTAAATTAGGTTAACATGATGTTTTCCCCTAACCTGGACTTACGTCATAATCATTGGTCATGGGCTCAGTGCCTGTCTGGAGGAACTTGACCATGGGGTTGTATGGGTACTTCTGGAGGTATTCCTCCAACTGCCCCTTCTCCTGCAGGACATCCCGTGGAGTTTTATCCTTGATCAGGGGCATCCTTCACACAGTGAGAAAAATATCAGTAATAATGCCAGGCTCCTTTTTGTTATCCATTGCAATACAATAGATAAAGAGAATAGAATCTGTTTTATTCACCTTGACACACAACACAGCAAAACCGTGTAAAAATATAGCCGGACTTGGTTTTACATACTACTGAGTGCACAGATATATTTCATATAATATAGGCTGTGAAAGTAGTGGGTAATGTACACACTATACAAATGAATCATTTTAAAAAATGTGAAAAGTGCTGAGTGTGTATGTGACATTTTAAAATGAATAAATACTTTAGATATGTAGACATACAGTACGCTCATTGTAGGAAACAGCCCCATGTGTATTTATGTGAGTCTGAATAGCCTTGACAGGATAAATCAAAATTGTTTATACTTTTCCGCGGTACACAATGGAGATAATTTCATCAAACCGCACAACCATTTAATTTCATTCATATTATACAGTTATGTTAACCAACTCCTAGGTGTAGAAGAGGTGGCTTCAGTCAGCCAGCTGGTACTTACCTGACCAGGCATTCAGAGAGAGCCACCAGGGCACAAAGGACAACGAGCCACTTCATGGTTGCTAACTTTGCTGTTGGACTTAGAAAGTGAAGAGATGTTGAAAGATGCCATCCTTTTTATACAGTCCATTCAGGTTGTGTCAGCAAATGCCTTTCCATGTCACCAAATATCATGATAACCTGAGATAAGAAATGTGTGATAACAACAATGAATTTACAGTGGTATTTACAGTGTGCAGATAAATTATTATTATTTCGGAAGTGCTGTTAATAATTTATATTGACATTCAGATCAGAAGATTTGTTGTTCATTCTTCTGTGTTCTGTTTAATGTTTTCCATGTGGTAAGATGTAGACTTTGGCTGTTGCACTAGTTGAGTTGATAACACTATTCTTGGAAAAAGGATATTGAAAAGCTTTTTGTTATTAAAATAAGCTAATCTTTTAAATTATTCAAATGAATATAAACTAGAGGTCCGGGCGCCCTACGGGCGCCCTGCCCCCTAGCCGCGCACGGGGCTCTAGCGAGGGCTCGCTTATTTTGGGGTTCCAAAATCGTGGGATAAAAATTTCCCCCCCCAAAAAATAAAATAAAATAAAAATACATGGGGGACCCCCTGGGGGTCAGCGGACCCCCTGGGAGTCTTGGGACCCCCACGAAACATCGCGGACCCCCGTGAAACATCGCGGACCCCTTCGGCTGGCTTTTTTTTATTTATGAAGGTGGTTGCTTGTTTCTGGCGCACATCTGGCAACACTGACCTGTCTGCTTGTCTGCCCCCCAACGTGGCAACCCAGACTGCCGACTCGGTGTTGTTGTTAGCGCTGCGTTGAGACACTGGCGTGTTTTAATGTTTTGTGTGGGATGTGCATGACATATTAGCGTGAGTGTGGTGTGATAGAGAGACATGAGCAAAGTGAAAGCAACGGCGGGGGTTGAAGCGAAGTGGTCGCGTCGCGTGTGTTGTTGTTGTGCAGATGGGGAGATTTCAATGGCGGCCGCGTCGTCTTGCGTCGGCTGTGTTTGGTTTCGCTCGGCGGTGCTCACGCTAAAAGGCAACTCCGCACCAAACAGACTCGTCCAGACTATTGCAGACTACTCCAGACTGCAACAGACTGGTATTCGGTTGGCAAAAGTTGCCATTTAAGTCTGTCAGCCGACTGGCCATTCATGTGCTAATTAGACTTTTAGCGTGCCAGCGTTGCCAGGTCTGCTTATTATAAGCGACTTTGGGCTTGTTTCCCTGCAAAGCCACTTAGGGATGTTCCCAGCGTTTTTTCTTCACTGACGTGCAGTGGTGTAAAGTAACTAGTACATTTACTCAAGTACTGTACTTAAGTACAATTTTGAGGTACTTTTACTTTACTGGAGTATTTCCAATTGTCTATACTTGTACTCCACAACAATTATTTGAAATGTTTAGTTACTAGTTACTTTGCAGATATAAATCATTATGAAACATACATTAACCACTTTAGCCCTATTTTATACTTTTAAGCTATTTGTAAATAGCAGATCTACAAGCTCACAACGTGTTGCGATGCACGCGTTCTGAGCTTGTAGATCTGCTATTTTCAAACATTTTTGTACTTTTACTTTTGGTACTTTAAGTACATTTTTATACCAATACTTTAGTACTTTTACTCAAGTAAATGTTGAATTCCAGACTTTTACTTGTAACAGACTCAGAGTACATCTATTGCATTCAAGCCTGGAATTTCGTCATTTTAGGGGCAAGGCCACTTGGCCTTTGGTGTTGTAATTTTTTGGAGGGCACAAAGGCCCTGCCCGGCCTTCCTGCCAGGGCAGGAAGGCCATCCAAAAAAATAATAAAGATTTTTAAGTCCAAAAATGATTTTTAAGTCCACGGAAATAATGCATTTAACTTGAAGGTTAAGGATGATTGTATTTTAATATATTATAAGAATAGTATAACTATCTGTGAAATATTACCCATTTATTTCACAAAATAATGTGTTGGCAAATGACCAATATTTAGTTATATAGGTCTCAATATGTCACATTCAGCCCTGGACTTCACTGACTGAAGTAGCGGTCACATTAATCACATTAGATTCACAGAATGTATTTTACCCACAAGTTATTTTCATTCAAATGAAATGTGAATGAACTTGCACTAATAATGACTTTAGTTGATTTTTCACTCTTTAAAATATAGTATTTCTTAATTATTAATAATTACAGCTTGTAGATTGGCTATTTTCACGATTTTAAATTGTTTTTAAATAATAATAAAAAAGGAACATACAAGATTTCCACCCGACAGCCATAATATATAGCCAATATATGGTTCTGTATCAGTATATGAGTCCGTTTTTGAAGATTTCATTCTAATTGGCTACTAGCCTGAATATGAATTTCATGAGCCTGGGTAGGTCACCCTGGCTTGGCGGAGATATGCCCTGTAGCACACTCCGCACAGCAGCAGCAGCAGCAGCAGGTGAAAGCAATTCACTTAATTGCTCGTTCTCTCTCCCTCTTTCCGTCTCCTCAATCTCTCGCTCGCTCTTTCTCTCTCAATCTTTCACTCTCCCTTTTTTCTCTCCCTCTGTCTCTCCCTCTTTCTTTCTTTCCTTCTCTCTCTGCCGCTTTTTACCTCCCTCTTTCTCCCTCCCTCCGTTTCTCTCTCCGTCTCCCACTTTCTCTCTGTCTTCCTCCCCTCTCTCTTTCTCTTTCTCTCCCCTCCTCTCTCTCTTTCCCTCTCTCTCTCTCTCTCTTTCTCCCCCCTGTGTCTCTCCCCCTCTACCACTCTTCCTCTGTCACTATCTCCCTGCTTTACGAGCCTATTCATGCAATGCTTGAACTCCCACTCAGAAGGACATGTTTACATACTTGCGCATTACATATTTATACATAAACACGGATGCATGTGACTCACTGGACAAATTTACACACCTGCTCCCAATCACCACAGCGCAAAAGTAGGGCAAATCAATCAATCTCTCTCTCTCTGGGAGCAACAACAAGAAACAGTGAATGTAGGTTTTCATAGACATGGTCGCTTGTTTCTCTCACATAATCTGGCAACACCGACAGCCCTCTGTTGTCACTGCCACTGCGCTACCAGTCGGCTAAAAAGCTGAACATGTTCGGTCGGCTCTGGGTCGGCCGAAAAGGTCCCGACGGACCCCCCGACGGACCCCTAACCGACTGGCCGACGCTTCCCGAAGCCAATTCGGCCCAAAATCGGGCCGACTCAGATTGGTCTGGAGAGGGCTAAAGGGAACGAAAGGGTCTACCTGTAATGTTGTCAGTTTGTGCTGGGCGCAATTAATTATGCTGCAAGGAGGCAAATGTGTGGTGAGCAATGAAAAGTAGCCTACGCCACCTGTAAATTAATCGCGCACGTTGTGGCTTGTGTGGTTATTGATGTGTTGTTGTTGTTTAGTGCGAAAGAATGGAAATGAAGGATTGAATGAATGATAACGGAAGTGAATGAGTGAATGATGACGGAAGACGGGACTTTCCTCTAATGTAGTATAGGATGCAGCTACTTTATATGATGAAAATTCATGAAATTCTGTTGTCTGAGATGGTTGGAAAATATATAATGGTCATATCATATTACATCCATTTTTATATTATAATATTATTAAACAGCTAATCAATTATCTTCCAGTCATGTAGGCAAATTGATCAGGCTTGGGATCAAATTCTTTAGCCCAAGTTTTTAGTCAATAACCTTGTTCAAATATCTCATACGTCGAGATGTTAAAATGTTTCTAAACTGGAAGAAAAAGGATTTGTACTGATTTCATTCAAACATGTGAAGCAACACCAAGTGAAAACATTTTGCAAATTAAAATGAAAACTCCAGTGTGGCATAATATTCTGAATCTGAATGTCAGGGAAATTGTTGCTGCAAGTGAAACGTACTGTACTGTATTCAGGATATTTGAGACACATTGTGAACTTGTAGATCCACAAATTTCAGAGCACAACTCCATCATAAGATGGATAAATTAACTATTTGTCACCTCCCTTTCCATCCGCATCCATTCCATTGCATGGAAAGGTCATACTGTACATTTGCATGTGCCGATAAAGGCAAGTAAGTACAGTACGTCTTATTTTATGACCTTCAAGATCAAGATCGCAATCACTTGGCTCTTCATCCCAGAACACACACAGTGTTATATTTTATTTATTCACGCAGGATAAACAGAACATGGAAATGGAAAGGAAAAAAATTACAGAAATTATGCAACAGCAATGGTGTATTATAGTTTTATTTGCAAATTGTTTATGTTTATTCTTTGGTAAATGAACAGAAAAAGGCTGTGAAAATTAAATAAGAGCTGATCATGATTCACAAATAGCTTGCCAGGAAACTTCTATCTTGTTAAAAGTTTGTGATCTGATGTTTGCTGTGGCACTGTCAAGCAAGTACATTATCTTAGCGTTTCATTTTGGATCTTGTACAGTAGGTGCAGTAATAGTTTCCATACGAATAGTGTATATAGTGCACAGTGTACACAAATGATGATTACAGTCAGTAAAGATGCGATACATGTTTGTGCTCCCTCATGGGTTATTGTTCAAGACTCTTCTCATGTGCTCATCTCCATTTGGATTTTGGGAGTCCATCAAAAGTCCATATTTTTGAAGTCGTCAGAACATCTATATCTGTTATCAGCATATCTGTTGCACGCCAAGTGGGGAAGACAAGGGCAAGTATGATGCTGCCTTTTTCCTGGATAGGGAATCTGGAATACAAAATGTGTGTAATGTGAGTTGTCCAGAGCAACAATAATACCAAGAAGAAGAAAAATAACAAAAGAGACAAAAAAGAAGACAACGCAGAGAGACAAATGAGGGAAAAGAAATTACTTACACAGTTACAGTACAGATTGCACATTTGCTAACTTCCCTGACCAGACCTTGCACCCAAAATGAAGAATATTACCAATGACGTTCAATTGAAAGTGATGTTATGCTACTTTTACTGTGCCAAGTAAACACCCTCAAATAAAGCACAAAGGGACTAGGTATAATACAATGGAAGAGGGTACAGGCTAAATTGAATAGAGGAAAATGTTACAATATAAAATGCTTCAGCAGCCTAACATTCAATGTTATGATGAAACATAAATAATTCAGAGTCATCTGTGCAGGGCATATATAAAAAAAAGAAAGAAAGAATAAAAGTCTAAATATCGAATACATCATTAGTTAGTGTTCATACAAATTTAATTTAACACAGTACTTGACAAATTGGGTAATATTACCCAAATTGGATATTACCCAATTTGTAAACGTAATGTGTTACAAATTACTTTGTGACTCATAAAAGTAATAGGCCCACTATGTAATGTGTTATTAATATACTATATCCCCAAACCCCGATTCTTGGAACCTCATTACACACAAGCTAGTGTAAACGCCATCAAGTCATCAGCAAGTGGAGCTGCTAGTCTGTTATCTTCTTTAAAGATTAGTGCAGAGATGGACATTGTGTTAACAGGCCTAATCACAGACATCTGAAGACGAGCAGAGTGATATACGATTTGGATTGCGTGAGTCGATCAATAGCCTCTGCAGTTATCAGCAGGTTTTCTGAAGTGCCTGCCAAGCTGCAAGCACTTGATATAATCAGTTAATTTCTCATTTTTGAAAGCTAGTGTGCTCGTGGAAGTGAGAAAGGTGTGTGTGTGTGTCTCTCTCTCTCTCTCTGTCTCTCTCACACATACACAGAGTGTGTGTGAGTGTGTGTGTGTGTGTGTGTGAGAGAGACAGAGAGAGAGAGAGAGACAGACAGACAGACAGACAGACAGACAGACAGACAGACAGACAGACAGACAGACAGACAGACAGACAGACAGACGTGACATTAAGGGAGTGAGACAGGATTGACATATTAATATATTTCTCCTTACCTTGTAGCTGAAGGGGTGACATTCATCTCCTTCCGCACCTCTTGGAGTGCACATCCTCAAACCCCTCAACCATAGACTCACAGCACAGCACATCCCGAAGCTACACTGAGCATCTCTGTCACAGGCCTTGATGTCAGACAGACGGACGGACAGACAGACAGACAGACAGACAGACAGACAGACAGACAGACAGACAGACAGACAGACAGACAGACAGACAGACAGACAGACAGACAGACAGACAGACAGACAGACAGACAGACAGACAGACAGACAGACAGACAGACAGACAGACAGACAGACAGACAGAGAGGGGGAAAGGAGAGGGTGAGAAGAAAATAAATGTATAGATAAATGACTGAGACAGACAGAGAGAAAGGGGCTGAGAGAGACAGAGAGAGGGGGAAAAGACGGTCAATAAAAAATACACTCTCATTTGAAGCTGAATTAAATCTGTTCTCTTATTTGCCTTCCTATTCATGTTTGTAGAGCAATGGCCTTTTTATGTATTGCCTGTCATCTCCCTAATCCCTTTAGAAATGAACTTCAGTCAACGGACTGAAATAATGTCTTTCAATTTGTCCAGTGTATTCAAGTAAATGATCTACAATCAGTCACTTGTAATTAAGTCAGAAAAACAATAGCAATGAATAAGCCATAACATATTTGCATATATATTGTTTTGACATAAATGGCCCAATAAAAAAACTGAAAAGGGATAATAATTTGAATTAATACATTTAACTTTGACTATAAACACAGAGCCTCCTATTGTGGATTTATACATAATAAAATCACAAAATGTTAATCCAATATGCATATACAATCAAGATATATACAAACACACTTGTAAACAGCATTGTGCATATAAGTTGACAGCATAACCCACACATTCAAGCAATTCATGAATCACAACTAATTATAGATAACAGGAAAACAAAAACAAACAAACAAACAAGCGAGCCCGTGGAAACTTCCCACTTTACCCCTGTGATGATGGCTCCTCTGGACCCGCTCAGACACACCAGGATGAGGGACAGCAGTAGCATCCTGGAGCCCATGGCAGCAACAGGAGTATATGACACTCTCCTCAGCACCGCTTGACTGCTTGCTACTACAGTATAGTTACTCTCTCTCCTCAGTCCTCACACCCTGCACGGGATCCACTTCTGGCTCTCCGGTCATGTGAGTTCCCAGGTCTCCTCAGATAGGGGAGCTAAACACTCTTTCTCTCTTTATCCTCTGCCAACAGCCCCCCCTCCAGCCACCCACCCCACCCCACCCTAGACCCTACCCTCCGCCCTACACCTCCCCATCCTTAAATCCGCTCCATATGCCCCCTTTCCTTGTCTTTTTTAGGATCATCATCATCTGAATCAGGGCATGTTGGTGTAGAGCTGTACGATTTATGTGGGCTCTCCCCGTATAGCCTATTATGATGATGACAGCTTACTGGAGAAATGTTGGTGTGATTTGGTGATTTAAGAACATGTTGCTAAGTGTGAGATATTTATCCTTGTTTGTATGTTGATTCTGCCAGTGCCTGTGTCTCTAAAATACACACAATGTGTGTTTTCCAACTCTTTTTTATAGAAGCTGACAAATTCACTGCCTAGAACGACTAAAACGACTTTTGTCCTTTAAGCCCCCACTGCCAAGAACGACTTTTTTTTTTTTTTTTTTTTTTATTATTTATTTATTTAATTTCTAACCTAAAGACCAAGGAGATATGATTTGTTGAAGATCTAGACTCCAATCCACTTCCTTGTTAACTTAAAACTTAAACATTTTGTATCTTGGCTCCTGAGTACTTTCTTTTTCTATGAAAAATCTCTGGCAGTTTGTCAAACGCAAAAATAAAAAAGTTCTGGCAGTGAATGAGTTAACATGGCCCAAATTGTTAAAAAGGATCCCTGGCTAATAAGCCTTATATGCCTTAATACATTATAATTATAACAAAAATGTAAAAATGTAAAACACCTTAAACATTTGATTCATTTTAGAAATAGTTCATCTTTTACTCGAGGGGGGTAACGCCCGTCACAAGTTGATGATTTAATTTGTCCATGCCTTATGGAAAACCAGCTTAATACTTCCTAAGGTGGTTAATATGGTTTTAAATACGTTTTTATTACATGCATTCCATACTTTCCATAGGGCTGGACCACACATGAACAACATCATCAACTTGCGATGGGCATTGTCCCCCTTGAGTAAAAGATGAACTATTTCTAAAATAAATAAAATATTGAAGGTGCTTTTAATTTAATATTTTTGTTATAGAGGGCAATTATAATGTATTAAGGCATATAACTCTTATTAGCCAGGGATCCTTTTAAAGCTAACAAAGTAGGGCATTGCTGAAAAAGAGCATTCATAATAAAGGTTTAAAAAAAAGAAAAAAATGTGATCCACTACATGTACTACAGTATACTAAATTATATGAAAGATTGAACATATGGCACCACCTTGTGAGTAAGAGAAACTAGCATGGCGTACAGTACAATGCAAGCTGAGACTCTGGTGCCGATGGATAATTGAAATCTGGTGCTATTTGTCTGTCTTGTCAAGCAGGACAAGGCAAATCACCACTAAAACAATATTAGTGGATTACTGGAACTACAGTCCAACTGATGGATTGGGATTTACATAAGCCATTTATGGATTGAAAGGCAATGTTTCTCATCTGATTGTAGCAGGTTATAATTTTTCCTGGATGCCATGCTACATAAAAGCTGTCATAAACTCTTGTCTGCCCAGGGTCAAAGTGATGAACATTACACTTGCAGATAGAGCACAGCTGCTAGACAAGACAATGAGTAAATAAATGTTAACTTTCTTTTATTACACTAGACCTACTCTGGAACGATGGGAAGACTACAGGGAATCACCCTAGTCTCCTGTAAATTCTAAAACTGGTGCAGATGCAACATGTCTCTGCTATTGCTAGTATAAATCGGTCCAAGAGATGGCAAGGATGTTTCTTATGGTATACAGTATGTTCTGCCTTTAAGCATCCATTACTGTAACAGAAAATACAAGTTTCTTTTTTTATTATTATTTTTATTTCGGTTACTTCCCCAGCAATCTTGGTTGTCATAGTCTGATTGTTCCTGATTACAATATTTTCACCCTAATTAGTCAAAGACCTCAATATATTTGAGGAAACGATAATAGGTCAAACTCCTCTTTGATGTGACTGCACACACAAAAAGAAATTCAGAATATAGGTATCTTTACTTTTTTTTATGTGTAATATAGTGACAAATAAGCAGCCACGTCTGCCAAAATAATCTCATCAAACGGTGATCCGTGGCTCAAATGCAGAATAAACTAGAAAAAGTGCTCCTCGGAGCATATTTTCAGAAGAGCATATTTTCAGAATAAACTAGAAAAAGTGCTCCTCGGAGCACAGGTCTCCGCCAGGTCAGGCACGTTATTGTGGCCTCCTGGTGGCGCTATAGGCCAATGTGAAAAGGGTGCCATTTATTCTTAGGTCGTTCACGGCAATCGGACACTGCATTCATGATTTGAGGCATTTGGTTCCAAAAATGTGTTTTGCTAAATTAGACCTGCTGGTTATAGCGCCATCATGAGGCTGATTTGAAACATTTCAAGTGGCATTTCTTCCTCGGCCTAGTGGGAATGTGTGTGTGCAATTTTATGGAAATGGCAAGCTGCGTTCTGATTTGAGGCAGTTTGTTCAAAACGGACCAATCCTGCAAACTTTGGATGGCAACCTTAACCAATGAGGATGGAATATGGGAAATCGGACAGATCCGTGTTGATCACATGACTATAGAGATACTGTGTACCGATTTGCATGAGGTTTGGTTAAAAACTGTAGGAGTAATGGGAAAAAAATGGGTTTTGCACAAATCGGCCTCCTGGTGGCGCTATAACAGGCCCATGTGAAAAATTTGAGGCAGAGGTTCTGAATTGGCATCCAGGGAGTGTGTGTGCACAGTTTCGCAGCGACCGGGCCAACGGTGCCAGAGATTAGCTGGTAACACACGGACAGGACGGACGGACACACACAGACACACGGACGGACGGAGGGTAAAACATACTCTCTCGCCATGCCTTCGGCCTGGCGGAGACAATAATGGACCTTGATATGAAAAAGGTTGAAAACCACTGAGATGGAGGGAAAGTGGGAGAGCTTGGAAGTGGGGTTAGGTACACACATTACACATTCATGTGTCTACTCTTCATGGACATGCAAATAATGTACACGGACATGTTTTGGATAATGTGCTGTGTGTGTGTGTAAGTTGTAGGCCTACAGCAGTGGTTCTCAACCCTTTCTGGATAAGGGCCCACTTGAAAAAATGAAAAGTGTTCATGATGGGTGCTGTTCAGATGGGTGGGCTGCCCATGTTATGATCAATCAATTCCTATTTAGCAGTATCACAATGAAAACTCACTTTTCAAGATTTTAAATAAAAAATAAAATGTTATTACATAATTTGTTTATTAATGTTAATATTAACATTAAAATCTTGTTGTGTTTTGCCAATCATTTGGGGGGTCCACTTGCAATATCCTCACGGCCCACCAGTGGGCCCCAGTCCACTGGTTGAGAACCACTGGCCCACAGTGTGTGTGTAGTGAGAGTGACGAGCAGCACAGTGTCAGTGGAAACACCCACGCTCTGATTTAAGGGGTGTAGAGAGAGAGATGAGTGATCTTTAGGACGAGTGAAAAGATAGAGAGAGACAGGTGAAAAGATTTAAGAAGAATTAGAGCGGGGTGACGGAGATGGTGATGGATTCCCCCGAAACCCCCGGCCACATAATTACATTCCCCCATTTCTGCCCAGTCAGCAAAAGCACTGAAGCCTGCCTGTATGGGAGCCGGCAGACAGCAGAAATCATGCAGGGGAATGAGCACCAGAGGTTGCCTTTAGCCATCATAATGCAGGATGAAACAGAATGGCTATTACGCACACACACACACACACACACACACACACACACACACACACACACACACACACACACACACACACACACACACACACACACACACACACACACACACACACACACACACACACACACACACACACACACATTACAGTATTCATATTTGTCAGCATATGGTAATATAATTGTGTCCCCTTTAGTTGTTAGGCTATCTTCTGCTTTTACCCATCCAGAGTCTATTGAGCAGTGGACTGGGTGCTATAAAATGTTTTACATTTGAGTGTCCTTTGCCCCAAAGACCTGAGTAATGAGTGTCTCATGCGCCTAAAACCTCTGCGATCCTTAACAAATGAATGAGAATCCAATTTCCGAATAGAGAGTATATATGATGAAAAAAGATGACTGAATAATATTTCAGTTTGTGTAATTTCATTTGAGTCATGAATATTACATTTCCCCTTTCATCCTAGCTCGGGGAAAGAGAGAGTGGAACCTGAGAGGTGGAGTTTCATAATATAAAACTGACCTAGTTTATAAAATGACTACAGTATGTGATGCATATAGTGAATGAATGGTGACCAGACCACAGGGAAGCAGCAGAGCGTAACCATTAACAGTATATTGATCATACATCAAGTGCTGATAGGAAAATATAGTAGCCTATACCCAATGGGCTAGTTACTCGTAATATGATTTCACATATTAGGCTATATTATCTTTCTTCAAGCCTATTTTAAGTGATTGGCTTCACTGTGTAATGGGTGAATATAGTGGTGTACATAAAGCTATGCTGATTACAATTTTTTTTATTAAAAATGTCCTTAAGTCAAAGCTCTACCTGTACTTTTTATAGACCTGAGCGGAAAAGGTGATTCAGCAAAGCAAGATCAGATATTGCATAAGATAATTGAGACACCTGCCGAATCACCTCCATAGCTGTTCGGCCTGTTTTGTGAAAACAGCATTAAGTGTGACCAGTGCATTCATTCAACTGATATCTGTTATCTTCAGAGGTTACCACTCTTGTTATGTGAATTATACATATCTTGTCATCTCTTCAACTCTGCCCCTTGTTTACACATCAAGTGATACAGGTTAATTTGTTTGCTTTGACTATTTGTTGCATTATCATGCAGTATTTTTACATCATTCAGGGCAGTAGTGCTTTAGAGTACACACTGGTGGTGGTGGAAAGTAACTAAGTACATTTACTCAAGTACTGTACTTGAGGTATCTTTACTTTACTGGAGTATGTCCAATCAGTTCAGTACTTTTATTCTACTCCACTACATCTCAGAGGCAAATATTATACTTTTACTCCACTTAGTCCACTGCAATTATTTGAAAACTTTAGTTAGCCTACTAGTTGATTGATTGATTGATTGATGTACTTTATTTAGTAAGACATGAGAAATACAGTACATGGAAGTACAAATTCACTATACAAGGTCTACTAAACTGGAAGACTCATTAAGCACTGAAAGTAACTGAGTTACTTTGTAGATTTTGATTATTATTACAAAACATACATTACCCACTTCAGCCCTATATACATTTCGGCCATTTGAAAATGCAAAGCATTGTGTGCTTAATTGTAGATTGGCTATTTTCAAAAGATTTTAAACATTTCAAAACTTACATTTTGTACATTTTGATACCAATACTTTTGTACTTTTACTCAAGTAAATTTTGAATTCCAGACTTTTACTTGAAACAGAGTGTTTCTACATTGCAGTATTAATACTTTTACTTAAGTAAAAAATGTGAGTAGCCTACTTTTTCCACCACTGTTTGTCATCACTTGCTCACTGGACGGCTGGCAACTGATGAGTAATGCGCGTTTCCTACATTTGGGCCTCACACATACCCATAGAACACGTGACAATCAGCTGACTCTCATTGTGCGGAAGCAGAGAATCATAACAAAATCATTCTAGAAGTTGTATTTTCGAACTGTTTATGAGTGTTAATCATGGAGTCGACCCTCGAACAGCATCTCGATGACACGTAAGTCATTACCTGACTGCGAGTTATGTAACTTTAATGTAATCAACGTAATCATTTACATATAAACTGTATTCTTTTTGTATTCTGGCAGCATGAAAAATCCAGCAATTGTGGGTGTTCTCTGCACGGATCAACAAGGACATAACTTGGGCTGTAAGATATGGCACAGCATTATTCACTTTGTAAAAGCAATAACTAGTATTTGTACATTTGAAGTCTGACATATATCCTTTAGTGGTTGATTAAATTATTGCTCAGCGAGTGCGAGTCAAATCTAGCCTAATCTGGAAACCAGTATGGGCTGGCAGGACTAAAATCACAACAATTATTACATAATCCATGTTTCTTCATAAAGATCTCAGATCATCAGATCTGTGTTGAAAGAAAACAAAAACCAGGTGGCTGTTGACCTTGGGGGTTAGTGGATGAGAGGTGATTTGCTATGTATCATTGTTTTTCCAGTGCTGTTTAGTAATGGTTCTACTTGTCTTCTGTACTCTGAAACTTCTTCCAGGCCGTGGTACTTTGTCTGATGAGCATGGAGGCATAATGTCGGTACTGGCCAAACAAGCAGCGGCTCTCATCAGAGACCCCACAGATACCCCTACTGTTTGCCTAGAATCCGACTTAGGGTGAGGAATTATCAGTGATGGGTTATTGCACAGCAGCCATATTGGAAAGAAATTGGTCCTCTTCCTTACTTCCTTCACAGGTCTTACCTAGCCGCAAGCAACTCTTAGATTCTATTTTTTCTGGAATCTAGAGTTGCAATACCAACCTTGACAGCCCATACATCCAAACAGAAAAGTCCTTTCTGTTTGTATTAAACAACGTTAAACTCACCAACATTGCAGCAGTGCGGAAAGCTTGAATTATCCTCTTTCTATCTGCAAAGTTTTTGTTTCATAAAGATCCACCGTAGACATGTTATGACTTATGAGCTACTTTCTGTCAAGAAATTCTGTGCAGGTGAAACATTTTCTAAGTTTTGGAGTTTGGAAGCACTCGTTGGAAATCACTCAACGGTCCTGCATACCACCTGTTTCGAAATTGCTCATAATGCAGGAGGCGGCAGGACGTTTTGTTATTGAAAACGAGTGCTTCCAAACTTCCAAATAATCACCTGCGCAGAATTTCTTGACAGAAAGTAGCTCATAACATGTCTATGGTGGATTTTTATGAAACAAAAACTTTACAGATAGAAAGAGGATAATTCAAGCTTTCCGTACAGCTGCAATGTTGGTGAGTTTAACATTGTTTAATACGATCAGATAGGACTTTTCCGTTTGGATGTATGGGCTGTCAAGGGTTGGTATTGCAACTCTAGATTCCAGATATTAAAAATAGAATCTAAGAGTTGCAACTTGCTTGCGGCTAGGTTTTACTAATTAAGGCACTGTTCCATTTAGTGTTGCAGAGTGGTTCTCATTTAATTTCAAGGACCCCCATAACTGTGAGTATACAAAGGGTCCACTTGGTTCCATTTGTACACTCTCAGAGTTACACATCTGTAAGGGACCCCAATTTTAGATCCACTGGTGTAGCAGAGTCTTTCCAGTGAGCCAACATGCACAATATCAGCACTCTGTTTGACCAGAGTGGAACAGAGCCTTCCATTAGTATTATTGGTAACACCTATTAAGGAAGAGGCCCAATTTCTTTCCAATATGGCTGCATAAAACATAAATGAAGGTCTGCAGACTGTAGCTCCCTTAAGTGAGATATAAATAGTCTCAAGGACATGAAAACCATTAAGCTTCCACATTATTTATTTTGTTGTCCATGAACCACGATTGGCAACCAACTGTGTTTCATCAAAGTTGACTTGAGAGTTGAACACTGCTCTTAGATACTTTTTAGTTACAATTTGAACGTTGTATAATGCTGGCTTTTGATTTATTACTGAAATCAATAATTAATTCCTTAGTTTTTAATCTGTTATGGTCGAGGAAGTTATCATCACAACATTTGACGAAAGGCAGGTAGGGCACAACCATAATAATCTGACTCTAAGCCCTGGAGAAGAGACAATAGGGCGGCAGTGGCACCAGATAGTTTCACAAGATAACTGCTCTATTGAGAAGTCCTGGATCTGTATACATAATAAAGGGCAGAAGGGACAGGACACAACCGTGGGGTGAGGTCTTGTTGTTGGACCTGTGTCCATTCTACAAAACCTGCTGAAATCTAATCTATCCATCAGGAAGTCTAAAAGCACTAACTGATCAAGTAGTTTAACCACTTAAGCCCTACTGTATATACGATAATAGCAGAAATGGCCGACAACACATCAATGCGATGCATTGTGAGCTTGTAGATCAACAATTTTTGCAATTATTTGGGGGATTGAACAATTTTTGGAAAATGTTCCCAAAATAGGGACACCAGGGTTAATGTGGTTAAAATAAAAGTTAAAGGAAGAATATGTGGGTTATACTAAAAAATTAAGCACACACAGGTATGAGATGAGAGAAAGTAAGATTGATAGGAAAACATTTAGAATGTCATCCAAATGTCCAATATTGAGTAGATATATTGAATTGATTGCTTAATTTGAGCAGTAGCCTGATGCACAGGAAACATCTGTGTGGTGATGCTGCCCCCATGTGGATATGGCAAAGCATGACCATGTGTACTGAATGTGTCAACACTGCACAGTAGCTACTAGCCCAGATAATAATTACACATATAATTTAAATGTAATTCAGACATTTTACAAATTGGAGAGTCACTTACCTATTACATAAGATTTTTTATTTCATAATAATAAGATGATAGATTATTAAATGTGGTATGGTTTACATCTGCATTTTTTAATAACTGCCTTTACAGCATTGCAGAGAAGTTCAAGAGAAAAAAACTTTACTGGTGCAGCATTTCTCATGATCGCAGTTGGGAAAACTATGAGAAATGATTGGCTTTTTGGGTTTTGTTTATCAGGGATGTTTGACATTATTAACACTCACTTTACTGTTGTTGTTTTTCACAGAAATATCCTTGTGAGGACACATGGAACGATCACAGTGGCTGTTCACAAGATTGCATGATGGCAATATGGCACACTGTCATGAGGGTGTTCATGTACAGTAATTTATATATATAAATATGTACACCAGTGTATATGTGCGCGCGCGCGCACACACACACACACACATACTCGTGGACTGATCCTTGAGATGGATGGTAATTGTCTAGGTCAAACTTTTGGTCGTTCCTTGTAATTTCATAATAAAATGCAGCATAAATGAGTTTGTCAGTGACATTAGTCATGTTAAATGCAGATATGATTTTCATAAAATGTTTTCATCATGTTGTTTTAATATGTATTTTAATGTATCTTACACTGCAGTATTCATGCCATCCATATTCATAAATCCAAGGCAGTGTAGGCTACTGTATAACCACCCTTAATAAAATTTAACTTGAGTTTGCTGTCCTTTTCCGTGTTAAGTATTCATTATTTTCTCCTTTGCTCAACATGCCTAGTTAAACTGTAATTTCTTTTGGCAGGACATTTCCTTGGTAGCCTCTATGTTTGAACATGTTAATTAGGCTTCTAGTAATCTATAACTGCCATTACGCCGTTCTAGTAACAGTTACTGCTTTTATAGCCTTGCTTGCCTTTATTCCACATGTTATCATCATTATCAGTATAACGGCAATTAGATTACAGAGCAGTTTTAGACACGTAAATCAAATGTATTTACTGTATAACCTTATAGTTTGCCGATTGTCTGCAGTCTCTAGACTAAATGTTAGTCTGTTGAACAGAGATGTTGGGTAAGTACTGTTAAGTACTTTTTTTTTTTTTCACTACATCTCCGAGGCAAATATTATACTTTTACTCCACTATTATATGAAAACTTTAGTTACTAGTTACTATTTAGATTTTGATTATTATATCAAAACCTACATTAACCACTTGTCTTCAGCCATACATTTTGGCCATTTGAAAATAGCCGATCTACAAGCTCACAATGCATCACGATGCGAAGCATTGTGAGCTTGTAGATCTGCTGTTTTCAAAAGATTTTTATACAGTAAGAGTTTGAAAACTTGAAATGGGACATTTCTGCATAATGAGTACTTTTACTTTTGGTACTTTAAGTATGTTTTCATGCTAATATTTTCAATACAGGACTTTTACGTGTAACAGAGTAAATCTACATTGTAGTATTGATACTTTTACTTAAGTAAAAAAATGTAGTACTTTTTCCACAACTGCCATTATGTACATAGCAGGTGATGGGTCACTTGCGTCGGCCAATGGGCGTAGCTTTGCAGTGGTGACCGACCTGTGCCAGCAGCAGCAATCCCAGCATGATGCGTTATTGCACCGTCTTTCTGGACCATTTTACTATATCAAAAGTAATCAACAAACTATACTGGTCAAACATTGACCAAATTATCAAATAACATAAGAGGCAAAAAAAAAATAGCGGATCTACAATGCCAGGCATTGTGAGCTTGTAGATCTGCTATTTTCACAATATTTATCTGTGGAGCCAAGTTAAACCAAATGTAATGCCTCAACTCCTACAATTCCAAGTGCTTGTCAGGGTGAGGGGTCCCCAGTTAAAATACGATTATTTAGGGGGGTCCCCAGTTCAAACATGATTTTTTTTTTGGGGGGGGGGGTGTCACGGGCTGAAAAGGTTGAGCACCACTGGTCTACACCTCCACTGACCACTGATCTACGTCAGAGGGCAATTCCCTTGATGTTTTGACAGCAAAATAGTTTTTTTTATAGCTATGTTGTCACGTGGTTTATCCCCCATGAAGGCTTTGGCTGCCTTGTGCGACCATTCTCACTCTCTCTCTCTCAGGCAGCATCGATGTTGTGACTGAGACGCAAGTCAGAGGAACCCAAGTTATTATGGCAGCAGCATCCTCCAGGACCAGGGTCCCGCAACAACTTTCTTTGATCGCCATCAACCGTGACTATTAAAAAGGATGACACGCACAGCTTTTTAACAGGACTTATACATATTATGACAGCGATATCATAAGAAAAATATCTGTAGTTGAAATTGATTGAATTACGCGGAAAAGTGAGTCAAGGACTGGAGGTGATGTCAGGTATGTGTATTTATTTGCTTTATGCGATATAGTAGCCTACGCGTCTCAATTGGACTTACAAATAATGAGGGTTTAGAAAATATAGATTTTGCATTTCGACTTATTGTTTTCTGCAGTGGGCTTGTGATCTATTTGGCTATTTTTTTACTTTTAACAAAAAAGTGCAAGTTTTGTGTTTGTGACTTAAATGTCAATTTCCCAAAGCTTGTTTAAATAATTAAATGTTATTGGGCACTATGCATGTTCGATATATATTTTGAATTATGCAAATACATTTTTTAACCAGAAATGTGGGGACACAACAGGCTTGCGAACCGAAGTTAACAACTGGCTCCCAACATTACACGGTAAGACCTGCCTTGTGCCTTTTCAGTTCACACTGCTGTGGATCAGTGGTGTAAAGTAACTAAGTACATTTACTCAAGTAGGCCTACTGTACTTTTTGAGGTATTTTTTTTTACTTTACTGGAGTATTTCCAATTTTCCAATTTTACTGTACAATTTTGAGGTATTTTTTACTTCACTGGAGTATTTCCAATTGTCAGTACTTTAACTTCTACTGCACTACATCTAAGAGGCAAATATTATACTTTTACTCCACAACAATTATTTGAAAACTTAAGTTAATAGTGACTTTGTAGATTTTGATTATTATTTCAAAAAAGACATTAACCACTTCAGCCCATATTGGCCATTTGCAAATAGCCGATCTACAAGCTCACAATGCATTGTGAGCTTGTAGAGCTGCTATTTTCTTATTTTTTTTTAGAAATGTTCTACATTTTGAAAACTTGGGAAATGGGCCATTTCTGCATAATGAGTACTTTCTACTTTTTGTACTTTAAGTACATTTTGATACCAATACATTTGTACTTTTACTCAAGTAAATTTGGAATTCAGGACTTTTACCTGTGAGTACTTCTTCCACCACTGCTGTGGATGCATGCTTGAGCCAATCAATTTCCAGGGATAATAGACTATAAGCTAAGCCAAGCTTTCAACCAAACACAGAGTTGTTTACAACATAATCTCACAATTCCTTTCTTCATCAATAGTATGAGTAACACAATTTGTGTGCTTTGAGCTTGGTCATTTATTAATTGAATGCTACTTTTATTACTACACATTCACTACACGGGAACTACACATTTTACAGCAATAGGCATAGCCTACTGGAGTCTTTATTTTAGATGTTTTAATTTTTATTATTATTATCATTATTATTATTATTATCTTACGCGAAGCGGCCCTGACATCTAGTTATTATTATTGAACGATTGAGTACAAAGATATCTCTAGATACATAAACAGTCTGGACTTCTAGATACAGTATAGGGAAATAACACTGATAGACTACATGCAAAAGTTAAACGAGTAAATGCAGAGGACAAATCACACATGCGAACGTACAGTGACAAATACCCAAACTAAACAAAACCTAATTAGCAACTTCGCAATCAATCTAACTACATTTGAGCAATATTGCAAAAAAAAATATATTTACACAAAACAAAAAATGCACAAAACTAAGATGTAATTTCCCTGGAAAATAACACCACAACTTCAGTAGCTACTACTCAAGTAAATCATTTCAGTGCATCTTTCTTTTTTTTTGTCTGACCTACTTTTTGCATGCTTTGGCCAACGCTGATTTTCTTGTCTAACTGTAGTCCTCATTGGTTAGTTGTCACACAACCTTACAGATGAATGGTGTTACTGAATTTAAATGATATTCTGTTGGCATCTAAAGACTTTGATTTGTGGGATATTAGGCTACCTGGATTAAGGTTGAGTTTAAAAACAACACTGCTGTCTGACCAAATAGAATGTATTTGAATGATGTCACTACATAGAATTAAATGTCCATTTTAATCCATTAGAACATGTGTTGGTTACAGTATATTGTATCCATTAAGCGTCATTGGGTCCCCCAAAATACATGGCTGTGAACCTTGAAGTAGGGCACTGATGATCGATCTATACTTTTGTAATATGTATCACTATCTCAGAAGGATGGTGTTTTTATGAAAGGGAGGGTAGCTTTTGTATCTATTCCTATGGCTTTCACACTTACTTTTAAAATGAATTAACTCTAATAATTATGGGTGCTACTATAATGGTTTTAAGATAATAAACCGTTATTCATCATCGGAGGAAAGTTCATGTGTCATTGCAGCAACAGCAGTGATAAAGTAACGGGAGAGGTACTGTACATGTAAGAGTAAGGTCCTTACACACCGGAGTGTTTATTTCATGTGATAATTTTGAGTTGATTTAAACTGCTGTTTGGATCATGAGTACATCCACACAGATCACAAAGATAACGATGCGATAAAGCAACAATTCTTTTTTAATACAAGGTTGATTTTTCAGCGCGAATAAAATCCTCAACCTGTATGACTGATGCCTCACCAAATTATAGGAATATTACAATTTTCCATAGGCTCCATAAGGGAATGTGCCAGTAGTAGCCTCGCCTATATCACTGCGTGGATATGAGTCTGGTGCTTCTATGAGGACGTTTTTTCTCCAAGGGGGCGGGATCAAAACAATGGCTCTGGACGCAATTGGTTAGACCTACAACCAACTACCAATCACAGTCTCCCATATTTGAATACTGGGCCCTGATTGCTCACCCCAGACTTCTGGAGCAGGAAATGGATTCAATATTTGAGCCAGACCCAAATCACAGAGGGCAATTTTTGTTTTTGCACTGGCAGATTCGTCTGGTCCCAGGCTATGCCAGTAGCCCTTGGTCAAATCAGGCTGGACCAGTCACAGTTGGTGCTATATCACTCCAATCTAAAGCAAAGCTTATTCAACCCAAACAGTTGATAGGGTCGTGACTGCACCATCACGCACACTGGGGTCTTGATGTGGTGGTGTATGAGGTTGGTGCGACCTGGAAGGGTGAGAGCATTTGTGCAAAACACTGTTGCATTGAGGGAACCCCTGCTCTCTGGCCTTGCGAGAAATGGCAATCCCAAAGGGGTGAGGTATTTTGGCTTGATTCTAGCACCTCAGGGCCCAGCTTACCTCTCTCGAACAACAAAACAAATAACAAAATAATTTTACTCGTTTGTACCCGTACACAAGATGTAAAAATAAAGAAAAAATTATTGAACCTTGAACTCAATCAATGTGGTAGCCACAGAAACAGGGACCTACTGAGTCTATGTTTTCAGCAGGTTGAGATTGTAGATCTGACCTTATCCTTTTCAGACCATGGCACGTCATAGTCGGCGTCACCCACTCATTGTGTGACCATGAAGGGACCTTGCCATTTTGTATTAAATTTGGATCTAGAAGTTGGGGGCAATAAAAGTACAGTATGTCCTTTTGAAAATTGTCTCTGCTGCGTCCCACCATTGTACAGTCACTGCTACCATTCCTTGGTCTGCATCATTTCTCACATGAAGTGCCTAAGTGCGTGTAGCTTTGCTCTCAGGTCAAGGAGGTACTGCATTTCATTCTTGCTTATGTGCACTGCAAACTACAGGCCATCCAGCCACAGATTTGTGAACCATGGCTTCGAGTGCTCAATTAAACTGGTCGACCTGTCTATCTGTCTGATTGTGGTACACAGTGAACCAAATTGATTTTATGCCCAACATCTCATTAAGTTCCTTAAGGGATATATTGAGGTGCCTTAATCAGTCAGTATCTCTTTCGGGATACGAACTCTGGAGATTAGTTAAAACAGCAACTGTGCAATGCTTTTGGTGGAGATGTTGCTCAGCCACTGGCACTGCTTCCAGATATGAGGTTGCAGAATGAGCAATGACTAATAAAGCGTTGTCCACGTGCAATACGGTCCAATGACCCAATGAGATCCATGCCAATTCTTTCAAAAGGGACCTCTGTGAGGAGGGTGTAAGGGCGCTTTTGGTTATTGTGGGAGAATTAACAAGTTAAGCATATTAACCACCCAACAGAAACAAAGGAACATAAACCTTTGGGTAACAAACGGATATGCTGCTTGCCATGCGTTAAACTTAGACACACAAGAGATTGACTCCTTTTCAAGTCAATCTGGCTGCGTGCGTGCGTGTTTGTATCCATCCATCTATAAATAACAAGGGAGCACTTTTTTCTCTTCTGCAGTACAGGTTTTCAATGTTTTGTGTTTGAATGTGTATGCATCTGTAGTGATTTTTCCTATTTGAAACTAATAGGAACTGAATCACTGAAATTGTCCATGTCTTTTATGTTGCAGGTGTTTCGTTAACTTTGCAGCAACTGTAGATTCAAGTCCCAATCGTTGAGTCAGAGGATGACACTCACAGAATAGGGCTTTTGAAACATCTCTTCTTCTCATCTCCAGAACCTTACACCATGCTACCAAAAGAGCATAACAGGTAAATCTCTCCTCAGGTTTTGCAGTCTTCTGTTGTGGATTGGTTGGGTCATGAAATACAGGCATGAAATGTTGTCACCTTTTGACAAAATGTGCCATATTGAATCATAGGTCATCTGCGTGATTTGTGCGGGGGGGGGGGGGGGGGGGGGGAATGAGAGGCCAACTCAAAATGAAAGAGGGACATGTGTTTGGGTGTGCTTGAATCAACTGTCAAGCTGTCAACAAAGACAGAATGAGCCTTTTGAATAGACACACTCAGGGCGTGAATCGAGTCAATCAACCAGAAACAGGGAGCTGTTGGGAACAGTGGAATTCCCCACTGGCAGAGGCTGGGCTGTCAATCTGCCACTTATCACTCACTCCAACATTCACCACACTCATCATGGTTTTGTCAATGTGACAATGAGACAGATTTCTAAGACTGAACAGGCGCTAATGTCCTTTTCTACACACTGCCTCACAGTTCTGCGTTAGTTTTGAGTCCATGACTGATCCAAGATACTTATAGCTATCTACACATTCCACAGCCTGATTTTTAATGATCATAGTCTTATAAGTTTAAGTTGGGTCATGCTTTCCAAAATCTATAACCATATCCTTTGTTTTGGATGTATTTAGCTCCAGAAAGGATTTGTCACACCAGGTGACAAACTCCTCAAGGACTGGGTGGCTGGACTCATTATTGCCAAGCAGACTCACAATGACTGTGTCATCGCATCGTCAAATTTCACTATGTTTTCACAATTACGTTGGCACATGTTTGTGTACAAAATGTTACTCAAAAGTAAGGTGAGAGAAACAGACAGTACATTTTCTGAAAAGAGGCAAAATGTTGGAGTGCCTACTGCTTTCATAGATTGTAATTTAGTCTTGCGTAGCCAATAGCCATACGATCAGAGATCTCCACCTACGTCTGGGGAAATCAACATATGGGCTAGAACAGTGCCGAGAACAGCCATTAACAAACCTACGCCCAATGCTTTTAGAACCAGTCATATGAAGTGATGAAATTAGAAAAAGCATACGATGATGTATTGCAATATTACAGTAGGCCCCCAGTAACATGTATGCTGCTAGCAGTGCGACCAGACCAGTATGGACAGTGTGTCGAATAAAATAACTAAAATGACAGAACACGTATTTCAGTCGAGTGTCTGTCACTCGGGGAAAAGGACTTATTTCCTTGTCAGAAGCTTTGTTATCTTGTGCTCCTCCTTGGTGGAGTTCACCTGGTTGCCTTTTTAAAGATTATTTGAAGGCATCCTGGAAAGGACAGTGTCAGGAGACAGGAAAGATACATTAAAGAAGGGGTATGACACAAGATGATCCCAAGCCAGACCCCCAAAACAGAACTCAGCAAGTATGTGGAATGTCCAGCTCACTGGGCCATTAAGGTCACTAGAGTTCAACCACTTGTAACCCGTATGCAAGTATACCCAGTATACTGTATCTTGTTGACATTAAAAGTAAAATAATTTTTAGCAGTAGTAGTACTTATGTGTCTGAACACGTTTTAATGGTGTGCATGTATATCTAAGGTGGCTTGTTAAACACGCATCTCTCTGGGTCTGCTGATTGATTTTGTCCTTCTAATGGGTGAGAGGGGGACGTGCTTTTCAATTATTTTTTCATTTATTTTCAAAAGAAAATAAAATAAAATTATTGAAAAAACACAGTGCCCTCATGCATTAGAAGTACATTATCAGTCACCAGAACCAGGGACGTGTGTTTTCAATTACCCCAGAGGGAGGGGGATGACTTCTAACTTTTTAAATGTATTTTTAGTAACTAGATAGAGAAGTAAAGGTACAGTAGCAGTTAAATTGTGAAGATACTTCTTGATATTTTGGTCGAACGGTGAATGTATTACTTCCTGCAATACTGTTTTGGCTGCTTGTACTTCTAGAATTTACTAAACTGATTATTCTCTGGATTGGATATTGATTTAATTTCTACTGGTATTCTATAGCACTCTACCTAAAACTGTGCTATACTATATTACATAAACACACCACACACTTTAGTGATGTCATCTGTCTGTTCAGGTTCGGTACAGGGGTAGGGGTATGAATTTAAATTTGCATTATTTATTTATTTATTATGAGTTGTTCTTTCTTTCTTTTCTTTTCTTAAAGTTATGTTGTATGTGACACAGATGGGGGCATGTGTTGTTTCTTGGAGAGCAAACCAGGGTCATTATCCCAACTCAGCCTTTAAGATAGATTGAAACATGAAAGCAAAGAGAGAGAGAGGGAGACAGAGTGAGAAAGTCTAGGTGGATGTTTGCAATAATATGGTGCTAATACCTCACTACAAGGCACTGATCTTAAATCCCCCATCGACCAAACATTCAGAGCCACCGCATATTCACAAGCATGCACTCAAACACACTCTGGGGACAACTTGTGAACAGCACATGGAAGGAAATGCTTTTGCCTGCAGTACACTGGCCCGATTCATTCCCTACTTAATCCTCTCTGTGCTCGCTGTCTAAAGCCTGATTTACTTCTTCGTACGATGGTGTCCCACGCTGAAAATAACCGATCTACAAGCTCACAACGCATCACGACATGTTGTGAGCTTATAGATTGGCTATTTGGGGTGCAGGACACCGCCGAACGACGAAATATAAGGCTTAAGGATGTCTGCAACCTAATTTATATACTCGCTCCTTACCTGAAGAATTTTGCCACAGTATATAGCTGGGTCTTTAATGTGTGTGATTGACATGTTTTTAGTTGCTGTGGAGAGATTGCAAAACTGTGTTTAGGTTCAGCATTGTTTTCTAAGGTATGTGGCATGTTAAGAGATGCCTCTTAAAAGGACTGTGGTTGTTTTTTGCAACCAGGATCTGGTATGAGAACAACCCAGGGCTTTTTCACAGATAATTATAATGAGGAATTAAAAAAAAAAAGTAAACTTTGTTTATTGGATTTTCCACAGAAGCATTCAACATCAAAAGTTGGAACTTATGAAGATACGAAAAAGCTTCCTCCAGTGCAATCCATCAAATACAAAAGTTGTAGTAAACAGATTGAATTATCAAATGAGTCAAAGTCGACAGACTACCCCAGGGGAAAATATTTCTAAGAAGCAAGTTTGAAATGAATTTCCAGGGGCACACTTTGCCCTCTTTGTGGGGTGCCAAGTCAAACTACAGTACTCCAGAGCTGGATTACAACACAAGCATGACCAAGTCAAACTAATAAATAACTCTACAACAAGAGTGCAGATTTGTGTTCACAAAGCCTTATGACCTTAGTCATGACCCCTCTGCCCCCCCTACACACGTACGCACAGAACGTTCACACGTGCAAGCGTGCACGCACACGCACGCACGCACGCACACACACACACACACACACACACACACACACACACACACACACACACACACACACACACACACACACACACACACACACACACACACACACACACACACACACACACACACACACACACACACACACACACACACACACACACACACACGATACAGTAGGTACAGAAGAGTAACATCACAATAAGACATCCTCAAACAAAGTATTAATAAGAGTATACAGACATCCACTATACACTCTATACAACCATCCTGCCTTGTGCAGAACAAGAAGACAATAATTATTAAAGTATACAGATGTATACACACCCAATACAATCATTCTGCCTGAAGCAGAGTAGCAAGCAAGAAAATGTGATCCTACTGTATCTTGTGGAAATGATGTGAGACTTGAGATGGGGAGAGGGATCAAAAGTTGCTGACACAGGTAGAGTTAACTGACTCAAGTGATTAAATATTTACATGTGCTGCGACATACAGTGAAGACACTTGATGTAAACACTGAGACAGTTCAGTGCAGTAACAGCAATTCGGAGAAAAAGAGGTGGTAGAAGATAGATGTACAGTAACTGGTTTTGGCTACTATGTAACTATCCTATTTCACATTCCATTGACTGCTGTGAGGTATTGCAGCATAGCTAGCTAGCTGCTGTTAATAATGTGTATACCATCTGAGACAATACAAAGATTTGTTTTTCATTCAGTACAAAGAAATAATCACTAATACAAGTATCCTATTCTTTTAACATGCATGTCCAATTGTTTCATGTTCAAATACTGTATAAGTGTGAAACAGCAGATCTCTGCTTTATTTGCTCAAAATGAATGATAATTGAATTCTTTGACCTGGCTAGGGAAGCCATGGATGAATGGGTATAGAGGTTGTCTAGGAATCAGAAGGTCTCCGGTTCGCCCCCCCCCCCCCCCCCCCCCCCCCCCCGGCCACAGTCTATGTGTCGAAGTGTCCCTGAGCAAGACACTTAACCTTAACTGCTCCACGGGCACAGTATTAATAGCGACCACTGCTCCTAATAGTTACGATGGGTAAACTGATTCCCATATGTGCAAATGTACTGTGACATAAATACCCCTTTCCCCTTTTCCTTGCTGTCAACTTTTTTTTGCTGACCTTTGTGAAAGTGTGAAAAGAAATGGTATGCATCCAAATCCTGAGTGTTGAGTTAAATTAATACTCAGGATTTTACTGCGTGGGTTCATGTAATCAGTCTCAGTCTAAAGAGGAAAATTGGGCTCGAAACGTAACTCGGTTGGAAGCCTTAATAAAACTCACTAAAGGGAGCTACAGTATGTGATTCTTATTCTCTGCCTTTGAACCTTCTTTTTGTAACAGCACCTGCCTTTTAAAAGGTTTTTGGATGTGCGCATCCTTTTTGATCTAATTTGGGTCCATGTAATGATGACCATCTTGATGCTTGCTTGTTAGATCATCTACACATGGTAGGGTTGTTTAAAGGTCAAATATCACAGTTCCAGGTGTGCGGGCGGTGCTAGATCCTTGTTTGCCCCATGTATGAGCAGTTTAAATCCTACATAATCATTTCACCCTGATTGGTCATTGGATAGATACATTGGTTGCGGAAGTGCAGAGTACTTACATTGCATTCATTGGAATTATTTATTTATTTGCAGAAGAATGTATCAATTACAATAAGGATAATGGAAACTTTGTAAGGGGAGACATTATTCAGTTTTCTCATACCTCCAATCTATATTTAAAAGAGAATCGATGGGGGGTGCCTGGTGCCAGCCAAGTTAGCAGACAGACCACATGTTCCCTGTAGGCGCAAGGACCCAGGTTTGAATCTGACCCTCTTGTCTCGCATGTCTCTCTTCTCTCACTCACTGCCTTTGGTTTTCTTTCTCTCTACACTCTCCTGTCTGAAATAAAGCATAAAAATGCCAAAGAATAAAAATCGGTAATCATTATCAATTGTTGATGGCAATCGATGACCATGCCTGTTTCTAATGTAGACCTACAGCATTCGGAAATATTGACATGCTTTTTTCTGTCAGGTTATGAGGATGAATGTTTTAAATGCATATAGAGCAGGGGTCTTCCTAGGGCAGGGGTTCCCAAAGTTGGGGTCGAAGTGGGGTCGCGGGACACTGACGGTGGGGTCGCGAAATAATTTTGGGTAATTTTTTTTTTAACAGAATGGATGAAATATACCCTTAAAATGATTACAAATAGTACATTTTACCATTTGAATACATTACAAATGCACACCGAACGTGCAAGTGTATGTGCATAAATTACTTCGAGGGTTAGGTGGGGTCGTGAGTCAATGAGTCAATGAGTCAATTATTTTGGGGTCGCGGGCTGAAAAGTTTGGGAACCCATGCCCTAGGGGGTCCTCAGAGAAACTACAGGGGGGGCCGCCAAATCTTTGTGTGATAGGGACTTTGTTTTACACCAACCACTTGAGCTCAAGCACATTTTTTATCAATTATCTAAATATATTAATGATCTCAATATTTTATCCCCATTTCAATCAGGTTTTCGTTCCAATTTCTCCACTACTACTGCTCTTGTAAAATGTTCAGATGATGTATACTCCTCTTTAGATAATAGTAAATTATTAGGCTCTATTTTTATTGATTTAACTAAGGCTTTTGATTTAGTTGATCATTATCTTCTTTTGGATAAACTCTATGGGCCTCATGCAGCAATAAGTTCCTATTGTTTCCTCTTACATTTCTTCCTAAGTGAATTCCTAAGAGAAGTTGTGTCAGATTCATGAAACGTTCTTAAAAGGCAGAATTGTTCGTAACTATGTTCTTGATGATGATGAATCCCAATCCTCGTAACTTGAAGGGGTGTGCCAGTTCATCCTAATTACCATAGGGAGCCGCCCCACCAATCCCATATAAGGCATGACTGCATGGCTCTGCCTGCAGTCACACCTGTGTGTGATTGCTGCACACAGAAATCACAGGAAATCACACACACAAATAAAATTGAGAGAATGAAGTAAAGAATACCTAAACTATAAGTCTACAGATGGTGGAACACCAGACTCCAAACATAAAAATAAATAAATTAATAGTTCTGTGGAGGTACTTCTGAAGTAAACAGCAAATTATTTTATTTAATTAATGAATGTATTTTATTATTTCTCTCACATTAATCAACATATCACCACTAGACATCAATGTACATTTGCTGAAATTAGCTGTTAAAAATTTTATCCATATTTCATGTTCAGGAGTAGCGTTAGTAGTGGATATAAAACATTTTATTACTGAAAGCTGGTGGGTGGATATGGAAGGTCTTTAAGGTAGCAGCTGCTTGGTATGTAATGGGGTGGAAATAGGGGTGTGGTGGGTGATATGGTGGTGCAAGGAGGGGTGTAGGGGGCTATGTGGGGGGTATGGGGATGGGTGTGATGGGTGGGGTATAGGGGGGGCTTTCAGGTAGGAAGGGGACTGGAAAATGGGGGTGTGGCGAATGTCGGGGATATGAGGGTGGGGGTATGGGGGGTGATGAGGGTGGGTTGGGTGGGCGGTTATGGGGTAGGTATGGGGCTTGGGCTTCAACTCAACCGGGTCCGTTTGGGTTAGATTGTAATTTCAGAGCCGTCTCAAACATTTTCATGTCAAGGAATTACATGCATTTGGCTGCGGACCCCCACCTGAAAATATTTTCTGCCAGGGAAAATGTTTCAAGATTTATCAAAATGTCTCGAAAATAGCCGATCTACAAGCTCAAAATGGCCAGTAATGGGACGTGTTGTGAGCTTGTAGATCGGCTATTTTCAAACAAAGGATAAAATAGGGTTAAAGTGATTAAACTGTTCTTCGTTTGCTGTGGACCCCCTGAAACTCCCTGAAGGACCCCTGGGGGTCCCCAGACCACACTTTGAGAACCACTGCTCTAAAGATATGATAAAAAATATTATTGTAATTTAAATCCTATATTATACAACTGTAGAATTGAAGAAACTTCGAGAATTAATTATTTTTGCACAAATATGTCACACTTAAGAACTCAAAGGCCAGCCTAAGAGTGCTCATCAGTGTGTGTAGATTCTGTTCTTACCTGAGAACAGATCACAGCTAAGAAAACATTGGAGTATACCAAAATCTTCTTAAAAACCTCTTAAATGGGTCTAAGAAAAAAAATCCTCTTAAGAAAGTGTGCGTAGATTCTGTTCTTACCTAAGAACAGATCACAGCTAAGAAAACATTGGAGTATACCAAAATATTCTTAAAAACTTCTTAAATGGGTTTAAGAAGAAATTTCCTCTTAAGTACCGTTGCTGAATGAGGCCCCTTGATTTTGGCCTTTCTCGACAGGCATTACTTTGATTTAGTTCTTACCTTCATAATCGTCGTCAGTGTGTTTCTTTTAATGATGTTAAATCGAACTTCTTGGTGGTAGAAAAAGGTGTACCACAAGGATCAATCTTAGGTCCTTTACTTTTTTCCATTTTCATAAATGATCTTCCCAAAATATGCACCAATTGCTCCATATAGTTATATGCTGATGACACGCCTATTCATACACCTGATTCTGATATATCTAAAATTCAAAGCTCCTTGCAAACTGAATTTAATGTGGTACAAGAATGGCTTTTAAATAATAATCTTATATTAAACAAGCAGAAGTCGTGCAGCATGTTGTTTGGTACTAGGTACTTTCTTAATCGTACATCCTCTGAATTGTCTATTTATTTTACAGATGGGTCTCCACTTAAAACAGTGGAGACATTTAAATACTTAGGTCTTTGGTTAGATTCTGAATTTTCTTTTAAGCCTCATATTGATTCTGTTAGGAGTAAAGCAAATAATAGTCTCAGATGATCAATACATTGTTTTACTTATCAAATAAGAAAACGCATTGTTCAGCAGCGTCTACTTCCCATCATTGATTATGGTGATATCATTTATCAGCTTTTTATCAACACCTCAGAGACACATCTTCATTCATTAAATGTAGTCTACAATAATATCTGTAGATTTGTACTCAGGTGTCCTTACAGTACACATCACTGTGCTCTGTATGATACGCTAAATTGGTTATCTCCTCATGATAGGAGACATTGTCATTGGTTGCTTTTTGTTTTTAAGTGTATTTACTTTAATTATCCTTCTTATTTGAAAGAGCTTTTACGTCTGTATAGTTCAAGATATTCATTTACCTACTTTACTTAGATCAATTAGTTCATTTCCTGTTTTCAAAATGTCTTTGCTTGATTCGCTCAAATCTAACTGTTCTTGCTTTTGATTCTTGTTTTTTATAATTGACTGAATTTAGATTCTGCTGATAGCTAATTTTTATTAAATTTTTTCATTTATTTATTTTTGAGTTTTTTAGATGACATGTGTAACAGATGTAGAATGGTCTGGGATGGTGTGAGAGCCCTCATGTGTATGTCTTGTTGTTGTTATTGTTGAATGTTATGTGATTGTTTCTTGTCATTGTTTGTGCGTTGTGCCTGAGGACCCCCTGGAAGACGAGATGATGCATCTCAAGGGGTTTATCCTCCAATAACATTTTCAAATTAAAACCCTATCTTCCCTATTCTGAGGGGAACATTAGCCGAAAATAGCAGATCTACAAGCACACAACGCCTCGCGCTGCGATCCCTGGCAAGACGCTTAACTCTTAACTCATTAAGACCGGGAACGCATCTGTGTCATTGAAAGATTTCTTTGGCTATTCAAAAATAGCCGAAGAAATGCATGAGGAGTGTAGCCTGGTTCCAAACCATAGACCCCGCCCACTCTCTGAGTCGACTGCTCTTCTTGGTCTGGTGTTGAGCCTATGGATCTTCGCGGTAGAAAAAAACAGTCAAATTAGAGTCGGACGTGGGGGTGGGTCTAACGACAAGCCAATCAGCGAATATCTGCTAAAACAAGCTGTGCGATGATGTCAGATGTAGGCGGATCCGTGGATCTCTTGTGATTGGTTTAGGGAAATTTGAATCCCGTCCCCCTCGTAATCGCCGACACTGCAGCCACTGTCAGACTGCAGCTTCAGGCTGATAATCAGGCTATGAGGAGTGCTTATATGGGACTTGGAGATCACAAATAGAAGAATGCTTGCAAGTAGGAAGCCTGAGGCTTACTTTGAAGTTATTGAGTGTTTTGCTTTTTTTGTTATTTTCTCAGCGAAGCCAAGGCAGCTAAGATCGGCCTGTTCAGGATGGCTGCCCCGACCAATAAGAAGGAGGAGATGGAGAAAGACCTTGTAGACCCTCCAGACGGGGGCTGGGGCTGGATGGTCGTGGTCCACTGCTTCCTGGTACGTCCTTATTAACCCATTCAATCTGGGAATGCATCTGTGTCATTTTAGCTATAACCATTATTTTACTTTGGCTATTAAAAAATAGCAGCTCTTCAAGCTCATAGCACGGCTCCGAGTGCCGCGCTACGAGCTTGTAGATCTGCTATTTTTTAATAGTGCAAATCTTTGAACACATATATTTTTTGAAACAACATTTTTAACTAAAATCTTTGCTTCTGGGGGGTCCCTGGAACAACATATTTTGAGATGGGGGTCTGCGGCCAAATACATATAATTTTGGGTGGTCCTTGATATGAAAAGGTTTGAGAACCACTGATATTATAGCAACATACGTTTCTTCTGAAAACTGTTAGGATTTAGAAGACATTTGTAGAATCGGAACCTCAGGTCTAAATGCGTTAACCGCTTCCCACGTCAAATGATCTTGAATCAATCTTGGCCGTGGTGAATCTGTAATAAGTTCCCCTTATTGGAAACAGCTGTGGCATCTGAGGCTGGGTTCGGCTGAAGTCTGGATGATGGCCAGCTCATTTATTGGGTTTTGGAAAAGGCAAACTTTGGAAACATGCTGTGCATTTAGTCCCCGCTGCTGTTGATGTCATCAACTGCATCGGCAACAACACGACGGTTGTGCCTTTCAGCTAAAAAGGCAATTGTGCAATATATAACTGTGTTTTATATAAGACTAGTGTTTTTGGCACTCACTAGTCATGGAACTGGTTTTACAGATTTGACATCATTTACAATGTTAGAATGTACTTGCAAGAGCAGGTTTCTGTAAAACATTATTAACTAAAGCTAGGTGTGAGGTGTGATTTAGTTACGGAAAAACTAAACTAAAAAGAACAAAGCAATAGCCCTTGAGTTGTAACTGTGTGTGTATATTTACATGACTGATATGCAAGTGTATCCAAATGTACACATGCTTATGTGTCTGTTCATGTTACTCTCTGCGTATGATTCCAGGTTAATGTCCTGGTGATGGGAACGCTGAAGACCTTTGGAATCTTCTTTGTAGCATTCCAAGATGATTTTGGAGGCTCGGCTGAGAGCATCAGCTGGATCGGCTCGATCATGTCTGCCCTGCGTCTATCCGCAGGTCAGAGTCCACACCACACCATTCTGTGTGTTTGTCCACACCACCGGAACATCATTATGAGCTCTGGATTGAATCTCAAAAGTCTCACAGGCCAGGCATACCCGTTGCTGACCTGTTAGTGTATATAATGTCTACGTCCATGGTTCAATTTCAGCAGGAGACTTGTGCTTTGTCTCCCCTGCTCTCTCTGCCTTTGGTTTCCCGTTTCTCCACGCTGTCTAAATAAGCAAAACATGCCTACAAAGTATATTGTGATGTCCTAGTCATCGAATGTCATCAACAATATTGATATTTTTTGTGTGTGTGTGGGGAGGTATTTCTTTTCTTCATTTTTATACTTTATTTCAGACAGGAGAGTGTAGAGAGACAGGAAACCAAGGGCAGAGAGAGAGGAGAAACAAGACGGGAGTAGGAATCCAAACCTTGGTCCTCACACTAGGAGTATATATAGCTCATCGGTAGTCTTGCATAGCCAGATCTACACTTACTGGTGCGTCTGGTGACATCAAAATTCAATGTATGGGCTAAAATTGGAACAAGTCAGAGATAAAAAAAAAACAACTGCATCAGAGAACCAATGCAAAGACTTTAGTGCGGTCCTTAGTAATGGGATTGTATCAGCATTGGTTTTCAAAGCAGTAGACATTTTTGTTAGTGCTGGTTTGTTAGCACTGGTTTTCTCTGCCATCCAAGCCCATTCAGTGAAGTTTGATTTTCCCAGATCAGCAGGCGGAGATCTATCATACGCAAGACTGTGTGCTGACTAGCTGAGCCAGCAGGCACCCCGTCAATCCACTTTTAAATGTTGGGGTACAACAAAACTGGAAAAAAAAATCTCCCCTTACAAAGTTTAGATTATCCTTGTATACCACGCCTCTCATGTTTTATTTCTTAATTAACACATACCATTGGATATCGAATGCTAGAAAGAATACAGTCGCATTTTACCATTATTCCTTTGTTTTAATCTCCATAGCGCCCCTGGCCTCTGTGGCTTGTGCCAAATATGGGACCAGGGCGACCTCTATCGCAGGGGCGGTGCTGGTCAGCATAGGTTTCCTCCTGAGCGTCTTTGCCACCAGCGTTACGTACCTGTACGTCAGCATGGGATTGATAGTTGGTGAGTAGCAATGTTTGGTATGCAGATTAGAACTCTACACAGTAGAATGGAGTGTACGTATTCTGCAAACTACACAAATGGACAAAAAAGTCACAATTTCCATAAGACTGAAGTCATTTACCAAATGTATTCTATATTTGTAAGGTGATTGCTTTTACGTGAATTGCAGAACAGAATTGGTCAGTGTCCATTTTGCTCTTACTTTAAACTTTATATAAATGAAGTCAGAGCAAAATGGCTATCATTTGAATAATGGCCGCCTTGTGAATATGTTCAGTCAGTGGTCTTCACGTGCCTTGTACTATTAGAGGTTGCACACAGCATTGTTGTTGTCTGTCCTCGTCCAAATGACTCAGAAGTTATCTGACAATTACCATAACCTTCTTTATCTTACTTAGGGATTGGTTTTGCACTTCTATACCAGGGCTTCTCGGTTGTCACAGCGTTGTATTTCCGAAAGAGGTTAGCGACGGCTTATGCAATTGGGCGCTCCGGGATGGGTTTGACCTTTGCCCTGGCTCCTTTCACTCAGCTGTTGCTGGATCAATATGCTTGGCAAGGTAAGTGAGACCAGTCTTTTAAATGGGAGATGGTGGCAATCACTAATGTGCTTCTTTCGCTGTTGTGCACTAAAAAAGAAATAAAAGGTTTACAGGCATGTTTCCAATTTATATGGGTTGGTATAAGAGTGCTGTACATAAGAAGTGTTTACACCAAAACTATGCATCCATTTCCTTTCTGAAAGTAATTTTCACGTTGCATTGCATCAAATTACAAATGGTTCTATTATCAAAACTCATTTTTATATACAAAGATGACACCTTCAATAGCAACTATGTGCTTTATGCCTATTTTCTTTGATATAAAAGGTTTTATTATCATCGTAATTTCTTTAGACATAGTGTACAAATAATATTTATGTAGTAAATAAGGTAATACAATAATAGTGTTAAAGCTGCACTATGTAACTTTCCTCATATACCCCGGATTTGAACCCAGGTATCCTGTGCAAGTGCTGACATTTTTACCATTGAGCTAATAGAGCATTATATTGTATTAACATACTCTACCATACAGTTTGGACAAAATTACATTTTATTCATAAACATTAAGTTACATAGTGCTGCTTTAATATACTCCAGTTGTACAATGGTGTCCTGTCGCCAAAAAAGGGTTAGGGGTATTGTATCGGCGACTTTTGCCGTGGGACACCATTGTAAAATTAAGTATAAATTAGGCATTACTGTCTCATGCCATCATCATGAATTCTGCATCATTTTACAGCAGAATTCATCTTTCTTTCATTTTGTTTAGTTTTTGGGCGGTGAAACCGCCCCTATATGTGAGGTTTGGACATCGACCACCCATTGCACCCCCCCAACCCTGCGCTGTGATTGGCCACCATTGTACCCCCCTAACCCTGCACCGTGATTGGCCAATCACAGTCTATTCAGGACTGTGATTGGCTAGTGAAACATGACACATGTGCATAGCCCTATAAATAGGACTATGCACTTAAAGAAAACACATTTATGTTTTTTTTTAAGTTAGGGGTGTACAATGGTTGGTCCACAATATTACTTTTCTTTAAGTGAACTTCCATCACTGTGATGACCACTGTGACCACACCGCCCACTTCACACTGGGTGGGATTTTTGGGCGGTGAAACCGCCCTTATATGTGAGGTTTGGATATTTGCACCCCCCAATCCTGCGCTGTGATTGGCCACCAGTGTACCCCCCTAACCCTGCACCGTGATTGGCCAATCACAGTCTATTCAGGACTGTGATTGGCTAGTGAAACATGACACATGTGCATAGCCCTATAAATAGGACTATGCACTTAAAAAAAACACATTATGGTTTTTTTTAAGTTAGGGGTGTACAATGGTTGGTCCACAATATTACTTTTCTTTAAGTGAACTTCCATCACTGTGATGACCACTGTGACCACACCGCCCACTTCACACTGGGTGTGATTTTTGGGCGGTGAAACCGCCCCTATATGTGAGGTTTGGATATTTGCACCCCCCAATCCTGCGCTGTGATTGGCCACCAGTGTACCCCCTAACCCTGCACCGTGATTGGCCAATCACAGTCTATTCAGGACTGTGATTGGCTAGTGAAACATGACACACTATAAATAGGACTATGCACTTAAAAAAACACATTTATGTTTTTTTTTAAGTGAATCCCACTTGCCACAGTATACTTGCCCACTTCACACTGGGTGTGATTTTTTTTATTTTAGATCAAGTGGAATTTAAATGATCATTCAAATGCCAATACATGTTGTCATTGTCTTTTCACAGCTTCAGACATATATCATTCATAAACATAGACAATCTTTCCATTGATGCCTTTATTTATCGATTTTGCATATGTTTTCATTTCCCCCAAACGTTTTATCACCAAACGTACCTGTTTGGAACAATCGAGCCAATGTTGGCTCATAATTGCATGGTTTATCATTTGAATTTCATTCGTAAATAAATCTTTTCTCCAGGGACTATTTTCATCTAGACTTTTCAAATCAATCTGTGTTTTAAAATGCATTATTACTGTAAAATGATAATGTAACTTTGACATATAGGAAACTACGCAATGATATGTAGTGTGTTGGATTACCTATCTCAGGCAAGTTGTTTTTTATAGCATGCTGAAATGAAGGTAATTTCAAGTGTACCATGAGTCGTATTGAATGGGCTAAACATGCCACACCACTTATATTTTGGACTGAAAGTCTTCCCCTAATATGTATAGTGATGGGTTTGGGACTGTGTTAGGCTGAATGGGTTTCTGTGTATCTTCCACAGGAGCCCTACTGATCCTGGGGGGTCTTATGCTGAACCTTGTGGCTACTGCGATGCTTCTGAGACCAATTAAAGTAAAGCCTGCCACCGCAACCATCGCCACCTCCACCATCTCCCCGATGCAAAGCCCTGCTGCATCCCTCAAAAGTTCCTCAGAGAAGGAACACCCTAAGAGTTGCCTGAACGGGAGTGGTTCCCCTCACCTGACCAATGGCATATCCAAAACAGACTCATTCCCTTCCCCTCCTCCTCACCCAACTCACTGGGAAACAGAGACTCTAGTGGGACAGGGTGCCCAGATCACCAAGGACCACTCCACAAACCCTGAACTGACCAAATTGGTCTTGAATGGCATGAATGGTCACCATGAACCCCACCATGACCTGAGACAGGGTAAACCAGGGAGCCCAGACAGCTCCACAGAGCTCAGCATGAATGGGTCTGCCATTGTGGGGAATCCATCCCATGCCAGCACACCACCTTGTGAGGTGGCCATCCAAAAATCCAAAGTGTTGGACTTCTCCTTGTTGAAGGACCCATTCTTCTGCATCTACACCTGGTCTCTGGTCTTCAGTCAGCTGGCCTACTTTATCCCCTATTTCCACCTGTCTGCCCGTGCCAGGACCCTGGGAATCAGTGCCATGGATGCTTCTTTCATCATCTCTGTTGCAGGTAAGCTCCACAGTGGACATGTATGCCCATTATCTTAAAAGATCAATTCTTACAAGGCAAATCATGCATGATACTTGAGTAGCTTCTCATTTCACTAAAACAGAGGACTCCTACTATTATGTCTGTTAATGCAGCTGCTAATGGAGAGGCTCACTGTGTTTGTGAAGAGAGAGCTCTGGGTTTCATTTTAGACTGAGTTTAAGAAGTGATGCAAAAAGAAAATGTCCTCAGTCAACTTTTAGGCATTAATTATTTGTGAGCTGCTCAGACTGCAGTCTTATGTAATGAATGTGCTTACATAAAGGCTGAACTTTGGCCTACTGGCCAAAGCTGGTGGGTTCAGCAGTATCCCATTGATGAGGCCACCGCATATGAAAAAAAAACAGCATTTCCTTCACCAGCCATGCACGTGCATGTAAATCTTTAAGGGTGCCTGGTGGCGCGTTGTGAATTATTGAAATGCTGCTCCACCCTACTGTATAATAACAACACTCACTACTTTGATGTGTTCACAAGTTGAGGGCAAGCATCTTTTCAGTAATGTATCCCAAGATAAATAATTATCACTTCTTGGGAGATAGAGACTGCTGGACCTTCTAAAGATGCTTGTAGACAAGGCTAATGCTGGCTACATAGTATTTGAAGTACAACATGTGTTGCCACAGTCTTCTGGATGACAAGGCCATGACAATAAACTGTCATATAGTGTAATATAGTGTATAGTGCAAGGAGAAATTATTCATATATATATATATATATATTTTAAATATAGTTTTTACGGCATGGTGCAGAAGGGGCCAGCATCTAAAACAATGTTTGTCTGTATCTCTGTCTGTCTCTGTATCTATCTCTGCTACGTGCATAGATCGAATCACATGGCTATGCTCTGTAGCATGTGATCAACAAAGTTTGCGTCACTTAACACGTTAGCACATCAATGGTGCTTCGTTCACAAACTGCAAATCTAGTAACTTGCAATCGATAGTCACATATTGCACAAGGAAGCCACACCGTTATTAGACTCTGTGTCTTGTTTATTATTCTTTATTCTAAGTTCAACGTTTTTCAGGCCAAGGACCCCTTAGCTGAGAGACAGATGAAGCAGGGACCCCCACTACATATTGTATAAAATTGTGTTGCAGATTAAACTTTTTCATAGATTTCATAAATGGCTTCATTGAGTATCAGTGTTGTCAAAGATTTGGTGGCCCCCCTATAGTAACTCTGTGGACCCCCTAGGGGTCCCGGACCCCCTGTTGAAGATCCCTGTTCTAAGTACTTCTCAAGGTTACAGTTTTCAACTTAATGTGAATTGTAGTTGCCCCATAGCAGTTTGAATCATGTGGGCTTGTGTTAGGCTACTTTAGTTGAGCTTTTTGATGCCACTAATGCAATTCCCATTCGGGGTGTGAGACGTGCTCATCCCATCTACTTCACACCACACTTTCTTTTGCTCCTCAGCAATACACCCATCAAGTGTGAAGTTGATTGGAAGAGTGGTTCACGAGATATACGTGCCGGTCCAGAGCGGTTCTGTAGAAGTGCTCATCCGATCGATTTCACAATCAAGACTGCACTCCCTTGGGTCCTTAGCAGTACACCAAGTGTGAAGTCGATTGGATGAATGGCTCTCAAGATATGTGAAGGACAGAAAGAGATTTGTGGAATTTATAGATGTATATCCATAAATTGAGGTTACCTATAGGGTAATTTAGAATAGATCAGTGGTTAGCATGAAAAGGTCATGGTAAAACATGTACTGTATATGTTATTGTCTGGGTCAAATTAGTTTCCTCATTATTTCTACAGCACACCAGCAATTCAGATCATTTCCACCTGAAACAGATTATTCCTGATGGTGAATGTGCCCCTGATGGAATTGAATCCCATCAAAGCCTTGTTTCCTCTGCCTCCCCTATGTTGTCTCCTCAGCGTCCATACTGTCTCAATAAAGACAAAATACTTGGGAGAATTAACTCACCCATCGCCACTTTGTAAAGTAAAATAAGACTATTCTCAAGCTCTACTATCACTTACGGTAGGCGGATGCAGTGCACTGTGTTTTGGTAGACAAGAGCCGACAACATTTATAGTTGGCTTTATGAAAGTCAAACAAAAAACAAGAACATAATAGATGCTCAATTCCCTCTGGTGGTCCACGAGTCTACTTAAATGAGCAGCGTGCCAACCAATTAGAATCAGTGTGCCGGAAAGAGAGAAACAGATTCCTTGGACACGTTTGCTCTGTCACATTCTCTGGTCATTAGCAGTGTTGAGCTGAGAGAGCAGAGACTGTCTACTACGCACACCACAAAGCCACCGTCTCAGTGTCCCGCTGTCCTGCTGTCCCCCTCTGTCCCCCTCCGTCCCTGTCACAGAGGCCCATTGAGTTGTCCCAGGGAGGGAGCCCACTATCGCCCGGGTCGGTCCCCGTGTCAGCCCACCGCCACCAACACTGTCACTAGTGGGAGTCGCTAGGCAACGGCCAACTGAGTAAAGTAGCTGCCGTGGCGACAAGAGGGGGCTCCCCATTTTTGGTTCCAATTCTGAAGTGGCTGATGTTTTGCGGAGGAGCACTGAGGCGGCAATGTGTACAAAAGAGTGGGTAGTACGAGCCAACAGAATCGGCTCAGTAATGAGGAAGGCTAGGAGAATGAACATGCGTTTTATACCCAGACTTTATACAGGGTCAATCATCCAATTTGAAGCAGAGTAAAAAGTGTCTCTGCATCTCCCTCACCTTTTACTCTATTTAAGTGAATCAAAACACCTGTTTAATCAGCCCGTGATGGGGTGAGAGCTTCACATTTGTGGAGGAAAAGAAATGAACACTTTCCTCAGAGGCATTTGGTCCGAAGCGCCACTTAATGTAGAGAGGGCTTTATTGAAGCTGCATTGTGCTGAGTCTGAACGGGAACAGCTGCAGACCTGGGCTAACCTGCTGCGATTAAAACACACAAACAAGCTTGCAACTTGTCTGCTCACGCCCCAGGAAACTCTCTGGTCACTAGAGGAGGACACATAAACACAGCACAGCTGCCTCATGTCATATTCCTAACCGTGGTGGAGAGATATGTACTAGGTTCTATTATGTAACAAAGGCAGAGGTGTTCAGTGACAGGGCATTTCATTATTCATCCTGTTTTGTATTTATTTATAGCCTGCTGAGGCTAGTGCAGCACTCGTCAGAGAAAGGAAACTATCATAACGGTAATACATGTCAAGAGATTGTATGGATTACTTCAAGATTTGTATTACTTGTATTTTAAATATGATCACTGGCACTGCAGCAAGACATCTCTGCAATTTGGTCTGCAGGCATTAAAGCCTCTAGGTGGAGAACGTGTTGTAGTAGTTGTGGTGCAGTGGGTGAGCAAGGGATGGGCAACTCTCATCTGCATGGGACCGGCTTGTATGATCAATCGATCAATGGCTTGGTGCTGCCTGCCAGCAGCTATTCCTGCGACGGTCAATAGACCACTGCAGTTGCCGCACCGCCTATCGCATTCCAGTTGTCCTCAGCAGAGAGCAGCATACTATATCTGCCCAGTCATCATACCCGCTGGAGGCAATGTATCAGAAAATAAATCTATTGGACAAGGGTGCAACACATAATGGGTTTCTGCCTGGGTGTTATCTTACTGTAGAACAAATGTAAAGCATATAGATGTATTGTAAACTACAATTTCAAGCACCTGTTTGTTGACCAAGAACAGGATCATCATGTCCAAACGTGACGTTTTGATGCTCATGTGGTGCATCAAACGTGACGTTGTGCTGCAGTGCACCCTCCCATCCCCTACTTTTCCTCCCTTCTGTCTCTTTTTGCTACACAAACACCCAGGTGGCGCAACACAATGATTGATTGACGGTATCGTTTCTTTAACGCAACGTGCACGTGACAGGTTGACAGGTTGACATGTTGACAGGTCACTCAATATATGCTTGCACAGCTTCCCCTGCACTTTAACCACACACTGCAGTGCAACATGGCCCGACACTGAGTTTTGCTGACTTTGACAGTTAACTCTAAGACTAAGCATCTGTTGAAATGACCCTCAGGAATGTCAGCCATGGCATTCCAATGGTGTGTGGAACAAGCTTTCTCCCTTATGTCCAGATAAGCAACGTGTATGTTAACCACTTAAGCCCTATTTACTTTTTTTATATTTAGAAATGTTTTTGCCCAAAATCGCGAGGTCACGGTTAAAGTGGTTAGATCTGTATCATCAGTGATCAATTGACAACTCATTAACTATTTTGCCATACTTTAGATCATTGTTTCCCAAACAGTGGGTCGGGATCCATCTTTAAAAAACTCTCAACTTTTCATCACTTAAAAACAAATTCCTACATGTTTCAAAAGTATTTCATATATATAACTAAATTTTTTATAGTGTAAGAAGTAGTGAAACTAGTTTGGATCCCGGGCAAACATCTAATTTCTCTTTTGGGTCTTGAGCTAAAAAGTTTGGGAACCACTGCTTTAGATTACATTGTTGATATTCATTAGTGTCTTGTGTTTTGGTGAATGATATTCTGCTCTAATGTTTGATAACAATACATTCATTTGAAAATGTGTACTTTATGTATGTAACACCTTGGCTTTTGCTCAAGCCATATTGTACTGTAGGAAACGAATAGCTGTGAAAATTTCTGTACATGACTCATAGGAAGTTTTTGAGATAATATTCTGGTTATTTTTGGTAGTTTCTGTAAAAAGTGACAGCCTGGATATTTTATTTCATATCCTGTCTATATACCGTATATCTTAAAAGGAAACTGTGTAATATCCTCATACAGTATTAGTCTGACCAACATTCTGTGACAGTCTGCATTTATGATCTACACTGGAACTTCCCCCACTGTCCTTCACCTATCATATCTTCTCTCTCTGCCCTCATCATTGAAACCTCTTCCCCTGTGTGTTCCTCCCAGGTATCACTGAGACCATTGCCCAGTTGGCCTCAGGGTGGGTGACGGACAGGAACCTGTTCCACAAGTACCACTACCACAAGGCCTATCTGATCCTCTGCGGTGTGGTGAACCTGCTCTCACCGTTGGCCACCTCCTACCTCTTGCTCATGGTTTATGCCATCTTCTTCGCCATCTTCTGTGGTGGATACATGGCGTTGCTGTTACCCGTCCTGGTGAGGGCCATTATCTGCATTATCTCAAGTCAGCTCTGTCAGAATCAGAATCACGACTTTATTGTCACATCACAGTCTATAAGTGTCAGGCCCGGGTGTGTGTGTGTGTGTGTGTGTGTGTGTGTGTGTGTGTGTGTGTGTGTGTGTGTGTGTGTGTGTGTGTGTGTGTGTGTGTGTGTGTGTGTGTGTGTGTGTGTGTGTGTGTGTGTGTGTGTGTGTGTGTGTGTGTGTGTGTGTGTGTGTGTGTGTGTCCTAAAAGCTAAACGATCAATCAACTTCCAACAATGGCACTCAATAGAGCACCGAAGTCCTGACGTCACTGCCGCTAGAGGGCGCTATCCCCCTGGGTCGGTGCGTTATATTTTGTTTTGAAATTCCCATAGGGGAATCTTAGATTGCCTCATTTAAGAACTGTGTTAGAAAAATAAACAAATCATCCAGGAGATGTGTATTCATATGGATATGAAGCATCGACTGAAGATAATAGACACATTTTCCCAAAGAGTAAAACAATAAATGCTAGAAACGAGTCAAATGACCCAAAGACTATATTTCCGGCTGTTGTAGGGACAGTGATTTCAGACCCGGAAGTGTAGTTTTTAAGACTTTTAAGGCAGAATTAATAACATTTTCTCCAGAAACAGGCTGTATCAAATATGAATGTATATCATAAACGATGCAGAGCCACCCCCCTGACAGAAACGTGTCATTTGTTTATTTTTGGAACACAGTTCTTATATGACCCCTATGGGGATTTCAATACAAAAAATAACGGCGCGACTTAGGGGGCTGGCGCCCGATAGCGACAGTGACGTCACACGTATGTGTGTGCGTGCGTGCGTGCGTGTGATGGTGTCTCTACTTTCACCTACTTTGTAGAGACGTCCAGAAGATCAGTTCATGTTTACAATGAAATGAATAACACCCTAGAATGGTTGACATTCCATATGTTGCATGAATTCCATACTGTAGATAGATAACACAACACACAACTTCAACATTCTTTGAAAAGTCTTCTTAAAGTGAGAGGGTGTCAGACGTTAGTCTTTAAAAAAAGAAATCTTGTCAAAGTCTTGTAGTGTATGGGTGGCATATCAGGACATGCTGTCTCTGTGATGACCTTTAACTTACTACACAGATCTACCTTTCAGTCTTACTCCATTATCTGTCTGTAGTTCATTTGCAGTACATTGTAGGCCCCCAGTAACCAAATGCATAATACAGTATCTATATATGTATACAGCGCAGTAGGAGAGTGTGTGTGTGTGTGTGTGCTCGCGCGCGCACGTGCGTGCGTGCGTGCGTGCATGTGTGTGTGTGTGTGTGTGTGTGTGAGAGAGTGTGAAAAATTAATAATTACATTACAATAATTACATTATCAACTCAACCATTAACTTAACACAGATGCGTTGTGTGCACGCTCACGTGTGCACGCTCACGTGTGCATGCACATGTATATTTGTGCATGTGTGTGTCGTAAGGGGAGAAGGGTATCCTTGAAAGACGAGTGACAAGGGACTCTTGAGGGTGATATCTAACGTCACTGGGTTACCAACTGTCAGGTAGGGTGGTGCAATTAAGTCACCTGGTATCCAGTATCGTGAGGTCATCTTCTCACCTGGAACACAAATAGGTCATTGCATGATGTGATGACATTTCAGTTGGGAGATGGTGTCTTCAGATAGGGGCGGTGCTGCAATGCTCCTGGGCAAACGGGATGACCAGTGTCATCAGGTTGTGAGGCGTTGTACAAAGTTGCCCACAGAACCGGTCGGAGCAGTTTTTTGTTCTGTGAATTAAGTCCTCCTGCTATCTGTTTGATGAAGGTTAAAGGAGTCTGATTGGAATCAGGGGACTCATTCAGGCTAAACAGCCTGTTCCAGTGGAAGGGGCTCCTGTTTACACCCCATACAACTGCACTGACCACTGAGTGGTCATTGGTTTACAGTACACAAACATTATTTATTATTTAGAGACTAAATAATAAATAAGTTTGTCCCCTTTAGTTGTTGACCAATTACATTTGCACATACCTGGAATTTGTCCTCAGCAATTAAGCCATCATAGAAGATGATGGTAGTGATGGTGTTTTATCTCTTAAGCTCGTCTTTATCAATATTACATGAATACAATTCACAATTAGAATTTACTGTTTGGGCATTTAGCAGATACTTCTATCCAGAGCAACTTAAAAGTGCGAGATTGGAGTAAGCAGAGTAAGCATGAACCGTAGTCATCAAGCAACAGGGTAAAGAGTCACATAAAGTGCAAAGAGATAAATGTAGTGCCTCAAAGAAACTAGGAAACCAGGGGTGCGTTCGGATATAAGGCACTGAGCGCACTGGTCCGTACAAACCAATACGTGAGTGCGCTCACGGTGCGCATATCCGAACGCACCCTAGGTAAACATCAAACCTAGCATCTATACAAACAAGCTATCTAAATAACATTATTTGTGGTCAATATGTGAACAATTAACCAACATACAGTACATGTGCATAGTAAACTGGCAGGCGTCATAGTATGAAGAGGTGTGTTTTCAGACTAAAGCAGAAAATTGGGAATGAGTCTGCCGTTCTGACTGCAAGGGGAGTTTACCTGTAATAAAACTGTAATTACAACATTAACAATGTTGAGACAAATAAAAGGGCCTCTACTCCGAAACCCGACACTTAATATCCAAAATACAGCCAAAGCCAAAAATCGGATCACGAAGACCTAACAATAATCAGCCATATTGTGATTATTTAAATCAAAGTAGTTGACCGTGGATCATCAGCTACTGAGAAGATTATCAAGTCAAGTTTTGAATTAGCCAATATTTAAATTCCTAAATGAATTATGCTTGATGTTTCCTGTCCTGCTCTTTCCATCTACAGGTAGACCTGGTGGGAACAGAAAAACTGAACAATTCCATGGGATTCTCTATGTTCTTTGTTGGCTTGGGTTGTCTCACAGGACCACCTCTGGCAGGTGAGTGAATCATCAGAATCAGTCATTCAAAACCATTGTGAATGGCATATATGCACATACGCACACACACACACACAGGATATGCCCTACTGGTGGTCTAGACTCCAGGGTATTTAAGGGACAATAATATGGTATCAAGTGAAATGATGGATTGAAACTGATGGGATGAAGTAAATTCTGTGTTTTATTTACAATGTGAATGTCTGATTCTCAACTAAATCCAACAGATAAACTAAATGGTGAGTACCAAATCAAAATAAACAAAACCAACCACTAACTAAACAAAACCTCTCTAAACAAAAACAAAACCTACTACGTACAGTAACTATCTAAACAAAATACAGGGCGTGGCACTCACACCTAACCTAATGTGTTTAACTTAACCCATTAAGACCTGAGGGCCGCAGAGGGCGATTCTACAAATGGCTTCTAACTAAAGCAGTAGTTCTCACACTTTCAAGATTTTTTAAAAAAATGTAAAAAAAATGGGGACAAATGGCAGACAAGCTTGTACAAGCTTGTATATCTGATATAGTTGATAGCCAACGCAAAAATCTAAAATGACACAGAAGCTTATCCGTTTTTAATGGGATAAACTACTTGATGTAATGTAAAGGGTACTCCAAATCTTACTACTAGGTCTGAACACAATCTCTCTCTGGGCGTGGTAGAAGGGAATAGGGACTGGTGGAAGGTGCACAGGTGTATTTATTGCAGGTGATGGGAGATGATTGGATGACTGGAGATTAGGGAACCAATGGGATGGTGAGGCGGAGTTGATGGGTGATGGAATGATTGAGGAGTGATGGATGGGGAGAAACAGTAGGGGGGGGCAGAAACACAGACAATCGTACTGTAACACATACACGTAACAGTGTGTATGTGTGTCTGTCTGTGCATATTTTAGAATAAATGCACGGAATCTATGTACGTCTGTAATTCACATATCTCGAGAACCGTTCGACCGACACATGTTGAATTCCCTACACCTGCCATCTGATTAGTTAGTCAGTCCACAGTCCATATGGGCACAAAAGGGACACAGACAGACAGACGGTTGCAACGGGTACTCTGACAACAGGTATAACGAGTATTGCGTAAATGGGTTGTGCATGCATTCCCTATTTGCATCGTTCTCAACTTGCGTTGTTCCCGAGTAGGCCGGTACCCAACGGGCACCGGTCTAGTACTGTATATAATGATGCATAACGCCCGGGTGGTGCAGGGGTTAAATCTCTGTCCACCGCTGTAGATACTGGGGTTTGAATTTTCCACAGTACATGGGTGGCCGGATGCTCCAAACACAATTGGTAGCATTTATGGGTGAGAAGCCGGGTGAGGAGGATGATCTCTGTTGCTGCACTAGCAACAGGTTGGTTGGAGCCGGGGCGCCTGTTCAGCACGGAGTGGAACTGAGAAGGATAGTGTGCTCCTAAGCACACGTTATGCCCTCCCGGTGAAACTCCTGTCAAGTGAAAAGAACCAGCTGGCGACTCCATGTGTATCAAAGAGACGTGGTTGTCGACACCCTCCGCAGCCCAATAGTAGCGGTTGGCAGTGATAGGGACTACACACACCCCCCGTGTGTGTAGTCCCAACTGTGAATTGGCATAATGACTAAATTGGGAGAACATTTTGAAGAAGAAAACAAATAAGTAGCTTGCGAGCTAGTTCAGGCAGATACGGTATATTAGATTGGGTCATATGCACACGTACCACTATGTGGGTAACTGTGTAACTGTGACGTGTAAGCAGCTGACCAGGTTGGAGGGCTTATTTAAGCTCATCTCATTCAGCTATTGCTCCTCTTTCTGTCACATATGTTGGTATGTGCTTCTTTGTACCCACTGCCAGAGCCTGAATGCCAACATATAATAGGTGAATAGGTGAGTGGGGGATGATTCGATTATACAAGGGGCTCCCAGAAATGGATGAGGAGTCTTTGTCACAAGCCTGCATTTTGTGGGGCCTTGTGGGATATCTTTTCACTGGGGTCAGAATTCCTGGTAATAATCCCCTGTGTGTGTGTGTGTGTGTGTGTGTGTGTGTGTGTGTGTGTGTGTGTGTGTGTGTGTGTGTGTGTGTGTGTGTGTGTGTGTGTGTGCGTGTGCGTGTGCGTGCGTGTGTGTGTGTGCTGTCATCATGCAGTGTGAAAACGGAACCTGACATGAGAAAAACAACCTATAGTTAGTCCAGCCTTCATACTAGACAGGACTTTTTGGGGTTGCTTTGACAGAAATGAATAGAGGGGTGACGAGTGTCACATTTCACCCTGCCTGAAGGCAAGTGAAACCCTTAGAATAACACCGTTGTTTCTATGGGTTGGGTCAGAGTCAGACAGTCTTAAGTGATGGCAGATTGGCTCTGTTTGTCTTTAAGAGACCTGATTTTAATCTAGGGAACAGGTTTTGTGCGTCTAATGTTGTGAAGGTTTTGCCATTGCCCCATGTTGATGATGTTTAATGAATATGTTTGTATGGCCTATAGACAGACCATTTAGAATCATCACCTACGGTATGCAGGTTTTGTCCAGAATCCTGGTGAATATGTATTTTCTGTGAGCATTCTGATGTGTTTCCTGTCAAAATAGCTCTACACACCCTTGCTGGCCTCCGTTGAGGTGAGGGGGTTCCCCTTAAACTCATTGACACGGTCCATTCCCACTTTGTTAGGCAATCCCTGAGAGGGGCTTATGGATTTTGGGGTCAAAACTTGACTAATGACCCTCTTTGCAGTGGTATGGATATAGCTTGTGGCTCTGTTTACCGTCTCTGCTGCTCCTGTATAGTAGGGAAGAACTGTCATCCCTGAGGTTTTTGTTAACTTTCCTGTTGACCAAACCTCCCTGAAGGCTACCAAAGTGCCTGTTAGTATAGTAAATAGAAGAGAGTGCAAAGTTTGGAGCCTAAGGTCAAGTTTATCCTTTGACACAAGATGCTGTCATTTTCCGAAAATAGCGAACAATGCATCACATTGCGAGTGAGCGACAACATCTTGTAACAAAGTATAAAGTAGGCTTAAAGGGGTAGTTCACCTAAACAATGACTTTATTTCAATTTTTTACTCACCCCATGATGTGATGAATACAAGGATAATTTTCCTTTACGGTGAATGAGGAAATCTGTCAGTCTGTCTAGACTAGTGTTTCTTAGCGGGGGCGGTACAGCCCCCCAGGGGGGGCGTATAGAGAAGTTTGGGGGCGCTGGAAGCAATGTTTTTTAAAGGGGGAGCTGAGGTGCTCTTGGGTTGGGGGGGCCTGTCACAAGGCCTTCATGGTAACATGTTATCATGTCACCGATCATGTTACCATGACGGCCCTGTGACAGGGCTATCAGGCCCTGTCACAGCACTGTGTGACAGGGATGTCATGGTACTGGTCATTGTGTCAATAAGGTACTGGTCTTTGTGTCTCCATAGTATGGTCAGTATCATTTCAGTATCGTGTCACATGATACTGACCATGATACTGACATGATAGGCTTACTGACCATGATACTGAAATGATACTGACCAAAATACTGACATCAGTATCATGTCAATATCATTGTCAGTATCAGATCAGTATCATGGCCAGTCAGGCTGTGACAGGCCTGACATCCATACAATTCTACTTATAATCGGCTTTTTGTCTCTCCCTGGGAAGTAGGCTAATAATTACATAATAATCACATACTAACAGTCCAGTTTAATGCAAAATCTGATATTTGGAAATCGATGAGATGTTTTCTAAATTTTACATTTTAATTTGGTATGGGGGCAGTAAGGGACCTGGAATTGGATAGGGGGCACTGGCCCAAAAAAGGTTGAGAAACGCTGGTCTAGACCTTAGAAATCAAGCATTTTTGGGTGAACTTCCCCTTAAGCTCTTCAGACAATTTGTTCCAAAGCCTATGGGGCCCAGATGGCAAAATTCCAGTCACACTCAATTCTAAGCCTACACTAGACGGCCACTGCTGTCGATGTGGACTGGCTCCTTGTGACTGCTGTACGACCACACCGTCCTGTAAAAGTGATCACAACAATCTTTAAATCAATTCTAAAAGTACATATTCTGCTGCTGGAGTATACATTTTAAGTTAAATTAATTTAAGTGTTAAGTGTATTGATTGCCAAGTACATTTACACATACATGGAATTTGTCCCCTGCATTTATTCAATCGTAGCCCTTAAGAACAGTGGGCAGCCATTCTCCGGCCCTCAGGAACCAACTGTAGCTCTAAAGGCCAGTGACTTTTGGTCAAGGGTAGTGGCAGCAGCATGTAACCTAATATGCATGCATTTAATCTATGGTATAAATGAGAGGCTTATAAGTCAAATTAATAATTGCCCAATACAATGTCAACATTGTCCATGATTCACATGTAATTCAGTTGATTCCTAAGAGATCACTGATGCCAGTTCCTATGTTGTTGGGTCCTCTCAGGTTTCCTGTATGACTACACTCAGACGTATGACTGTTCCTTCTACCTGGCCGGAGTGTGCTACCTGCTCTCATCACTCTCCCTCTTCATGGAGCCCCTGGCCCAGCGCTGGCAGTCCAGGAAGAAGCTTGCCCAGGCCCAGAGAGCTGAGAGCGCCTGGAAGACCAATGGCTGCTTCACCCCATGAAACTCCTGCACAATGTGTGTAGAGGGACTCGAAAGCACGGAACACCTTCGACTCTGAACCAGCGTGTTCATATCTTCCATGGGCTTGCATTCCACGGACATAAGCGCAACCGTGAACTTAAGTGTCAAGACCTAAATGACTTTTGAACTTTTGTTGAAGGAGTGTTATACTGACTGGGGAGGAAATTATTGTGACCACACACTAAAAACGAACAGATAATCGTATTTTGTAACTTTTGAATATAAGCCAAAATTACTCTTCCTGTTATGCCATATTATATTTGATCGCCACTCTCTCAGTATGCAGTGGAGGAGCATGCAACACATTGTGACGTACACAGAAATGGAAGACCCTTGCCACTGCTGGGAATGCTCTCTTGCCTGCTTTGTAACCTTTGTCACTTGTTGAATGGAAAATCCATTCAATGTGCTCTGCAGTGTGACCACAACAAAAGAAATTATGTCTTCTCAGTAACCTCTGCCTTTTCACAAACAGGGAAATGATATTTAATGATTCGACGGTTACGGTTAGCATAATACAATGGCACCCAAGTCTCTAGTGATGACGTGATGTGTCCAAATGTGCTTAGAACTCTATAGGTGAGGTATTGGCTTTCATTGCTTATAGCGCTACCGGATATAGAAACTGAACTACAGTATTGAGCTGGAAACCTAGTGTCTACCTGCTGTTTGTCTAACAATAGCCTTCTCATACATCTAGTTTTTCTATGATGAAATTCTTTATTCATGAAACACCATATCCATGAATGAGACAGATGCTCTTGTATACCTCTATATTTATACCTGTACTCACAAACATGCACTTTGGCTCACGTTAAGATCATGTTGCATGCCGTTGTCTCTGCCCATTTTCTGCCAGATAGTTCAGATACCAAGCAATCATTTTATGTAATGTAGCCTGCTTCTGAACCACACAATGTGTAACACTGATGCCGGCTCATTAGTAATAGTAATGCTGAGGAAATTCTGTTCTATGCAAAATACTGCACAGCTGGTACACAAAAGTGATACGCACACTGAAAGCAATGTTCCTCTAATTAACAGCCCACTTAATTTCACCCTCATTTTGACTGTAATAATGATATCTTTTCTCTACATACTGTATATGTTCAAATTGCCATTTCAAGCATTTAGCTGACCTGAAAGTTACAGACACTGTTACTGACAATGAAATGACATACTAGGGAGTGTGGAGGGGTAAACCAGTTAAGCCTAATTTATGCTCCGTCACACGATGGCGAAAATAGCAGACCTACAAACTTGTCAGCTTGTAGGTCTGCTATTTATGGCGCACGACGCCATCATGCGACAAAGTGTGAATCAGGCTTTACTTTACTCATGCTGCATTTGGAGGATAGTGTTTTACTGTGTAATCCTCTGGGCAAGTCTCAAAGATACTTTGTACACCTTGCTGCCAACATATAAAAATCAATGCCTTGACCTTGACCTTGACCTGATAAGGCAAGCCAATACACATTACCCCGACTGGGTTGGTAAGACTATGCCGTTCTACGACTAGAGTGCCTGCAGGCAGCCAATGAAAGGCAAAGTAACCTCTGATTGTGTTGTATAATAATATATGTCTTATTGGTTGTTGAAGTTATCTTTTTTTTATGAAATAGAGATTTTTATTGTGTATTATTCAGTGGAATCCTTGTTTATCACCACTGTTTGCCTTATACTGTATCTTAACTAACTTTCCTGGAATGTGAGCCAAAGACACATTGCTAGTAAACCTACCTACAACTTGAACCTTGATGAAACATGGTGTACTTAACATTTCAACCACCCATTTTCACAGCCTTTTCCTTAGATGTGTTTTAAGAAATCCTGTGATCATAGCTAGATCCAGTTTGTTTTATTACTCTGCCCTCTGGTGGCACTGGAGAGCTTCTACACGAAGAATGCTGCTTCAATTAGTACCAAATTATTCCCCCTCAGCTCACTTTCACAATGCTCAGCAAAGCTCTTTGTATTGTTTCAATAACTACAGTCATGCACAAAAGCTCTCTTGGCTCATGAGCTGCATTCACCACCGATCTCTGTGACTGGGAGCCACTGAATGTTTTGTAATATAAATCATATATGAAATGTATGTTAATGCTTTAAAAGTAGATTACATTTTTGTGTTTACTTTACCCTTTGCAGTCAAATGCCTGTTTGGGGTATTTTAACCATTTGAACCATCCCTATTCTGGGGCAAACATTTGGTGAAAATAATAGATCTGCAACTTGTTGTGAGCTTGCAGATCTGCTATTTTGGGAGTTAAAACAGGAGGACTCTGGTCAATTAAGTATGGGGCTTAAGTGGTTAAGGAACAGCATATTTAAGCAATACATTGAAGCATTTGTATGTCTTTTGGGGCAATGTCTCAAACACCAATGATATGGTGCTGAACGATACATCAGTAACAAATTAGATGTGTTTAAGTGTAGCTATGATGACGTTTGGTATTATGCTGAAATTTGCAGCAAATGAATTTCATGTTGAACCACTACCTTCTTTTTTCACTGATGTCTCTTTGACTTTTGTTTCCTGATTGAGGTTAGAAAATATTAGAAACCAATCACACAGTAGCTATACTGGTCACAGCTCATGTAGTTGTTTTGTAAACAGACTGTACAATCAGCTGTAATAAAGTGATGTGTGACTTGTATTTGCATGTTTGGTCTTTTGGAGTCTCACACAGCACACAGAAATGTTATCACATTACAGAACACATTCACAGAATTTGGCAGTTAACTCATTTTTATTCACACAATTGTCACCCAGGGTACAGTTGTTTTCATTTATGTCATATATGTTAACATGAACAAATACAAAATGGTTTTCATGCATTCATCTGCTTTTTTTAATCTCAGTGTCAAATAGATGCTTAGCACAGTGGTTTGTATTCAGATTTCATAATAAATAAATAGAAATGGTATTATTATTATAGCAGCCAAAACACATTATACAGTACATATAAACAACAGGGTACTTACAGTACATGGCACTTGGTGGTGTCTATGACAACCTGTATACAGATTGTGATTCACTTAATGCTGTCCAGTGAACCCCTGTAAAGGAAACATAAAATACATATTAATCCTCAGAATATATTGTTTCTGTTGGCAGTAATTTAAGATGATAATCATTCATTCACTGAACATTATGTTCTGTTAGTGTGACATAGTCTTAAAGAATACCAGTTTGTGAATTGAAGAATGCCAGATCCCAAAGAATAGATCATGTAAAAAATGAGTGCTTTATGCGCACTGATCGGCACTAGAGAGATGCTGTACCTTCAGTAGCTTTACCTACTATGTGATTCATATGGCGTTGTCCATAACAGTTTAGTATCTCTGAATGTGCTGCCACATACAAGATCAAATACGATGCATGTTAAACTGCAATCAGTATGTTCTAGAAATCAAGTTTGAATTTGTTTCATAAATCATATATTCACTAACTGTGCCATCAGGTACAGTACCTTGCAATTGCAACTTAGCAAATATCAATTGAGAGTCTGTTTAAAGAATTGCATGTATCAAGTCAATGTGATAAAAAAATATTATAGTTTACCTCCACAGTACAAAACCTCAGTATTAAACTCAGTGTAAGAAATGTAAAATAAAGAATCTAAATTAGACTCTCAGAGTTAAATTGACCCTGAGGATTTTTATTGTGTTTAAGAATTTACACAATTAGTTTCACTTTAGCTAATTAGCCGTTCTTTCTCTCAAAGGTATCTAATTTAGAATGAACGTCTTCAAGTGCTCCTTATTGAGGAAAGTAACTGTTCCAAAAGAGTGCAACTATTTGACTGACCGATGATTTCAGAAAGAGATGAGTTACTTTTCACGGCTTACTGGTTTGAACTATCCTTTAAATGAATGTGCTTGCTGACAATGAATGCCTATCAACTGTGACTGTATGTTAAATTGGAATGAATAGGTGATTTATAACACCTTTAATCCATATAAAATATTACACACTGAATGGAAATAAATATATTGTGTAGTAAAAAGAAAACAAATACAATAAACAAACTGGCTTGGAAACAGTTAGAGTAAACGCTTATTTTAGAATCCAGACTAATGTCTTCTTCACCTGGAGAGGAGTGTTTATCTGCCTCCTTATACAGTTAGGGTTGCTCAGTTGTGGCTGTAATAATCATCCCAGTTATTTCTATATTGTGATCACTACAAATTATCTTAAATTATTATTCCTAAATGTACTGAATTACTTTGTTGTACTTTTTATATCATCTTTCAACATTTCAACGGATTGATTTTAGCTACAGTAGGTCTCCTGAGGAAGTCGTATCCATCAATAATTCTAAAAACTATAATTGTGATGTATGATGGCAATTACTTGTAAAAGCCTTTGCGCAGTATAGCTTAATATGAGAATGATCTAGAGATGTTCCATGCATGCTATCCTGGATAACATTTTGGGCTCAGAAATATAGCACAACTGAAAAATATACATTTTATGTAAATGTTCAGATATGTATTGTACAATTCACAATCTACAATTATTGCCAATTATTCACTGTCAACATAGCAGCTCCAGGATATATTTAAGTATGACATAATAAGTGTGAGTTTTGCCTTTCTGGTTTCTAGCTATGGAAGACAGCTGATCACGTCATCTGATCTAGGCCATCATGAGATGTTAATCTTTTCAATTTGTTATTCTACTTGAAGATGAGCACCTTTTCGAATGCATCTACCATAGCCAATGGAGTAAAAAGAAATGTACAGCAGTCTGACAAAATAAATGCAATTCTGGACAAACTGTCAGTCCACATACTTAATGGTCTAAACCGTTGCTTACACGTCTTCATGGCTAAAAAGCATTTCATTCTGACTACATGCCAGTTGTACAGGAATGTTATAGGTGGCAAGTTGTCGTTAACAAAGCCTCTGACATTTAAATTCCAGTTCCGTCTATCAATGTTTAATTAACCTTCAATATTTTTTTGGCTGAATTATTAAGTCTTACTGAGCAAGTGATGACCAAATGAACTTAATGAGTGAAAGGGGGGCGAATGGGCCTGTTACTGTGAATTGAAGTTTGGGCGTGTGTTGAGATTCATCATTTTAAATAGACTTGGGAATGACACCTACTCAAGACTAAGAAATTGCATTTTATGTGGCATATGTGCATATATTCACTACTGCAGTGATGTTTACCCTGTATAGTGTACTTACCACAGCTGCTTAGGCCACCGATACATACCTGGCAAGCAGCACTTCTCCTTCTTACTCACCAACATGCTCTGCTTACAGCACTAATGCACTCATATCAGGTCCGGCCTGGATTTTGGTTGGTGCATGATTTTGTGATGTCAGGTGGTTGACTGTGTGAGAGGAAAACACATGCCCCCTGGTCCTCAAGAGGGCAATGTTGTTCCAGGGATGCGAGGCGTCCTTTTCAGCAAAGACCAAGGTATTTGATCATGCACTAACATGGCTAAAAGGGACACGATTGGGGAACTGATTAAACTGATGTAAATTGGGCTTTAAATAATAGGGGGCGTAAATCTACATAAATATATCTCGGTTGAACACGACTTGTAACAGGGGCATAATGTCATCTTGTCTACTAATTTAAACTATTTCTAAATGGGTGAGCAGAAATCAGCAGTGTGGATCCCTTCAAACATTGCCATAAGGTTCAGCTTTTTTGCCTTTTCAGACTTCTTTTCCATGTTAGAGTGGACTGCCAAGAGTGATGTACTTCTGAAGGTTTTCTTGCAAGTTTGGCTGAGAAAAAAAAAGACACGTCTTCCCTCATCCATGTGGAAAAGGCTTGAGCAGGCAACACACAAAAGCCAAACACAAAGACTGGCCCAACAATATTCCTAGCTGCGATTCAGGCGATCCTTTTTTTGAGTCAAACATCAGGTCAAATCAAATCATAAGCGGGGTGGGCAAAGTACTACACAAAGCATCAATTTCCTCTGAATTGGTAAAAGCCCGAATGTTCGAATTAGCCACTGCAGTGCAACAGCTTAAGCTGTTGATGCTATAGAAACTTCAGTGTGATATCACCGCCATGCTCCCAAAGTGGAGTGTGTGAAAGCTGGTGACAGGATTCCCTCAGCTCCTATTTGAACAACGCACATCAAACCTTTAATGATGGGGCAGCCTGTGATGAGGGCAGGGGATGCTTGTGTCAGCCTCTGGCTCCAAAACTGCATCGATGTTTGCCCCTGCCATTATATCACATGGCAACCTGGCCACTGGCTGTAAACAAGAGGCAATGGAGGCTCCTTGATCCTACCCCTGCGTTCACATGGTGCCGATAGGAACAGATGTGTGGCAGGGAACTGGTGTGAGGGGGGTTGTACAGGGAGTAATTTGTAATGTGCAACTCAGATGCTCATAAAAGGCCTGCAAGCAAATAGTGATCCTCACACGGGCCAAGGGTTTCCCTCCTCACTGGTTCTAACAAATGACAAAACAGATGTCTCCCTTTTCGTGTGCAGAAACAATGCAACAATGCAAGTGACAACTCCTTCGAAACACAACAAATCACGGCAGCTTGTTTCTTCAATTCACTTCCACCGAAGAAACAGGTTTCCCTTAAATGAAACAATTTATTGATATTCGGTCACATAAGTGCACGAATGCACTTGCGGGTATGTGAACAGCTTCGCATGAGCTGTGCAGTTATGTGGGTTTTCCTTTCCCATGAAATCAGGTGTACATTGCTCAATTTTCCACTTAAAACAGAAGTCATCACAGGTGCAGATAGGCTACACAACTTAAAAGCTGCCTCATCAGTGAAGACTCACAAACACTAGGCATCCTTTCCTGCAGAGGTCTCAGCCCCCCCAGACGCTTCCTTTGTTGTCCAAAGTCGAGGTGGGTATGATGCTCTTCAAACATAGCAATTTTTTTCTACATTTCTTCTTTTTTTTTCAACACACACACACAAACAAACTCATGAAGTAATAATTCAGTGTGGTTTAACATGTCATGACAAAACATACTATCAAACATAATAGCATCAGCAACATTTTGGAAGTAGAACTTTTCAGAATAGCTTAGCTGCTTGGAAGGCATGCTCCAGTTTTGACCTAAAAGATTTACACTACTTTTAAACATGTTTTTAAATTGTCAGTTTGACTATTTGAAAAACAGACCTACTCTCTGATCAATAAAGTATCCATAGCTACTTTTAAACATGTTTTTAAAATATCAAATTGACTCTTGTCTGAAAAACAGACCTACTCTCTGAACAAATAAAAGTATCCATTATTTTGTTTGGCATTGTAACTAATATGTGGCTACTGAAGGGTATTCTTGTTCAAAACTATTGGTTTAAAAGGGGAGAAATAAGACAGACCGTCAAATATCAACACAAAAAGCTTAGTCTACAGTAAGCCTTTTATCCATTACTTTTGCATTTTTATAGATACACAATACACAGCCATTGCAAAGGTAGGGATGCACAAAATAAAATACACAGCAAAAAATAAATGGGGAGAAAAAAACCATTAGTATTACTTTTAATATGTTATGAGCATTATTGTGTTATGGGCCATTCTATGGGCAACTTTATATCTATCAGTACTCAACACCAAGTAAACATTACTTCTTTTTTTTATCACAATGGACAGGCTGGGTTATTAGAGTATCTGAGTGTTCCAATAGACTACATAAAGTTCCACCAAAATCAAAACCTTGGTAAACAGAATACACAACAGTGGGACTTCAAATGTAGCTGAAATATCACTAGTTTTTTTTTTATACTGTGGCCTCCTAAATATAATTATGTCTCCCACCAAGGACAGTTGCTTTCTATCTGCCGGGCCCACTGCCCTCAAAGACAGGTTCACTCCTTCACACTGAAATCAAAACGTCACATACCTACTACATTAATCTGAACAGAAACAATGTTTGTATGCGTGTTTCCCCTGAAATTATATTTCTAAACAACCACTGATTGGGTAGAGCATAGTTTTCTGTTCATAGCAAGACCAAACTGTCTAAAATGTGTAGGATTTTAGAGTAAATTTGCAGTGACAATTAATTAATTAAACTTTTTTTTAAGTGAATGACAATAAAAAATGGGTGCCTTCTAAATCATGTTACATTTGACATTTATTTCTAAAATATGACCTTGTAGTTCACTGCTTTACAATACTCAAGTGAATTTGTCGCGAAGGTTTATGAATGACACGTGGGCAAATTATACACCCTTTTTTTTTTAAATACCGAGGTTTCAAGTTGACATGTTCTGTAAGAGTGAGAAGGTGTTTTTCATTTTAGTGGCATACATGGCAACACACACATACACCCAAAGAAAGAAACCACACTAGTGTACTCCATGATGCAGAACACACAGCATGCAATAGTTATTGACAAAGAGCATTGTTTTCTTGTCTTTTTTTTTTTTTTTTTTTTTACAGTTTGACATTTAGTGTGCACTTTTTTTTTAAGATGCTCCGCGGACTACAATCATGACAAGATAGTCTTCCTCAGTTTTATACAGAGCTTTGGCAGAGAAATCGAGGAACTGCTGGGAGAAATCACAGGGGGGGAAAGCGTGAAGAACCCCTGTGTTGTCTTTATCTCTGCTCCCACCCACAGGCAGGCTGATGACGCCAGCCGCTTGCTTTTGCTTTAGGTACGACACCAGGTTACGTAGTGGTCGCTGGGTCGAGGCCGCCGGGTCAGACGACGACACGTCCTCCGTTTTCCCCCCCGGAACCGCCAGCAGGATGGCGTAGCCGCCGGGGCCCGCCACCTTGATGCGCCGGGAGACCTCGTCGAGCTTGGGCTGGTCTAGACGGAGGCGCTGGGTGATCTTCAGCTCGCTTACCTGCCTCCCGCTGACACCGTCAACGAGCAGGTCGCTGGCCACGTTGTGGTCGCCCTCCAGCAGGTGCATGTTGGCTGGGAAGTTGCTGTTCTTCAGCAGAAGCATGCCATGCCAGGCCAGGCACAGCTTGCCGCTCTCCTGCTTAACCTGAGGGCCGCCTTTGGAGCTTATCTCACAGCGCTCCCTCTTCACCGGGACTTTGATGCCGTCCCCCGCCTTGCGTTTACGCTCTCCTGCCATCGAGATGCCGCCGCTCGACGGACCCCTTTCGGAGAGGCTCTGGGTTTTCAGCCTCCGTTCACCCATGCCGCTTCGCTCCAGGCTGCCATGGCGTTCTCGTGCAGGAGAGGGTCTGTCACCCCGCAGGGGGCGTTCTGAGTCACTGAAGCGCCCCCCTTCCCTACTGCTCCCCCCGGGGCTGCCATCCGGGGAGGCACGCCGACGCCTCAGTGTCCTCTCAGTGCTGTCAGGGGAACAGTCTAGATGGCGCCCATCGTCCAATGTGCGGCGTTTCCGAGCAGGGTCTCGTCCCTGCAGCTCTCTCTCCAGAGACCAGGGCTCCCGTGGCCGTCGCTCTCGCTCCAGGTGCTCCAGTGGCTCAAAAGGTGAGGCACGTATCCGGTCCCGAATAGCAGGGTTGGGCCACTCTGCTCCAGGAAAGAGCTCTCTCTCTCTGAAGTGGAGGGGAGGGGGAGTCCTTTCCCTGACCCTCAGAGGCTCAGGTGCTGCACGGTGGACAAATGACTCTGCCACCATGTCAAACGGTGGTAGTGGGAGAGGCTGCAGGAACTGCTGCTGGTAACGGTGCTGCTCACTGTCTGCAAAATCCACTCGAAGCCTCCTCTCTGGACCCCCCAGTGGGAAGCCGCGCATGTGCGTGCATGCAGCCGAAGCCGCATCCAGGCTCTCATACTGAATATAGGCCCAGGTGTCCCCTTTTCTATAGTCTATGGTCCTTATTGTCCCAAAGCGGTCAAACTCTCTCGCCAGTGCAGCTAAAGGGACCCATGGTCCCAGTCCCCCCACCCATAGGCGTGTGGAGGGCGTTGCTTTACCATATCCTATTTTTATGGGGTTGCGACCCACCATTTTGCCAGACATGCTAAGCTTGGCGCGGTGGGCCATGTCAAGGTTCTCAAATTTAAGAAACCCATACGTGCTGGTTTGTCCCCGCGTGGGCCTCTTGATGTCCACCTCGGTTATAACGCCAAACCTGTCAAACGCCCTCCTCAGGTCCGTATCCGTAACAGTAATGTCCAGGTTGCCCAAAAACAACGTCCTATTGGCTCTTTGGTCATCTTCCGGAGATATAAAATCCTCCTCGCGGAACGCGGCTCTCTCAGCAATAAAAGCTGGCCGTGCCCTGGCCTCGAACAGGGCAAACTCCCTCTCTCGCTCAAGTTCTCTTGGCAAGGGAGGCGGTGGAGGAGGGGGCAGCCGTCCCAGTGCCAGCTGCTGCAGCCTATAGTCTCTGTATCCCAGGCCGGTGGGCGAGAGGGGCCTCTGCATGTGCAAATGTCTGTGTCCCTGAGCGGCGCCATACGGGTCTCCTCTCTCGACGGGAGAGCGGCTTCTCCTCCTGTTGATGTACACGGCCTCGATCTTCAGCGGCCGGTCGTACAGCACCAGCCTCCCCCGGGCGTGCTTGGCGGCCCGGGCGTCCTCCGGCTTCCTGAAGTTGACGAACGCTATCCGCTCGTCGCCGCTCCGACTTATCTTCACGCTGACGTCTCCGAATTTCTTGAACTCGTGAAAAAGTCCGTCCTCTATGTCCTCGTCGCTCAGCTGCGTGCCGAGCTCGCTGATTTTGAGAGTTTTGTACTCACTCTCGGCGCTGTTGGGCGGCGGCTGGGCCCGCGGCTCTCCTCCTCCTCCTCCTCCCCGGGATGAGTTGGTCCTGGTGGCTAAATCCAGTGTCAGATTTAGGTTGTGGTTCTTTCCGAGGGAGCTGGCGGCCGCGGCGGCGGCCTGGTAGCTGCTGTGGTTATTATTCCCCGCGGTTCGGCTGTGTCCTCCGTCGAAGTCCCTGCTGTCTCTCTTGTTGTCGCCGAGCAAACTCCGTCTCGTCGAGCCGTCGTTGTTCTTGGTCGAGCTGTTCCCATTATTGCTGCCGCCGGAGATCGAGATAGCCCCCATTTTCTTGCTGTTCGGGTGGCATCCTCCCCTGGTGTCTCGGATATCATCCAAGGCCCGGGACCGCTTTTTAATCGGCGATCGCTCTTTACCTTTCATCTCAATCCCACACGGAACCGACACTTGGGATCGCCGATTTGGTTTTCTTGGTGTTACTTCTGCAATTTCGTTGCAGGAAACGGTATTAATAAGGCAATGAACGATGTTATTCACTGACCCTGCGGCAAAACAACAACATTCGCCATTTTGTAAAAGAATATCACGAACGCCCGCCCCTTCCGTCCGATTGGATGACAAAGTGGGTGGTAGACGTACGGTGCCTGAAAATCTAAAATGTCACAAAAGAAAACACTTGAAATTATTTACACGACTTGACAGATATAACATAGATAGACCGATATGTAATTAAATGTGAATTAAAAGTCTTCGCACGATTGGATAGAACAGTTTTGATATATATATATTTAAAAAATAACAGTTAATTCCACGTGATATAACTAAAACACCGGCATCGTTTTGGAACAGGTTGAAGTGCAGGGAATTCTGAAACGTTAGTAAATGATCCGGGTTGACAAGAAACAGCGGACACAAAAGTATTAAAAGTCTAGCAAAGGACATAAGGAACAGATGGTGAAACGTATCCCTTTCAATGGAACACATTTCCCAAACCACCACAAGATGGCAGTATCTGACTAGAAGACACAGTATAAACTCAAACGTCCATATGACCCCGCAGAACTATGACCTTGCCAGGACATTAACACAACCAGTGGAGCTGTTGTCCCGAGATAGCCAACGTTTTTCAGGCCCCCTTAGCAGAGAGAGAGATGAAGCAGGGACCCCACACTCTATGTTGCATTAAATTGTTTTGCAGATTAACCCTTTTCATAGATTTCATAGAGAGCTTCATAGACTTCTTTGACAGCACTATCAGCAACTTGACCTTTCACTCTGTACTTGGTCTGCTCTTTCCCCCTCTACACCAAACCTCTAAGCCAAAAATAGCCGATCTACAAGCTCACAACGCCTCGATGGCAAGGCGGTGTGAGCTTGTAGATCTGCTATTTTTGGTTAAAGTTCTCCTCAGAATAGGGATTCTAGGGTTCAAGTGGTTAATGGAAAAATAATTATCCTATCACACAAAGATTTGGTGGACCCCCTGTAGTAACTCTGAAGACCCCCTAGGGGTCCCGGATCCCCTGTTGAAGACCCCTGCCCTACAGGACCGCACACCATGTCCTAAACTTTGAACCATGCCTATTAACAATGAACTAGATTCGATTAATTAACCCCATGCCTAAACATTCATTTAATTAATTAAACCCGACTAAACTAACATGGGACTTCCTCTCTAGGGTGGCCATCATGATGACCACCTTTAATGGCAGCCACGGCAAACTTATTTGCATAGGCATCAATATTCATCCTTCACATTATAGAAGTTCTTCATTTTGCATTTCCTGCTCTAGTCACTTTAACGGTAATTCATTTGAGTAATATGATTTTGGAGTAGTTTTACTTCAACTTGAATATGAATGGTTTATCTTTTGTTTATACAGTAAAACAGATAGGCAGTATGTCTCGAAATACAATTTGCACTAGCTTTTTTTAAATGGACTCATAATGATTGAAGGAGCCAATGTTGTATGTTCATGATTCATCTTTTTCAATAGTAACCAATATTTCTCTGACTTGACTAAATTTAACTGAAATACTATTTCTTAAGGTTGCTCTCTCCACCTCTACGCCTGTATGTTTAAAACTTTCTAATTTCAAAGATCCCTTTCCTCTATGCAATTAATTACCAGCAAAATGAGGTTGTACCTCTTGCTTCAAGCTTAAAGTAAGCACATGTAACCTTGCCATTACACTTTGGTTGACTGCGTTACTGTGTTGGTCACAGTATACTATATACTGCCCATTATAAACATACTGGAACTCAACATGAGTATGTGGGGTCAGAATCGCTGCACTGCAAGGTCAAGATAAATCTTGCCTGGATCAAAGTACTGTGTACTTGAAATTGTGGTCAGCAGACAGCTTTACGGTTTTTAATGACCATTAAATCATATTTTTGTGACCATAATGAGTTTAATTAGGCTATACAGTGATTTATAGACTTGCATGACAGTCTTTACCCAGTGACCCTGACAGAGTGAACTGATGTTAGATTAATGATAGCAACCAACACCACCTGTTTCAGGATTTTTTTTGTTTCATGTTTATCCCTGCCAAATCATCCAAACCAGATTTGTTGAGTTTATGCAGATAAAAGCTTGTACCACAAACATTGGTGCTTCGACAACTGGGTCTTGATTGGTCCCACTGCTTGCTTCCAATTATTTTCATTATTTAGCTTTAAAGCAGGATAAACCATGTTCTGGAATTTCCTTCAGGGTCAATAAAGTCTAAATCTATCTACATTTCAAATGTTATTTTATCGTAGCTGTCTTGCGGTGTTAAAGTTATCATATTGGTTTTATTGAAGCTGTTGCTTCCTCTTTTCTTTTTATGGGCAGATAAATACGCATAACCTGGCCCTATCTGAAAATAAATGTTCTAACTGAGCCTGATCTGCCATCTACCGTTTCCTCAGCTTTCCTGGAGATGGCCATTCTCCTTCATTCCTTATCCCTTCTGACGGGTCCTCTTATCTCTTCCACTTAATCTGGGATTTAATCAGAGGGCCTGTGTAGCTGCAGTGAGGGCTGCCGTCTCCCAGGGCCTGGCTGGAATTTGAAGCTGTGGGTGTGGAAAGTGTTTCTGATGGGTTTGTGCGCTCTTCTATTGGAACCACATGTTAGCAGCTCACACAAAACCCCGGCACAGACTAAGGGGACTGGCAACTAATCTGTTCCAGCATGGCTGTCACACTGAACCAACCAAGAGGACAGGAGAGCCAAATATTCACCCATAAGCCATGCATACTCATGGGGAATAAATGGGGCTTTGGGGGGTTTAGTCTACCAGTGGAACTCCCTTTGTCCCCCAAGTGAAGTTTTATTATCAGTCTCATGTAGACAAATGTTTTTGTATCTGACATCGGTAGAAGGCACATAGTCATTTACACCACATGGGTTGTTGTAATGCAGTTCAGTATTTTTTGGCAGTAAACTGCTTTGGGAGCAACACATCATGGAGATTCCCAGAATAAAGATTGTTAGTGCTGCCTCTTAGTGCATGTGTCTTTGCAAATGTGTCACTAAAATGTCTTCTCACAAAACAAAACGCATACAGTAGTAGGCCAGATAGTTTTGTAGTTAACTGATGGAATCAATTCGATATCACAGGCGTGGGGTCAATCACAACTCAACAATGTATTGGAGAATCATAAACAAAGTGGTTGAACTGAAAAACAGCAACACCGATGCATAACCTGCTTCGCAGCAACCCAAATTTCTTCTATTACACAGTAAAATCATCAGTGTTCATTTATCCATTTGTAACTCTGAGTATATTGGTTAGATTTGTACACTCAGAGTTGAATTAAGACTGAGGAGTTTACTGTGTATTAGACTGTAACTCATCATTCATTTGGTCAGGGGTTTACCACCACTGCCAGATGTGAATGGGGGAAGCCTGCCTCAATGTTGAACAGGACTTTCGCGGGAGGCCCTCTACTTTATCATCAATAGTGAAGTGTGGTCCCAGAGTTAGTTTTTCATTAATGGCCCTGCCACTTGCTCCTGATGCATGAGGTGCCAGCCAAAGGGCCCGTTGGAGTGACGCCAGCAAGACAGCCCCTACATACACCCCCCCTCCCCATACACCACAAAGCTGGCTGCCCTCATGGTGGAGGGTTTCGTCTGTTTATAGCAACCACAGCCCATGAAGCAGTTTGTGCCTCACAACTACATTCCCAACTAAACACAAATATGCGACACAGACTTTTGGTTAGCTCTGCTGTTTATCATAGTCTTAAGTAGTCATGTGAAGACTGGATTCATTCAGCTGACTGCGATTGTTTCGTTGCATATTGTGAACCTCATTTACCCCCCAAAAAATATTTTCCTACTGAATAAGAAAATCGACATACATGGAGGAGGCCTTTATTATTGGTCACACTAAGTACAACAAATGTAAAAGCGATGATTATTATGAAAATTACATTTTTTACATGCTTAAATAATACCCTTTTGCTCATCTTTTGGTCTCAGCATGTTCAAGGTAATGTTACAGTAAGTCTGGAAAAAATTGTATACCTATTAATATGTTTGGTTTTCGTGCAAAGAGCCCAGAGTTATCGAAACCCTCCCAAAAGCTAAAGAGCTTTGGAAGTTATGGCAGTTAAAGCCTGTTGGTGGGTTTACATAAATGTTACATTGGAGAGGAGAATATCTGAGTCATATTCGGTGCCGGGTGTGTACACATTAAAATCCACAGTGTTCATGTAACTCTGACACAGTAAAAACAGGGATTATAGGACCATTTGGGTCTGTTAAACTGACAGACTTAAATGATCTTGAGGATCTTATTGTGACATTGTGTGTGTGTGTGTGTGTGTGTGTGTGTGTGTGTGTGTGTGTGTGTGTGTGTGTGTGTGTGTGTGTGTGTGTGTGTGTGTGTGTGTGTGTGTGTGTGTGTGTGTGTGTGTGTGTGTGTGTGTGTGTGTGTGTGTGTGTGTGCACATGCATATATATACATGTACTGTACGTATGTGTGTATGGGAGGGGAACACAATACGCTTTCGGCTCAGTCAGTGCAGAATACAGGACGCCGGCACTGTGGTGGTCATGTGGGCCAAGAGAGGAGGCTGCCGGGCTCCTTGGCTTTCATCCGCAGTGCTACTAGGCCCGTTGGCTTGTATTCCGTCTCAGGCCCCGGCTCGAAGGAGTGGGACCCAAGGCCCCCTGGGAAACTGTGGAGTGAGTAGAGGCCGTTGATGCCTGGATGGTGAGAGGGGTGGTGGTGATGGTGGTGATGGGGGTGGCTGGGAGATGGAGGCATGCCCATGAAGCCAGGCAGGTTACTGTGGGGGTGGGAGTAAGGGCTCATGCAGGATGAGGGCATGGAGTCAGCACCTAGGACACAGCCGCTCGTGGATCCCCCGCCGCCACCCGAAGTGGCCCCGGGCCATAGGTTGCTCTGCATCTAGAAAAGGGAGAGGATTCAAGATAAGGACACCATGAGAAAAAGACCATTGGGTTTCCATAGAACTACTATGCAAATTATTCACAATTCAATAGGGTCACATCTACAGTTAAATGTAGTGTGTGTGTGTTCTCTTTATTAAATTATATTTGGTACTGTGTTATATATGACCCATATGGGTCAATTGTTAGACTTGTATTTTTTTTCTGTGTGAAATTAATAATCTAGAATGTAGTGCTTTAGTACTATAGTTCTATTTCTTCTACACTACTACTACTACTATTAATACCACTACTACTAATAATAATAATAATTCTGCTACTAACAATACTGCTGCCTCTGCAACATGTAATGTAAATAAAGTTAATCAGTAGTGTCCTACTGCACTGGACCTCAACATGGGGTCTGGGGACTATCAGGGGTCCTTGAGGGGGTTCCAGGGGGTCCAAGGATAAATCATTTATAGTTAGGAACAGAATGGACCCTTACAGGTCTGTAAAGTGTACGAATGTACACTTTTAATTAAACCCATGCCCTGTACCATTTGGACATTAAAATCAGGATTTTACAAGTGTTGATGGTCCCAGGGATTACAATTGTATCAAATATGTATCCTTGAAGTTGGCATAATAATGCATAATCAAACTGGGGGTTGTTGAATTTAAAGAGGTTGAGAATCAGTGTCCTACTGCAGTGGTTCTCAAACCTTTTCACGTCAAGGACCCCCAAAATGATATGTATTTGGCTGCGGATATTGGCTATTTCTGAATAGCCAATGTATAAAATATGGTTAAAGTGGTTAAAATGATTGTGATGCTATATTAACTAATGTTGCTGGGGACCCCTGGTACCCCACCAAGGACCCCTGCGAACCAATGTCCTACTGTATGTGTGAGTTTCTACCTGGTACGTGTCATGACGAGGGAGCAGAGAGATATCATATGTAGCAGCAAAGTGGTTGCGAACCTCCTGGATCTTCCCGTAGCGTTCCCGTTTCCTCCATTTGGCTCGGCGGTTCTGGAACCACACCTCAGAAGTAAACACAAAACATTAACCACATGAACCCTAACGACCCTATTCTGGGGCAAACATTCAACGAAAATAGCAGATCTATTACATGCTCACAATGTGTCGCAGCGTGTTGCGACACATTTAGAAAATATTAATTATTAGTGAATAATTTCTTCTCTTCTGGGGGTCCCTGGCACAAAGCATTTTCAGATGGGGGTCCGTGGCCAAATTCTTATCATTTTGGGGTTCCTTGGCAAGAAAAAGTTTGAGAGCCACTGATTTAGAGGGCATTTGTAGAATCGGCCTCAAGTCTTAATGGATTAAGAAAAAAAGCAGGGGGCCAAGTATAGACCCCTGTGGGTTTCAGTGGTTAAAGGCAGTTGTGGGAGAAGAACTGGGATTTTTCGCTTGAGTAAAAGTAGCAATAACACAATGTAGAAATACTCTGTTACATGTACAGTATAATGTATTTTGTTTTTGATATTTGTGTGCAAAACAAAAGGTACATCAATATACTGTTGTACATTTTTGAATAAAACATTTCAAATACTATGTTACAATTAAAAGTCCTGCATTCAAAGTATTATGCAGAATAGCCAATTAGTAATGCATTAATGTGTTCATCACTTTAATGTTGCAGCTGGTAAACATGGGGCTGATTTTAATTACTTTGAAGTGTTGCTGGGTATCTTAACCTATAATATTACATCGTAATTTATCAGTTAATCTTTTGTAATAATAATCTCAATCTGCAACACTAAAGTTGCCAAATAATTGTAGTAGAGTAAAAAGTACAACAATTGCCTGTGAGATGTAATGGAGTAAATGTAGATACCTCAAAGTTTTACTCAAGTACAGAAATTGAGTAAATGTACTTAGTTACTTTCCACCACTGATTACAAGATGTTTGTCACAGCATTTAGGAAGTGTTCACTATGGCCTGTCTTATAAGACTTAATTTAACGTGGCCTTCAGTATAGGTAATTCTTTAAATGCTCTAGACTAATCAGATTAAATGAAAGATTGCTGGATTTCCCAAATTCACCTGACACCTGTGCAATTCTGAAAGAATACACTTGACTTTTATAAATAGAGCAAATGAATGATGACTGGTTAACTGCTAAAGTGGACGGATGTGTAGATTAACTTACCAGCCACATTCAAAACTGACAAGCATTTGGCTGGTGGCTAGTGTTCATTTACCACCCTGAAATTGTGTAAATAAGAGTGCCAATGGTTCTCTAATATATTGACAGATTAAATAATGAAAGACAATTACAAGATAACAGGACAGCAGTCAACAAACAGTAATACTACATGGGTAAAAGTGAACATCTATACAAATATAACAATATATGATAGATTGTGGTGATGTATTATTAGTCTATATACCAGGGCACACAGCCAGCCCTGTCACAGCAGCTTATACGTAGGCACCCATTGCAGCCTTAAAAGGAGTAGTTCACCCAAAAAAGTACTAATTTTCTATCAATTACACACCACATGAAGCCTTGAATTCATGGAGATTTTTTTGTTTTGTCGCATTCCTGAGCCAATAATTTGATGACCGGCGGAGTCTCCGGCAGGAACTGAGTCTCCTGTTGACCGCTGACGCGGCCATCACATTTTTTGCTCAGGAATGCGACAAAAACTAAAAAGTCTCCATGAATTCAAGGCTTCATGGGGTGTGTAATTGATAGAAAATACGTAATTTTTTGGGTTGGACTACTACTACTACAGATTTATCATTTGCAAAATATGAAAATGATAAATACAGAAGTATAGGCCTAATGTTTACCTGCACTCGAGCCTCAGTGAGCTCAGTCCTCAGGGCCAGCTGCTCTCGGGCGTACACATCAGGGTAGTGTGTCTTCTGAAAGACCTTCTCCAGCTCCTCCAGCTGAAAGGTGCTGAAGGTGGTGCGGTTGCGCCGCTTCTTGTTCTTGCCTGATAAGTCGATTGAGTCAGCGATAGAAATTCTATCGCTAGAATCTCCCGCATGCAGTCCATTAGTTGGCTCTTTCAGTTTGCCACAGCAGTCCGAGCCAATCACAGGGTAGCCCATGGTTTTTGGAAGTGCTTTCTCTCTGACTAAGGCGGTGGACACAAGAGAGGAGAGGTAAAAAATATGAACAACTTATCTGCCAGCTGTAAAATACAGACAAAACAACCTTCATATTATCTCCCACACAAGATTTCTTTCTGCCAAATTCCACTTTGCAGATCATTTTTCCAACATCAGCATTTTATTCAAATAATCTATTTAAACAAATGTCTATTGTTATTCAATAATGAGGCAGCAGGGTGGTTACAAAGACCTTCCTGTAACTGGGGGGGGGGGGGGGAGGGGGGGTCCCAAACTCGATTCTGGGTCCATCAACAGCCAATGTATCCTATATCAAAGTATCCATGATATAGAATCTCTACTTACTTTCTCAAAGTCAAAGTCACACTGTAACACTCCTGCGTGTTCATTTAAAGCTGAGAGTATAAAAATGTACCACTTACGGAGTTAAACACACAATCAGGATTTTACTGTGTAGCCACATTATTGTTCGGATTGCAAGACTAATACAGTTAAGGATTGATTATATGGCTACAGTGTGAAAAGCGTAATAAAGTTTGTTAATAAAGTTAATAACAAACAGGATATAGCCTGAAATATTTGACTTTACTGAGGAGACATGACTCTGACAGAGGATATTGGAACGACCCTTCCCATCTCGTTTCTGTGCCTCACTATTTTGTTTCCTAAAGAATTGGGTTAATTTTTACACTTCAGAGTTCAAATAAAATTCCAGATTTTACTGTGGAAAGGAGAGCACAGAGAAATTGTTGCGCTTTGAGAAGACACAGAGCATCAACATACATTCCAAACTTCTTGATTTTCCTTAATGAACCTGACCCTTTGCTTTGATTAGGTTATAGCTCACACGCACAATACTATCTGAATGGAGCACCGTTGTTGGCTTCATAGCTCCTAACAAGTGACTTGAATTAAACACGCAAATCAACAAGATGAACACAAGCTTGCGTGTGTTTTGGTTTTTAGGTACACAAAGATGAAATGTTTGGGGTCAACCTCAGGACGGACATATCCATTTCTTTTATGTATATCTGATTGTACGTTTTGAATGCTTGCCGCATATCAAAACACCAAAAGACAACTTGGACTGAGCACTGAAAGTTAATTTACCAAAATATATATTTTGACAGTACGTGATTGTTTTATTAATTATCTATGCACATTCTGTGCTTTAATTCATGTAGGATGTGCAGCAGTCAACAGGAAGTCTAAAGTGTGTTATTTTCCTGATTTCTAACAGAGCATGAAAAGGGCTGTTCCCCTCCTGCAGTGTTTGGATGTTGTTGTCCATGTTCATTATGTCTAACCGAGGGTCCTGAAAAGAAAATCACTCTCTATCTATCCGCAGGCTCACACAAGGGACTGCTGAGACTGTACTTTGCCATTCTCCTAATTCAACAGAGGTCCCACCAGAGAGCACTTTTCGCTGCAACATTAATTTCCTCATGTCCATTAGATCCAACCTCACACCATTGTTCATGCTGAAAATATTCTTTCTCAAGATCGCAAAATAAGGGGCCATAGGACACCATATAGCTTTTCCCCCTGTCAGAAAACCCACATCCGCTCCCCCCCCTCCAGCTCACGGTAATTGGAGATCTATGTGAAATGCAGTGCAATGCATGTAGAAGATAAAGTGAAAATGTACTAAAGCGGGGAGGAATATCACGAAAGAATGGAGCAACTCTAGCACGGTGACGTCATTGTGGTGGAAGTCTGAGCTCCTCTTTTCCTGGCCTCTTGTTCTGTACATGAAGTTCTACTGGAAAATAGCTGGGATCTTCGAGGGCGAAATGGCCATTTGCATCGACGGCCCCATAAGCCAAACGGTTCTACCTGGTTGTGCATCGTGTGATGCTGAATCACTATTGAAGCTACATCTGCTATAGCACTGGTTCTCAAAGTGGGGTCTGGGGACCCCCAGGGGTCCAAGAGGGGGTTCCAAGGGGTCTGCAGCAAAATGAAGAACAGTTTAAACACTTAAGCCCAATTTATTTTGGGCTTTTCAAAAATAGCCAATTTACAAGCTCACAATATGTTGCAATGTGATGCATTGTGAGCTTGAAACATTTTGAGCAATCTTGACAAATGTTCTCTTATGGGCGTGCGTGACACCAAATCCTTTCAAGTGGGGGTCCGTAGCGAAATACATACATTTTGGGGTCCTTGACATAAAGATGTTAATTCTCCAGTGGTCATATATTTACAACTTAAAACACACTAATGGTAAAGTGGTCTAAAATTAGTTTGGGATGGAAATTGGTCAATGACTCATTGTTGTTGAGTCTCCAATAAAGTTGGTGGAATGTGGGGAGTGTTTTCTTTTTTATATAAACAATAACAAGAATATTTAATTGTTTGTTAATGTAATGTTTAAAATATTTATTATGACAAAAACAAGAACGTCAAAGCAACTCCCACATAAGCGAAAGGACCATTACTTCAACCACCTACGGTATATTGTTAAGCCTACATTCCATGAGATGGTGTCAGGCACTGATTATTATTATTATTAGCGGTAGTTCTCAAACCTTTTCATGTCAAGGAACCCCAAATTGTGGTCACGGTCCCGCATCCGAAACAGAGCTTTTTTTTAAATTGCAAATCAAGCTTGTGGTTAAACTGATTTTGATGCTATTATTTTGCTGGGGACCCCGAACCCCCTCAAGAACCAGTGGGGGTACCCAGACCCCACTTTGAGAACCACTGCTTCAAAAATATCAGAAATTCTATTGTGACGATTTTATGAACTCTAAATTTGCAAATTTTGTGACTGTAGTGGGCTGTTAACAACAGAATATTATGAATAAAATCCAATGGAATGTATATGAGCTAAAAGAGTGGGACATTTTGAAGTCCTCATAGCATTGACCTTTTGGCCTCGCTCTATTGCTATCTCTTAACCTCCCTCTCCCCAGACAAAACAGGAAGACATTATCACCCTTTGAAGGTGCATAATTCAAACATCCAAAAATGTAACGTTTTTTTACACGTGAGCACATAGGCTGCTACATGAATTCAAACATATACACAATGCGCTTTAAAGTAATACTTCAGCTAATAATTGATTCAATAAAGGTACAAAATAGACAAATAAATGTGTATGTGTGTGTACTGTGTGAGAGAGGGAGATAGAGAGAGACAGAGCATGTCTTTTTTCTCTCACAGCAACAAAGCCGTTATCTTAAAAATATATTGAAAATATCTGGACTGGTCTGCTTTCTTTGGCAATGACATGAATCAAGAAGATGTATATTATTCCGGAGAAAGATATCACAAAGTCCTTATCAGCCCTTATATCCCTTGCTCTGTTACTTTGAAGGATAGATTATCAACATCAATAAATAAAATTGCAGACCACATAATTTCCTCAGGCTTATGTCCAACACACTGCTGCTGTAATACCTAAGCTTTGCACTATAATTTTCATCAAGTCCGACAGCTGTTAAGCGGAAGTAAGCTATTTAAAACGAACTCTTAGAAAAAACAAAAAACAACAGTGCATCTGTTTGTGTGTAAATGTATTTTGCAATGCAAGAAATAATGAAAAATACTTTGACATGCAATTTCTACTTAATTTTTATTTTTAGAATAATTGTATTTCTGCCATTAGCGGGTTTGGCCCAAAAGCCTAGCTAACCCCTAATCACACACCCAACTGGCTGCCTGTGTGACCTTTAACCTCACACTTTACGTCAAACCTAATTGACATTGGGGGTGTCAAGTACAGATAAAACTTGTTGACATCTTTATCACAAGCTATGCTTTCACACCTATTGTCAGGGCAATTCAATTGCTTTGACTTTTTTTTTATTATAATGAGAAAAGTCTCCTTAAACTAACAAAAAGGAACATTCCCACTTCACTATTACACCAAATGTGAGAATATTGATGCTGCAATGTATATCTCTCTCTCTCTCTCTCTCTCTCTCTATATATATATATATATATATATATATATATATATATATATATATATATATATATATATATATATATATTATATATATATATTATATATATATTATATATTTTTTGTTTATATATATGTATTGTCTAAGTCTAGGTAGGTGCATTTCTAAAATTACGCATAAAAAAACAAATTATGGCTACAGTTATTTTATAGGCTTAAAGGCTTAATAAGTTCTTGTGAAATTCCTTCTCAAGTCCATGGTCTTTAATTTTTGGATCATATTCAACAGAAAACATAGGCCTTTAACGTCCCTTTAGGGCTCAGTTTAATTTCACAAATATTTTACCCACAGCCACACTTACTAATCTAATCACTGTATGGAAACTTGTGATTTTCTTGACCGTTAATTCGCTTGTATGAGTTAATTGACTTATTTGTTGTCAAGCCAGTGGTTCTCAACCTTTTTAGGCCACGACCCCCCAAAACTGGGGACCCCCCAAAATAGTCATATTTGAGTTGAGGCATTAACAAAAAAAAAAGCCTGGGTTTCCGAGGCTACATTTAGTTTGACTCGGTTCCACAGATAAATATTGTGAAAATAGCCAATCTACAAGCTCACAACACCTGTGTTGCAAGGCGTTGAGAACTTGAGATCTGCTATGTTCACAATTTCTGCCTCTTTCCGTTATTATTTGACAAATCGGCCAAGTTTTTACAGTAGGCCTATAGTTCGTTGATTACTTTTGATGCAGCAGTAATGGTCTTCTTTTTCTTTTTTTACTTTTTGTTTCTTCTTTTTTTTTGGTATATCAAAAAGGTCTAAAAAGTCCTTAAATTGTCACTTCACTGTCATCTGGGCTGGGGGGGCCCAAACAAATTATGTGGGGACCCCCCTGGCCCCTGGGGGTCCCGACCCACAGGTTGAAAACCACTGCTATAGACAAAACAATTTAACTTACCTTCAGAATTGCTGTCGTAAAAAGTCGGCTTTCCGCTTGTCGCCAGCACCTTGTGATCCTGATTAATATTGTCCATGAACTTGTGCTTCATGGAAGCCGGTGAGGAGCGGGGATCCGCGGAGGGAAAGTCCGCGGCGGAGTCGCTAAACCTCCCCATGGACGAGGTGTAGAAGTCGGCGCGCAGGCCGAGGCGATGCGGCGGAGGAGGAGGAGGAAGGTGCTGCGAGCCGGTCTTCTGAAGAAGTTCATCGCAAGGAAGGTAGGATCCGGTGGATCCAGAGCCGGAGTGATCCAGTCCCGGGGAGTCTTCTGGAGTTCTGCTGCTTGCCTGCGAGGAATACGACAAACAACTTTCGGTCTCCATCTTTACGCCCCGGCATGTAGTTTAACGACTAGGCTTTCCAATACTGTCTGTAGGCTGTCTTAGTGAGAGCGAGAAAGAAAGAGTGACCCCCCCCCCCGCCCCCGCCCCTCTGCTCTTGTCAAGTGGGTGGGATTTAGTAGATCACAAACACAGACCCGTGAAACGGACAGTGGTGTAAAGTAACTAAGTATATTTACCCAAGTACTGTACTTAAGTACAATTTTTAGGTATTTTTTTTCTTTCTTCAGGATTTACAATTGTCAGTCATTTTACTTCTATACCCCACTACATCTCAAAGGAAAATATTGTAGGCCTACTTTTACTCCACTACAATTATACTGTATGAGTTACTAGTTACTTTCTAGATTTTAATTATTATTACAAAACACACTAAGAACTTCAGCCCTATATATTACAGCCATTTGAAAATAGTAGATCTATAGACTACAAGCTCACAGTAGGCTATGTGATGCATGCAACCCATTGTGTGCTTGTAGATCGGCTATTTTCAAAAGATTTTGTATACATTTTGAATTTGTGAAATTGGACATTCTGCACAATGAGTACTTTGACTTGGTGCTTTAAGTATATTTTGATGCCGATACTTTTGCACTTTTTACTCAAGTACATTTTGAATACTAGCCTTGTACTTGTAACTGAGTATATTTACTGCAGTATAGATACTTTTACTTAAGTAAAACATGTGAGTACTTCTTCCATCACTGGAAACGGAGAGGGGAGGGGTGAAGGGGAGGGATATTTGACAGCCAGTCTGATATAATCCGCCAAGAATTCAATCACGCGTGGTTTTCTGTCCCTCCAATTAACCATTTAATTCCTATTTCATATACTATTATAGTCACCAGAACAAATGGGACAGAGGGAGCACATGCACGGCCACTTTTACGCACGGCACGCATGCAGAACACGTTACGCACGGCGGATTAAAGCAATTGCAACTCCTATTCTCGATATAGGTGGAAACAAGGCTACTTTGGTTATAAATTGTGTATTAACGAATATTAAAATAGACGTATGTTGACTGTAATAATATGTTAATTTCAATTATACCACATGGTTTAAAACGAAAGAGATGTGGAGACTTATTCCCATATCCTTTCCTATTTTTTTTTCATGCACTATTAAGAGTGTTAAATACAATAGATGTGTATCTTTGGCTGCAATCAAAGTGTTTCATTACATCTTGAAAATATGCACACAAGGTTAGGAATTCATAAACAAATTCTTCTGGGAGAAAAAATTAATCTAATTGCAATTCGTGGATTCATGGCTTTTTTATCTAAACTAATCCAGTTATATAAATGGACCAGTAGAATGATAACTTTATAAGACAAAACATAATGTAATTTTTAAGCATAATTGTATGTATTTTATTTATGTGAGATGTAAGAAGTTAGTTAGTATCAGCTCAAGAATTTGCCGGAGAAAAGCAAAAGATATTTAAAAAAAAAAAAGTTCTATAGCATATGCTTTGAAATAGATAAGCTACAGACCCGGACACTATAGTGTTCAAATAAATTAATGGTATTATGGATAACATAATAATAATAATAATAATAATAATGACAGCAACAGACAAATAGACTTATAAAAGACTGATAGTGTCATATTTATTTATTTGGCCTAGCATTAAAATGAGTTTCGTAACTTGTGAAATTTTTAATGAAATTAACTTATATCATGCAGCTTAATGCAATAGAGAATTGTTGTATCTGTTCTCTCAAAACATCAATTTATTAGGATATTGTTTTAAATGAACAGATTATTCGATTGCAGTATTTTCTAAATCACGCCGCAAAAACAAATGCGACGCAGCGGCAGTAGAGAGAACAAATTATAGCCTAATTTGATCATTCATAATAATAACCCTATTCAATATCAAATATATGTTTCGTTACCTTGCATAGTGTAAATAATTGGGCCTGTTGAATAGCTTAAAATAAGAAAGGCAGTTTGTAGCCTATATTATAGTCAAGTTAATCAAAACGTTTCCACTTTTCCTTCAATAAATAGCCTACAACGTCCCTGTAATTTTTCTCTTCCGTATTTTATAGTCCGTATTTTAACTCAGTGCATGGTTCTCAACCTTTTCAGGCTGTGACCCCCCAAAAATAATCATATTTGAACTGGGGACCCCCCAGATAAATATTGTGAAAATAGCAGATCTACAAGGCCTCGCAAATATTTGGCCTCTTTCTTATATTATTTGACAAATTGGCCAATGTTAGTTTGACCATGTTTTCATAGTACAGTTTGTTGATTACTTTTGATGATGTAATGGTAATATTTTTTAGGTATTAAAAGGGTCTTAAAAGTCCTTAAATTGTCACTTCACTGTCATCTGGGGACCCCCCCCCAAATCACGTGGGGTCTCGACCCACAGGTTGAGAACCACTTAACTTGACATCTTCCATTTAGTTTTTAGATACAAAAAAAAAAGAATACAATATCAAAAGTAAAACACATTTTTACTCTAGTGTCGAATTCATTTGTAAAATACAATGACACATACAGCTGCCACTGAGAGAGAATGCTGTCATTTTGCAGGGTCGAGATTAAAGCCTGCCTCTGAACCTGTTGATATTGACATGTGAGCTCCAATCTGATCAAGCCGTGTCTAAACACAGTGCACTTACCAAGTCCAGGAATGGTAACATGGGTTCTGAGGACATCTCACGATCTCTGTGGATATACCTGAGGCTGCGTGCTGGCCTCCATTCCCCCAGCTGATGGACAAGTGTGTAAACACCGGCTCCATTTACCTCGGGAAAGGGACAGAAGCCCCATTTGATTCCATGTTTCAGTTCTGAAAGCTAAACGTGTCAGCAGCATGCGAGCATAATCACTTAAATCAGTGGTTCTCAACCAGTGGTCCGGGGACAACCGGTGGTCCTTGAGGGGGTTCAAGCTGGTCCCCAGCTAAATGATGGAGAGTTGGTAACCAATGGACCCTTATTAGATAGATCTTTAACTCTTGAGAGTGTAAACCAAATGAAACCAAATGGACCCGTTTCATTTTACGCTCTGAAGAGTTAAATTATTGTTACATCTGCATTACTTAATTTACAAGAAGTCTACACAATTACAGAATGTAGAAGACTTGTTATTTTGATCAACGTTTGCCTGTCGTCTCTCCTATGGTAACATCAATTGTGGACAAAATCGTATCCAACGACAATAAAATATTGTCCAAGTTTTGGGTCTGAGAGCCAAACTCATCAAATGGTGCATGGTCCATGGCTCGAATGCCGAATAAATGAAAACCACCGACTTAAATAGATCCAAATAGCGAGGACTGGAGGATGCAGCAGCAAAGCATTTTGGCTTTGTTAACATTGCATTTTGAATGATGGTTCCAAAGTGAACGGAACCACTTCGTTCCACTACTTTTAAGAGATACCTGATATCATAGTAAAAAAGAAAGAAAGAAAGAAAAACAAAACAAAACCTATATCAACATCAAAATAGTATAAAAATCTATCTGTTACTGATTATAAGAAGTTGGACGCATATTTCTGTGGGCAAAGAATTTACATTATAAGTGAACAGAAAAAAACATTTTCTGACTCTCATTAAAGGCAATCTGGTCCATATACTAGTATGTACTCAAAACGCTTTCAAATTTTATTTTCATTTTCAACAACTGACTAAAAAATGTTGTGAAGCCAAAGCATGTTGTGAATAAAAAAAAGAGTTATCTGGTGCATGCTGCATAATGAATTACAAAGACATGACCGCTTACACGGAGAAGACAGGCTTCGTTAACCTTTCAAATGATTTGTGTGCCTAAACATAAGGGCTAATGACGTTAATGTGCAACATGACTTGAATTAGCATGTTCGGGTCAGAGCTAAAGGCCTGCATGGAGAGCTAAACTGTTGTCAACTTAATAACCTAAATAATTCTATGTAGGCTACTCTCCCTCAAACGGAGTATATTCTTCAACAACCTCAGTTTAGGTAATTTATTAAAACGGCATGAGAAACATGGCATTCTTTGTTATAATCAGTGGTGGGAAAGGTACTCACATTCTTTATTTAAGTAAAAGTATCAAATACTCTGTTACAAGTAAAAGTCCAGAATTCTAAATGTACTTGAGTAAAAGTACAAAGGTATTGGTATAAAAATGTACTTAAAGTACCAACAGTAGAAAGTACCCCTTAAGCAGAATGTCCCATTTCATAAGTTTTCAAATGTATAAAATATTTTGAAAATAGCAGATCTACAAGCTCACAATGCATCACACTGCAAAGCATTGTGAACTTGTAAATCGGCTATTTTCAAATGGCAGAAATATATGTAGGGCTGAAGTGGTTAATGTATGTTTTGTAATAATAATCTAAATCTACAAAGTAACTAGTAACTAAAGTTTTCAAATATTTGTAGTGGAGTAAAAAGTATAATATTTGTATAATATTTGCCTCTGAGATGTAGTGGAGTAGAAGTAAAAGTACAGAAAATTGGAAGTATAAAAAATACCTCAATGTTTTACTTAAGTACAGTACTTGAGTAAATGTGCTTAGTTACTTTACACCACTGGTCATAATACACAATTACACTTTAGGATGGCCAGAGAGAGATGGGACAGGCATGTGTTTCTCAAAGCTTATGACAAGCATGTCTTCTGTTCTGTGGCCTGCAGCAGTAGAGTAAAGCACTCTTGAATTCTAGAACCCAGCTGAGTAAATGCATTCCAGAATTGTGGGTAAGAGGAAGAACGTCTGAGCTGTGATCTCCAAGCCACCCCCAGGTATAACAGTGTTTATATCAATCTTGCGTCAAGAGAGTTAGAGATTGGTAGATACGAAGATACGGGAAGTAGCCTACGGTATTTGTCAAGAGTCTCCTCTGTATATCAATGGCTTTTTAGATTGCATTGATATCCATTTACACCTTGGTTTTAATGTTTAAAGTTGGGCCAACTTTAAACATTAAAATATCAACTTGCAGAAGAAAAAAAGAGACAGAAATCTAACTTACACCACACCAAATTGAAGCCCCAACTCCACGTAAAATGATTTCCTATAAGATTTTTTTTTAAACTATATTATATTTTGACTAGATCCTATACTCAACCTGAGATATGGCTATAGCTATACTGACTTGATAACATATAAGTATAGCCAAAAACACCACTGAACTGTAGAGAACAATACCAAACTGTCTCCACAAGGTAACCAGCTCCCCTCTAGGAAGACGGAACACCCTGGGTCCTAAACTCGGCATGCATGGTCGTCCGGGTAAACCTGTCCCTGGCATGACCCTGCACAGGAAATCAGTTCAGCCTGCTGAGAGTCCCAGGTCTCCCCCACTGCCTCCTGGCTCTGGGCACAGACAGCCAGGATAAGGTTGACCCCTCTGAGCCCTACACTCTCACTCTATACCCTGTGGCCCTGGGGCCACCAGCACCCCTCCTTCCACTACATCCTGCATCCCCTGTTGGTCTGGTCACTGGGCAGGGCTTCGTCACACCTTGTTACACCTTACATCCTTACACACACGCACACGTACACGCACACACACGCTCGCTCGCACGCACGCACGCACGCACGCACGCACGCACGCACGCACGCACGCACGCACGCACGCACACACAAACACCTACACTTTTAAGTGTATACGTGTGTGTGTGTGCGTGCGTGCGCGCACACACACACACACACACACACACACACAGTTTTGTAATTAAATTATTTGAGTAGTGAGGCATTGACCTGCTTTATTATGCAAAGCTAGGCTTTGGATGGAAGAATCATCAGACGTTAGCGAAAGAGCATCAGGGCAAGGCTGTAGACCACAACTTAGTAGATAAACATAATGACATGACTGTTATGTGAACAGAGGAACTAAGATCTGACCTCCACTCACAATTTTGTGATTCTCCAACAGCATGTAGTGGGAGAGATTATTAGCACATCAGACAAAGCATTATAGACAGCCAGAGCCAGTATGAAGCACAACTCTGTTTAGAAGTGAACATATATATTGTCAGCATATGCGACCATCTTTGTGTGGCTATCGCCGCCTGAGGCCTTTCCTCTCACGTAGAGGCTGGTGATTCAACCTGAGGTTTGTATTAGAATAGGAGAAGGGATAGCTAATTTAATTACTCGCCATGAATGCACAGAGATGATCCCATATGCAGAGGCCGTGTCGCTCTCAGAGGCCTCCCTCACATCCTCCCGTCCATGTCCAGAAGCCGCCAAGCCAGCTGAGGCTGTGACTGACAGCTGCCGACCCTAGGGTCAACACGCTGGAGAGGTGCATTCTGGGAAGCCGAAGCCGGTCTGTGAGGGATGGGGGGGTGGGAAGTGGGGTGTCGCTGTCCTCTGTGTGACCTCAAACAAGGCGTCATCCGGCACACTGGAGTGCAAGATAACAATTGCGACCACAATATCCAAGAGAGATGAGTTGGTGACGATTCTGTCAGCAACACATTGACACTGACTCGCTCTGCCAAAACGTAAAATTCGAAATTACATGTTCCAGAAGGGTTTTTGGGGTAGGAGTTAGATGGTAAAAGTTTAGCTTAGATTTTTTGTTTTGTTTGTTTGTCTAAACATTTTGCACACAATGTCAGAGAGCAAAAATGATGAAAAACAAAGAACCCTTGACCATTCTTTTTACAGACTATTTAAAATGAATTGCGCCATTATATTCAACATTATTTTACAGATTTAAAATAATGCACAGTGTAACAGTGTTCTGGCGGAGCCTTAAGACGAACAATCTTCGCAACCTTTCTCATCAACATGGAGTTATAGGAAACCACCCCACCACCTCCACCACTTTCAATGTTGTTGAGTTAAGAAGTCTGTTTGTTTGTTTAAATCTGTCACTGATCAAGCATACGCTGGAATTATCACATGCGTAAATCTGCGTTGTTAGGCAACGGTTTCTGTTTGTGTCTGACATCAGTGCATGTTGTCCGTCCGCCCAACGGGCCAACACCCACCCATTAGCCAATTTTAGGATAAATTGTTACAAGAATATCTCCTGGGATCTGAATTTGTGCATGGGTTCCATGAATACAGGAACGCTCGCCCCCAAAAACGCTCGCCCCAGGTCAAATCCAGCGAGCGCCGGCGACCTCGGAAAGGCCGCCACCAGGTATTCCTAAACGTATCCTCAGTAAAACTATGCCTAAACCTAACCATATTCCTAAACGTAACCTCAGTAAAACTATGCCTAAACCTAACCTTATTCCTAAACGTAACCTCAGTAAAACTATGCTTAAACCTAACCTTATTCCTAAACTTAACCTCAGTGAAACTAAGCCTAACCTTAAACTTATTCCTAACCTTAAACCTCAGCAAAACAATCCGCGGTCCACGGAAAAAATGGGGGCGAGTGTGTTTTGGGGCGAGCGTTCCGGTTACCAGTTCCATAGATCCATTAATTGATGTAGGTTTATATTTTATGGAATTGCTGGTTCTTGTATACCAATAATTTCATCCTTTAAATATGTGAAATCATGACATTAGAAACACCACAGGCTGAAATCCTTTGATCTGTTGTGAATGAAATATATTTTTTCTAACAAAGTAGATGTGGATGTGTCACAAGGCACACACACACACACACACACACACACACACACACACACACACACACACACACACACACACACACACACACACACACACACACACACACTGGAAAAACAAACAGGTGGCCAGAGCCAGGCCTGACCTCCCTTGGGCCCTAAGCAAAATTCTGCCAAGGGGCCTTACTTTCTGACCTGTGAGCCCTGTGTGGCCATTTGCCATGGCCACACAGATGCACCTGACACCCCAGTGCTCCCACTATGGTCATCCCTCCTTTAAAACAGTTTGATCCATCTTAGCCCAGAGTGTAGAAGAGAGAGTAACGTCAACGGTAGTGTCATCACTCTCATATTAGATCACGCTGTCTGAACCTATACAGAACAAATTGAGGCATAAACAAACAATTCAATAGTTATTGAGTAGTTTGTATTGAATGTTAAGATATGTGAATATAACATGAACATAAATAAGAAATTGTAGAAAATACAAAATGGTGGAAATAATAAGTAATTGTAATTAGTCCAGTCATGTCAATTAGCTTTGGTTATATTGTAGCAAAACATACATAAACATACATTTACATATACACATATGTGGATATACAGTCTCAAAATACTAGTAAAATAAAACGGTGGTGTGGGTGATGGCTCATTTAAGCAGTCACACCTGGCCTGAATCAAACTATTTAGACTCTGAGCTGGGTGTGACTATGCACCTTTTGTGAATCGATGCACACAAGATAAATCAGCCATCCCCAAACACTCTCAAGAGAAGTGCCTTCTGCCATGATAGCACATTTCCATCCGCTCTGGCTTGTACCATCTTGCCCTCTCTACAATAAACATGTTTGTACCTTCTACCTGCAGTCACTGAGTGTTGGAGGAACCAGCATACAGTACAGCTGTGTGATTAGTGTTTTGTTCTCTCTATGGCCTGGGCATTCACAGCCTCACAGAGAAAGGAACGCAATTCAAAGACAGTCATCTTATCTGATGGCAACAGAGCTGGATCCCCAAACTGGCCTGTTGGGCCCAGAGAGAGAGAGCGAGAGAAAGAGAGAGCGAGAGAAAGAGAGAGTGAGTGAGTGAGTGAGTGAGTGAGTGAGTGAGTGAGTGAGTGAGTGAGTGAGTGAGTGAGTGAGAGAGAGAGAGAGAGAGCATGCACGTGCGTGTGCGTGCGTGCGTGCGTGCATGCGTGTGTGCGTGTTGTTTTATTCTATGACTATTGGCTTGGAATCTAGACCTGGATGGAAGTTAAATTAAGAATTTTGTGTGCCATATCCATTCTGCTGATGGCACAGTCATCTTTGAATGTTAGTGTTTTAGGCTTCCATGCAGTAAGTCTTTAAATTAAAATTCACTGGGCACCTGAAGGAGACATATTTTGTTTTCACCTGGTTGAGTGTTTCAATTTATGTCACACAGCAGAGTAGAGGCTACTATACAGGAGAGCACATAATATCAGAGACATTGTGGTGAAATCAGATCTACCTCCTAAAAAACCCCACACTTTCCTAGATGACTTACCAGATGGTAATCGACGTTGTGGTTCGTGTGCCCAATGTCATTTTACAGAAAAATGCAACTTTTTCTATCACCCGTCAACGGGGCAAGAGATAAAAATAAGAGGCAAAATAACATGTACAACGAATAATGTAATCTATCTACTTAGATGTCCATTTGGGAAAGCGTATGTGGGTAAGACAACACGTGCATTAAAAACACGCATTGCTGAACACAGGAGTACAATACGTAATGGGGACGAAAAAAGCCCAGTAGCTTTACATTTTAAAAAGGCACACCACAATGTCTCATCTTTAAGATACCTAGGAATAGAGAAAGTGCATCTTCCGAGATGAGGGGGAGATATAGACAATCTCCTACTGAGGAGGGAAGTATGGTGGATCCATTATCTTAAAACCATGGCACCAACAGGACTCAATGAGGACTTTGATATTAGGCCATATTTATAAACAAGCCAAGGAAGGGAGTTGTGTATGTGTAGATTGTAAAACGTTAACCTTTCTTTTCTTTTTGTTGTTTTTGCTTGTAATTTGTGGTACACAGTGGCTAGGATCTGGACCGGGTCAAAAGATATATAGTTTTTAAGGAGTATCTCTTGAGAAATGCATGTCATGAAATGTATTTTTTGGAGGAATATTTTTTGGAAAATATTTGTCAGCAGATAGTAAGCATAGTCCTTATTACCTGTCTGTTGAATCAAATGAATTGAGTCTTCTACTGTTTTTAAAACTTGTATCTTTACTAAAGTCTGTTTTCTAAAAAATGGTTGTAAGAAATCAAGAAAATGTTCTAAAAATACTTTGTAAAATGTAAAAGATGAAATGTGATAAGTTGTCTCTTGACAAAATGCTTATTAAGTCTTGGTACCGCCCCTGATCACCAGGTGGGGCTGGTAACCAAAATCATTTGTTCCTGTATAAAAATAGGTCATTTCCTGTTCTTGTTTGTACTTGAAAAAGACTGAAAGGGTCGAAACGTGGTATCAGCTGTTTGTTGTGAAATAAAACCTGGAGCATCAAAGTGAGTTGCGAGCCATATCTCTGTTTTATTATTACTGTTTTTACAGTTCAAAGCTCAGCGCCAAGGAACGGAGGATGTGCGTTATTTATGTTTCTGAACACAGCAGAGTTGACCACAATATTTAAGTAGTTGACTTCAAGGTTTTTCAGTCCATCAGTCACTGGTTCATCAGGAGCCTCATACAGTAGCTGAAATGTCTCTTGCTGTTTCTCAGCCTCTCTCTTCTCTTTCAGAACAGCCACCACATCAATTTCCAAAATGCTTTTAGCTGTTGTCTGGGCCACAGAGGGTCCAGTTTCCTGGTTAGACAGGCCTGTGTATTTGTCAATGATATATTCAGCTGCTGCATTGAGACAGATTCAAGATCAAGAAGGGTTTTACTTACTTATACAAGTACAAGTAGCGAAATGTTGGTAGGACTCGTTCAGCAGAACTGTGCTAAGATGCAGTAACAATACAATACAACAACAATCTGCCTATAGAAGTCTATGATCATCTCCTTGGTCTTTCCGACATTCAGGAAGAGGCTATTTTCCCGGTACCAGTGTGTCAGGCCACATCCTCCAGATAGGCCCTCTCATTGTCATTTGTGATAGAGCACACCACCACTTTGTCATCAGCAAACTATTGGTGTTTGAGCTGTTCTTGGCCACACAGTTGCGGGTGAACAGAAAGTACAGCAGAGGACTTAGCACATATCCCTGGCCTGGCTCCAGTGTTTAGGGTGAGGGTAGTAGAAGGGTGATTGCCCACCTACCCTGACCACTTGGGGTCTGTAGTTAGGAAGTCCAGTACCCAGGCACCTGGCCTCCAGAATCCCAGATACCTGATTGCATGAGCAGTTTAGAGCCTACTATCCCATCATGTGTTACTCTGTGACTTCACGGTTATGTTAACGTTCAAAACACTCCATCTTTGTGTGCCAGCTGAAAAGAAGGATTTGTACAAGCCACAAGAAAACAACTGCATCTTTTGAGGATTACCATATGCTTGCCCTCTACAGTCTTCAAATGGAATCTTCAGTTCATTCATCAGTTTACCTATTATGACAGAGTGGGCAGATTCAAGCCTGTTGTATCCTGACATTCACAAAGCCAAGGAAGTGTCCTTAATCTCTGGCTTTCTCCACCCATGGTAATGAGCGTGTGTTTCTCCATCTTTAAGAGGATTTTCCATAACAGGATCACATTTTGCCGGTAATTTTAAATTATCTGGTTGGAAGAGTTTGTCTGATGCACCCCTGAATGCTAGGATTCTTTTTGCCAGAGACTGGCGGATACTGTATGAAACGGTAAGGACGTCCTGCCATCTCTGACAATCTGCGTCCCAGGTGGGATCTCTACCCATTCAGCTATGGCCGCCCTAAATAATACACAGTATTGTTTCAATCGAGTATGAAAGCTGAAGCTGCCGGTACTGGGTCTAGTATTTGCTGAAGCCCATAGAACATAGTGCTGGAAGTGGCTGGCAAGCAATCAAGACATAATATAATAACACAATATAGGCCCCACTCCTTGGGGTGTTTTTTGTCACTGTATATTTGCACATACGTGAAATTTGTCCTCTGCATTTACCCATCCATAATCACTAGGAACAGTGAGCAGACATTGTGCGGCACTATGAGAGCAATTAGGGGTTATAAGTCTTGCTCAGGGACAAACATTGACACGTTGCTGGCCTGGCCTGGAATCGAACCTGCGACAACAGATACAGACAGACCAAAGACAAATGCACTGCAAGCTAGCACATCAACTTAACATTACTGTTATTTGCTGATATTAAAGCTGGTATATCCTATTTAAGGCGTGGCACCTAAGGGGCAAGCCATCTAGAAGAGTGTCTACTGCTCTATGTGTCCATCCATCTGCGGCTGATCTAGTGCCAATTTAAAAGTATTAATGATTTCACCAGTAGGCACCAGTATTAGTTGTTCTCCATGTATGACCATTTACCTTATACAATCTTGGAATGTGTTAGTCACTCTGGAGAGCATCTGCTAAATGTATTTCACTTTTACATGACTAACCTAATTCAAAATGTCCCTGAATTGACATGGTTTCTACAAATAATCAAAAACTAGTTTAAACGTAGGCAAGCTTTGCACTGTTACAAACGAGTCATAGAACAAGACAGTAAAATTCTTATTTTTATTATTTGTATTAAGTCTTCTACTTAGCTTTCACTAATGTGAAACTCAATGTGAAAGAGCATTTGTTAAAAATGACTGAGTGGACCTTTTGAGATTGGCCGTAGGGTATACAGTCAGATTCAGCTGAATAGCCTATGCCCAACTTTTAGCCTAGTTTTTCTTCAAAGTTGAAACAGAGCGTAGTAGATTATAGTGTACCAAGTTGATGAGGGAGAAGTTTTTTTGCAGGAGATTGAACAGTAGCTCAGTGAGAGAGTGCTCTGTGTACGAGGAACCCCGGGTTATGAAAGCTCCGTCTATCGTGATGAATGCCTCTCTGCTCTGACTGCCTCCTAATGAAGGACAGGCCGGTGAAACCTCGCTCCTTACTCACAAGCTCCAGGAATCCATAAACATGCACCTTAGCAAAACCATCTGGATATCAGCTAGGCCCCGATGCACTGGACGCACGCCAGCGCTAAAAATAAATAATCCCTAAATGTGTTTAGAGTGGATGGGGGACCATTGGTGAAGCGTCCCCGTGACCCGAGGCCGTGATCGAATTAGAGGTGGTCGAACAATGACCATGAAGCACGGATGCACGACCATGGGATTTTCATTAGCCAGAGCCAGAGGACAGGAACCTCCTCTCTTTCTCCCAGTTCCTCCCATCCTCTAGCCAGTTGGGAGGGTGTCACGCTTAACCCCTTCCCTGGTTCCAAGGTTCCAGCAATTAGCAGCCTGGGAGTCCCAGGCTGGGACATTACACATGGGACCAAAATAGCACCTGAGCGAGCTTGCTTATAAAGTCTAATTGAAACTCTGTTGGTCTGAGAGGCAAAACACATTTTAAATTAAAGGACCACTTCATCCATTTTCAGCCTATCTTCGTAAAATTGGTCCTCACTAAACCTCATTACAATATGGTACCATTTTTGTCTGCTTGGTCTGTGTCTCAGAGGAGGGCTGTGGACAGTTCAGAAACCCGCCTACCAGTGACATCATCGATGGGGAATCGAAGCTAATAGAAACTGCAGACTTTCTATGCCTGGAAAGTTAGCAGTGGGTTTCTGAACTGTCCACAGCCTCCTCTGAGACACAGAACGAGTAGACAAAAATGGTACAAACGGCTTGGGACGGATTTGACCATAATGTCAAACGTTTGACGTATCGGGGGTATCCGCAACGTCACATGCTAATTATGTCCCTATCTGGATGTAACTCGGACGCCGCTGAGTCGGCTGAGGCAAACTTCCAACGTTGGCTTTGCCTCTCGTGGCTCAAGTCCACTTCAGACACCGCGCCTTCATTGTTTTAACTGTTTTTTAGCAGAGCCATCCCCCTTTTACGTTTTGGGTTTCCATCACTGCGGAACTGACCAGGACAGCGTCAAATGAGGTGAAGGGGACCCCCGTCACCTCAAACGTTTTCCATTTGGTCATATTTATCCCATGAAGTCACTATAGTGGGTTTTGGGAGTGAGAGAGAGCATTAGTGAGGACCAATTATGAACATATGTTGAAAATGGGTGAAGTGCTCCTTTAACCCGTAGGCCTACCCGGCTAAAGTGTGATAACTAGCTAAAGGCCCATGTCAACCAGTCCTCTAAAAAAATTAAATGAAAATGATCGGCCAACTTCTACTGACAGAATGAGTGTTGCTCATTGTTGCTTTCTGATTTCTGCCCTGCAGGTGCCCAGAGGTTTTTGGTCATATAGCTGGTTGGTATTGCTGCTTTTGTTTTGTGGTCCTGGGTCCAGATAACAAATCAATCAGCCATAAAGGCTTAGACAAATTCATTTTATGAAAACATCATCTATTATTATTAGGCAATAGATATAGCCTACAAAGGGGATTTTCTTTTATCTTAAGGCTAATGTATAGGCTATATACACAACCAAGACTAATTTTTGATTCAAACACATTTTAAAATTGTAAAAGGGCCTTATCTAAAAAAAAAAAATCTCCATTTCTCCAGGGCTAAAACACATATTTTCTCTTTCTTTTTTTTTTACATCATGACCAAACAAGACTGGTTGTCTCTGTCTGAAAACGAGAGACATTAAAAGTTGTGTCTATTAATTGATAACAGACCGCCTTTTGATCGCGTCTCGACTGTCATTTGCTAAAAATTTCACAAAACAATGGTGCGTTATATTTGCTGGGGATAAATTTAGGCATTTTTCGCAATGGTGATTGAAGGAAACGCAGATCGTCTCTTCTGATTTCCAGCAGAACGGATGAGCGAATCATTCAAAGGCTCTGCGTCTCATCTGCTGCCAGCTTTTAGCAGCCACATGCAATAACTTGTTGGATTGGTGTACCATGAATTAAACGAAAAAGAAATAGCTAGTTCAACTAAGGACAATATTAAAAACATGTCTGGCACATGTCAAATTGACATGTATAATGCCCTGCATGGCCACCATCAGTTACACTTGAAGTAGGCCTAGCCTACAGTGTCACAGTCTCGGGATTTTACTCATATGAATATAGGCCTATACACCGACATTCGTTAATACCGACCGATCTTATTTATGTTTTTATGGCGCATTTAGGCCTATTTAGCGGCTCAAACCGTATGGTACACGGCTAAGAGGTGAGGGGATGGTGTTAAATAGCCTATGCATATTTCAATCTTTTGCAAATTAAAGTTGTAACAGACTCGAAGACTAGCCTAATAGCTTCTTTGAATAATTAAGAATAGTCTGATCCAAGCTGTAGGCTATAGGCCTATATTTTTTATATCAGATATTGAATATCCAATAAAACCTTCCCTCATCTGCTTAGACTAGGGAGGATTATACACACGCCAGCAAACATATACCTATATGCCTACGACTGACAGTCTAATATGATCAGACAGTCTGTAATAAACCCAGCCGTCTGTCTGTCAGTATTAAAAGCACGGCGACCGGTCACCCTGACCTGGCTGCCTGCAGCTCTGGCAACGAAAACCCCCGTCTTCATTTAAGAACTCTCCAGACGCAACAGTTCTCTGGTAGCCTAGCAAGTTCTCGGATTCATTTTTTGTGAGCCAAATTCTGGATAAACGCTTATGAAAGTCCGTGCATGGAACAAAAAAAAAAAGTAGCCTAAAAAAGGCCTATGCCTATATGTTTTGCTGAGAGCCTATGTCCAGTCAGTCCAGCATTATTGCATTATTGCATGCATTAGGGGAAGCTGGCAGTGACCGTATAGAGTCAGAAATGAAATTCCTATCTCTGATAACAAAACACAGTAGGCCTATGCCTATATTGGGGCTTTATTTCTATGAGAAAAATTAGCAAATTAGAGCGGGCTACCATTTAATTTGATCGTTGGAGTATCTGCATTTGTGACATGGATTGGTCAAAGGAAAGAGAAAACGAATCATTGAATATATAATGACTGCTGAAGTCTGTCTATACTATAGACAGTGTGTGTGTGTGTGTGTGTGTGTGTGTGTGTGGGGGGGGGGGGGGGGGGGAGGGGGGGGAGGGGGGGGCTTGCCTGGGTTATTGCATGTTCATATTTCTGGTGTGTGTGTGTGTGTGTGTGTGTGTGTGTGTGTGTGTGTGTGTGTGTGTGTGTGTGTGTGTGTGTGTGTGCGCGCACGAGCGCGCGCGTGTGTGTGTGGGGGGGGTCAGTATAATAAGAGAGAGAGAGAGAGAGAGAAAAATATAAAGAGGAATGCTGTGTGTACATAATGTCTACATGTTGGAGGACAGGGAAAGTTATATATTTTCATAAAACGCATTTGTTAAAAAGTAAAAGCTAATTTTGTAGTGTTACAGTTCCATTTCATCTGCTTATTTTTCTGATTTTGTTTCATCACTTCCAATTTAACTTGCCTATCATATTTACTGTACAAGTGCTCTTTCCTGATTGGATCAAATTGGTATATTTTTTTTACTAGAGCTGGGGAGATAGGAGACCCCTAGTGAACAAACACTCACACTGATTCTAATAGAGCTATAACACACACACACACACACACACACACACACACACACACACACACGCACACACGCACACACGCACACACGCGCGCACACACACACACACACACACACACACACACACACACACATATATATATATATATATATATATATATATATATATATACATATATATACACACACACACACACACACACACACACACACACACACACACACACACACACACACACACACACACACCACTTACAAGTTCTTATAGCCTACTTACCAAAATATCACCCAATAACTGTACCTACACTGTCAAGTTCTTCAATCCACTGTTAACAGACTCAGGAGTCACAATATCATTGTTGCACTATATGCTGCCTAAGTTGCACTTTTCTGACAAATTTGTTGGTGAACTTGTAAAGGTGAGTTTGCATTGTTCCTCAGGAGAGATGCAACCTGGGTTATCAGAACACAACTCATTATTGCTTCATTCAAAACTAAACATACAAAATCAGCTGCCTCTCATCCAAACTGTCAGTCACAAATCCCGATCATCTTTGTTTAGAAAGCGTTGTTAAGAATCTGTCTGTCAACTTGACAGACAGATGAGAATTTTTGAACTCACATTCCCAGTATAGACAAAAAATATTGAAAAATGGAAAAACAATTTCAAAAGTCTGAAAAAAAATGATTTAGCATAGAAGAGCGATCCAGTTATCTCCACTACATGCCAAACCCCCTGGTGCACTGCAGGCCTTTGTTCTCATCCAATCAGATACAGCTGTGCAAGCTGAGCTCTGCAGGGATAGCTGGGGTCATCCCAGCGGATGTTTCATCCCATCCTGCTACTGGTGCCCTGAGGGCCTGGGCACAGAGCACGACCCCCCAAACTGCCACCCAGACAGTGGCAATAATGCAGTCCTTCACCATCAACTCTGTCTTTGCAAACATGGCGTGCCCCCTCTCCCCAATACTCTCTTTCTGTGGTACATGTTGTGTGGATACCGTATCCAAACATGCACGAAGACTCACAGACGGAGAGAAACCTTTCTTGAAGTTCATGCAGTCTATAAACTGTGTTTCCTGAAACATATTTAGACTGCATTTTGTACTGTGAAAACCCCCTGCAAACTAGTAGTCTGTGATCTGAAGACAAGGCCTCAGGAAACATAAAAGCAGGCCCTGTCATTTGCTTATCAGGATCAGAATCTCAGGCCAAGGATGGAATTGGGGAAACAGCCAAACTCCACTGGTCCCCAAGTTGCTCTAAGGTATCAGGAACTCGAGGTCTGACACATCTAAATGGGACTGTCACAACTCAGCTGGGGGAAAAAAAATTTAGCATAACGAATCAGAGTGAGTGGAGTTCCACAGAGAGAGAATTCTGCCTGCTTAAAGAATGAGAGAGTTTGAGAGGGAGAAAGCAAATGACCTTGGGGTTAGAAGTGGCTGGATAGAAAATAAACTGGAATTACGCTGCACGTTGAGGAATAGAAAGCAGCTGCAAAAATCTGATTCTGACTTAGTTCATTTCTCTGAGACTTGGAAGAGCTTTCAGCAGGTACATGACCCGGACCTCTGGGCTATAGGATCACAAAAGCACACTTATCTTTAAATGTCTCAGTTATAAAAAGAGACCATATTTAGGCTCTGAGGCTTCAGCTAAACCTTAAAATAAATGGGGAATAACCCCACAGAAAAAAAACTGCAAAACTGAGGCGCTTTGAGGGAAAAGGCATTATCTTAGTTTTAAATATGGGTAATGGTAGTAGCACTGGTGTGGTACTGGTGCAGTGAGGCCTGTACACTCCAGCATATGACTCACCGGAGACTGCGTCTGCGCTGGGTTCCAGAAAATCTAATTCATGGCCACTTCACAGCAGCTGGATTTGCACTTCCGACCAGGGGATACCATTACCAGCAAGCACCATGGAGGATGTACACACACACACACACACACACACACACACACACACACACACACACACACACACACACACACACACACACACACACACACACACACACACACACACACACACACATACATGCATGCAGCCACACGCGCAGCCGCGCGCACACACACACACACACACACACACACACACACACACACACACACACACACACACACACACACACACACACACACACACTCCCTTTTTCCATCGCTCATGTAGAGTACATACTGTACGTATATACATACATACATACATACATACATACATACATACAACCCTGATTGGGCTAAGAATATTATACTAATCAAAACATTCAGTGTGTTCTTATTTTGCCTATGTGTCTCTAAAATGTGTATGATATTGGGGGAATACAAGCTAGGGAATAATATACATTTTCACTTTCACTTTTACACACAATGTAAGTTATTCAGATGTCTTTTCTTTTGTAATATTTGTGTGGTTTGTTGGTTCATTTAAAGAAAGAAGAAAGACATGGTGTGTTGAAAAACTGTAGGCTGACACGCTGGCATTGAACACTAACTTGCTCCAGTGCCTTCCTTCTTCTACTAACCAGTTTGTCAGCAGCCTTACAGATTGTACTTTTTAGGCACATATGTCACTCGTTCCTTTGTCATCATACAGTTCAATCTGTATTTACTGAATTTCTTTTTCCCAAAGCCATGAAGTTCAGAACTGAGACTTTTATCTGTGATCTAGATATACTGCTTCATTGACAACGAATTTGAGACTGACATTGTGGACAATTATGAAACAGAGCATGCATTCACTATGCCAGAATGTTTTCTCAAATGCCCTTTTCTAACTCTTCCAAATAATTCCTTTGGGTCTGTGCTTATTAGTATGACATTGCAGATTAGGGATGGGAGTTAATATATTCTTTTATTTTAGTCTGTGACAGACAGTAGTATCTGGTCAATATTTCAGACATATGAAGTCTGAAATTCAGTGGTATTCCCCTTTAAGGATTTTAGACCCTCGCCTGGCTGGGGGGAGGGGTAGAGTCTCAGTCCAATTTCTGGTTGGTGACGTTTTTTTCTTTTCTTTTTTTCCTTCTTCAATAGACCAACCTGGAAAGACGCTAGCCACAGACTTGTATTTACACTCAAGCATTCTGTCTCTGATGACATACACACTATCTTCCTCAACCACAAGCTTCAGTTTTCTAGCTGTCTAAACTCCTCATTCAGGGTCTAAGATTAGAAAAATGTTTGGTAATCAGATAGCTCAGACTCAAGACTGAGACAGTTGACATTCCCATCCCAGGATTTGAAATGTTTTTGCAACTTTATTTGAACCCCCTTTCACGGTGATTACACAATTTGGAAATACACCAAACAAACAGAGATGTGGTTGTTTCTTTCTTTCTTTCTATGCTCCAGATAAATTATCATGCCAGTCATCTCTTCAGAAGAGTTCGTTGTCGATTGATGTGTTTGTGTGCACTGTGGCAGTCGTAGAAATATCATACAGGCAGCACTGCATACTGTATTCAGTCTCTCGCACAGAAAATAGGCTGGTTATGTGGAAGTGACCACTGTCGTCTTGGTTTAAAGGCCTGACAGTGAACTTTGAAAGACCAGACATCTTTCCTTCAGGGCAGGCACAGCCTCTGATTCACTGCCATAGCCTGAAGACATCACCCTGCCTGCTGCCCTTTATCTCTCTCTCTCTCTCTTTCTCTCTCTCTCTCTCTCCACGCTTTCTTCTCCCAGTGCTTTCAAGAGCTCCCTGTGTCACCAGACTGATTAAAACAAACACTGGCCCTATTTTGGTATCTAATCCAATTGTGCTCTTTTTCTTCTCACCGGGCCTGGAGCATGCAGAGTATTAGGTATCCTGGGAGTTACGCCCCCCGTGACTGATCTTGGATTTCAAACACTTGGGAACATCACATACACACATGGTGGGCAAAGAGTAAATAATGTCTCATTGCAGCTCTTTTTTGCATCTATAAGTAAGCAGCGACTGGGCTATATCTTTATTATGATCCTCGTATTCCTTTGCTTAAATCTGGGATAACAGAATGAAGCGTATGCATTGCATATGCTGCAATCACGTTCCAGAGAGAGAGAGAGAGAGAGAGAGAGAGAGAGAGAGAGAGAGAGAGAGAGAGAGAGAGTGTGTGTGTGTGTGTGTGTGTGTGTGTGTGTGTGTGTGTGTGTGTGTGTGTGTGTGTGTGTGTGTGTGTGTGTGTGTGTGTGTGTGTGTGTGCGTGTGCATGTGTGTTGGTGGACAGATTGGAGAAGAATCAGGGGATGAAAGTGAAGGATTTGGAGAGTTAACCCTGTGGTTGGTGGGCCTGCTGACTGGGGGGTTATTGAAAGGAGACTGCTGTTTATTGTTTTATTAACAAGGGCATGTTGGTCTCACTGGGTCAGGGCTTTACCTTTGACCCCATGGAAAAAGACAAGAGTGCAGTAGCATTTGTGCATCAAACGGGTGTCTGTGACTCTGTGTCTGTCCATGTCCACGCCTAGGGTAATTTGGCAAAAATACATATTCCTCAGATTTATACTTAGTACAAAAATAGCTGATCTACAAGCTCACAAGGTGTTGCATTGTGACAGAGTTGTCTATAAAGTAAGCGTCACTTTTATATTCTTGTAGTATTTTTTTTTAAAGACAGATATAACACCTAAAATAGATATTTCATTGCTTCTCTTTTTTCAGTGCAGCTCTTTCCAGAGCTGGAGTGTGTCACCATCTGTGTCTGGTTCTGTATCCCTGTTGTGTTTTCTTGTGTTCCTTGTTTTAGTTTTACTTTCCAGTTGTCTTCCTTTGATTTTGAATGTGTATTCCTTGTTTCTTAGTTGCAGTTAGAGTTTTACTTTACACTTGTGTACCACTACCTTTATATTGTAGTATGTTAGTGTCTCCTGGTTTCCTCTGTTGTCTTGCTCTTGATAGCTGTATTGTCTCACAAGTCCTGTGATTAGCCAATGTTTTGCACCTGTACCATTTTAGTTGTAGCCTATGCCTATCCCTATGTTGATTGTCTGTTGACTTCACCTGTGTGTCCTGTTAGTCATTGTGCCTATTTAAACCCCCCTATTTTTCTTCTTGTTTCGAGATAAAGAATTACAGTGTTAGGTTTTCTTTGTGGGTTTCCTAGTGTTCCTAGAAATACCAGTGTTAATTTCCAGGGCTCCATGTGTTACCGGTTTTCATGTGAATAAATCATCTAAAATCTGCCTGTGCAGAGTGGATGACACAGTGTGCCAAAGCAGTATGGTGTCTAATCTATAATTTAATTAATTTAATTAACTGTCAGAAACCAGTTTGTATTCTTTTGGTTGATTGTTTTTCCACTGTTACCTACAGTCTTATAAATGATGCATACGTCTCAGTTCATTTCCTCAAATAACTTATTTTACTAGTTACAGTAAATTTGTTAATGCATTATATATATGAAGGATCGAAAGTATCAATCATTAGTGAACTCAATAAAATGGACTGAGAGCTGACAAATTTTGAGTCCATGACCTCATTTACAATAATCCAGACTACTGACCTATCCATCAATAGCCCTGAAACATGACAGTCATGGGTGAAATTCAACCTGGTGTTTGCACTTTCTCCCTTTTTGGCCGTACATCTACATAAACGTTCTGATTTCAAATCTAAAGTGCTTACCCCATGGCCACGGATGTTACAATTATGTACGGGCCCTCAGAAGTAGGCCTATGTATCTTCCCTATTGTTCAACAAAAAGCATTTTAATCCGATCGATGATCCGAACATTTATGTACATGTATGGGCCAAAAAGGGAGAAAGTGCAAACACCAAGTTGAAGTTCATCCATGAGGGTCCTGACAGACGACCGTCCTGTGATCGATCCATGGTTAATCCATCAGGACAACTTGCACCCAATATTACTGTTCTGTGTTCTAGCTATCAATTTACACACTATCAGACTATTGGATATTGGCATTTCTATGTTTTGAGCTGTGCTGATAACAGAAGACTGACATCAAAATCATTCATCACCATCTTTTACACATGTAGGCCTACTGTACATTAAAATACCAAACCTAAACCACAGTGGCAATTATGACTCCATCTAGTGGTAATCTGTGGACATGCCAACTAAAACCTATACAACTAATTTCTTTGTTGCTATTCTTATTTACTAAGAGCTAATGGTGGTTCAGTTAAACTGTATATGAATGTGGTCAATGACTGCATTGTTTTTCACTGGCAGAATCTCACCAGTTTGGCATACAGCTGCCATCTCTGCATCTTAAAAAATCAGGCTGGAAAAAAAGAAGAAAAAAAAGAAATTATAGCTGGAATCTTATGAATGCATTGGAAATCCTCTAGCACAGCTGATGCACACACACTGGGACCTGGTAATGAAACAACTTCATACTCTGAGAAAAACTGCCTGTCAAACATGTACCTTCAATATATGGAAACCAGCTTTGATTCCCCCCAGCCGCTCTTTGGTGGGGGCTCGTGAAATACAGCCCATTTACCTTTAGCCTCTCATAGTAATCATTTGTCTTCCCTACTGTCAGGACCAAGACCTGTGATTCACCATTACCTATAACTTCAATAGGTGAGGCAAGAGCACTGGTTGAAATATACGGCGAGAATCATTCTCACTAATGGCCACAGAGCTCAGACTAAAGGCAGTTTTTTACAGACCCCAGAACTGTATGTCAAACCCTCAGACTAGTCAGCTTTTTATGGCCAGGTCATTTCACTCTGTACCTTGTTGTTTATGGTCATAATGGTGAACCGCTGCCTGTTTTTGTGGCTGTTTGTGGCTGATTTTTAACTCAGGCAAGATGCCGTTGACCCCAAAGTCTAGCACCTTTACCAGAAGATTGACAGTCTTGTTGTTTCATCATTATTTGAACTGTCAAGTCAAAGGGAGAGCATGTGAGATTACGTTTTTACTATTTCTAAAACAGAGGATATGTATCCTGCAGTAAATTGTTTTGCTTCCAGTGAGGATGGATGCTGCTGTGTTCCTGGGAGGGAGAGAGCATCATTGTAAAAGAGACATCATGCCATTGTCAGCCTGCAATCTGACAATCTGATCAATAGTGAAAGCGATGTGAAGGAACCAAGATATTAAATTAGGTAGAGAGAAGGTAGAGAGAGAGAGAGAGATTGCATGAGATGGGAGTGATAATCAATGGCGGCCACAGGAGCCTGGCAAAAGCTGTGTCATTTGTCACCCAGAGAGAGCGAGGGAAAGAGAGAGAGAGAGAGAAGGGGGTGGGGTGGGGGCGGGGGGCAGACAGACAGAGCTGTCCTGATGTAGCTTGGCGCCCTGCCAAGCTCCGTATGAGGGCGTCTCAGTGGTTGTAAGATTTATCACTTAGGCGGCTGGCCTTGTTACTGATGAAGACATGAATCTGAGCACCGGAATGCACAATAGGTTACACACGTGGGCACTGTGCAGGTACTGTATCCATGTCCTTAGATCACACCCCTGTTCCTGACACTCTTTACTGCAACAATTGAAAAGGGGAAAATAATACTGAATTAATAAATGCACATTCATAGGCCTCACAGATGTGTGCTTGGTGCCAGCATTTTTCTTTGCATGCACATGGGAATGCAAAAATTCCCTGCACGTGCGTACGTGTGTGTGTGTGTGCGTATGTATGAGACCTTTTGGTGTGCATGCCCTTCTGCTTGCCACTCCCTGCTGCAGCCCAGATGGCTGTAAAGTCCTCTTCTCCCAGCAGAGGTCCCAGCAGCCTGCTTCTACAGCAGGAAAGGGACAGAGGGAGGAAGGAAGATTACCATGCTAATCATTCTGAGGCGTGTCACTGAATGTGACAGCGTCAATGTGGAAAATTCTAAACAACATTTCTCGCTCTCTGATCTGTGTGAAGGTCTCGTAAATGCAGAGACGATGAAGGGTTAACATGTTTTGACAGTATATTGTAACAGCGAAAGGCAGGTTCTGTGACAGTAGCCTACATTATATTACTGAACTCACAGTGCAATCCATGTGCTGGTTTATAGAGGATTAATGATGGATTCAAATCTTATGTCAGCATTGTATGCTCTTTTCAATGAGATTGTGTGGCCTTGCTATAGTTCCAACCAGTAGAGGGCATAACAATATCACAAGATAGATAGATGTGGGTTATTGGGCTACCAGACTCTGGAATGTCCCAGTTTTATCACTAGAGAAGAGTAAGAAAGGGGTTGTTTACTCCTTTCCTACCTGAAAGCCAGCACCTGTGGAACGATACCCCTCCCAGCTGTCACCATTCACATTTGTAATTTATATTCATCATGTATATTGTTTACTACACGTATGCAGCATGTAGTTTTATTTCTTTATTTCTCTAAGTCGTTTGAAAATGTGTTATGACATCAAAACAAACGTATTGCAAACATCTGTTTGAATGAGTCACTTAATTAAATCTATAATTAAGGCAGCTCCTTATTAATAATGTTATCAATTTTCACCTCCTCATCACCCACAATAAAAACATTCACGCTGGTGGTTCTCTTTCCCCTGGAGAAGGTTGAGTAGAGCTGGACATCAGTGAACGCAGACTAAGGTAGGTAGATGACAACTTATTCCTAGTGGTCCTAATCTGGATCAATAATGCACTATTTATAAAAAGTGAACGTATACACTTTTAAGTTGAAAATGGGAACATTTGCTTGTGCAATGTGGAGAGTTTGGAGGCAATTGGACAACTGCTCTGCAGTCCACACACACACACACACACACACACACACACACACACACACACACACACACACACACACACACACACACACACACACACACACACACACACACACACACACACACACACACACACACACACACACACACACACACACACACACACACACACACACACACACACACACACACACAGCGAGGCAGAGAGGTGTAGGACCCAAGCGCAGACAGTGAGCGGAGACAGAACGATTCAAATGCAGGGGGTTTTATTAACTAAACAGGGAATACAAGGCAACACTAGGTAACAGGCAGAACACTGCAACAACATTAATGAACCGACACAGACTGGAAACAGAAGGACATATAAATAGACAGGGACTAACTAGGCACAGGTGAGAACAAAGGACAATTAACACATGATTGGCTGGAACAGAACAAGACACAGGTGAACTACAATTACAAAGACATACTAGAGAGACAAGACAGGAAGCAACAACTAGGGCAGACAGGAAACACCAAGACAACACTACAGAATAAAGGTACATGGAGAACAGGGAACAAAACAACAGAAAGAGTGGTCAAAAGGGTCCAAAAGGGTCCAATACCATAAAAGGTCAGACAATGGCTAAATAATAAAGTCAGTCCACGGTCCGAGGAGCGGATCGTGACACTCAACCCCAGTACTTAAGTAAAAGTACAGATGCTAATGGTCAAATTTACTACAAGTCAAATTATGGCTCAGTCAAAATGTTACTTGAGTAAAAGTACTAGTATATAATACTACTAGCATTCAAAAGTACATGCTTTTAAAAATACTTCAAGTACAAGTAAAAGTAAGTACAAGTAAAATGTATGTATATATATATATATATATATATATATATATATATATATATATATATATATATATATACACACACACGCACGCGCGCGCGCACACACACACACACACCCCCCACACCCGCGAACAAGGGGGCGAGACTGAGGAGGCGGGGCTGGCGGGCTATGTTAGTGCAGTGAGTGGCAGTTGGGGCAAACCATAGCGGGGCAAACGCAGTCCCCACAACATCATTTACTATTCTGTGCCTATCGGTACATAACTCGGACGGCGCTTAGTCGACTAGGAGACCATCGGCCGGTCGTCGCGGGCACTCGCGCCTGGAGGCGCTCGGGCGCGACTCCTTGGCCTCAAGGTCTCCTTAGTCGGAGCGCCTCCGTCAAGGTCCAAAACTATACTTTATCGGCGAAAAAAAAGAGTCCGCGGTTGTTTGAAAAAGTAATGTCCCGAGCGGGAGTCAAACCCAGACTCCCAGTGATAGTGGATGGGGAGTCCAATGATTATCGAAGTGCGCCACTGAAGTCAGTATGTATTTATATTCATGTTGTCGTTGTCCTCGCATCGCAGCCCCGTCCCGAGCCTAAAAACAAGCGCTCCACTTCCAATCTACCTGGAATGCCAATCTACCTGTGACATATATATATATATATATATATATATACACGCGCACGCACACACACACACCCCACACCACACACACACACACACACACATTGATGTTGCCTTTCTCTTGTCTGATTGGTTGGCTTCTACCCAGACCCAAACAAGCCATTAGAAATTAAGCTCTGAGGTGTCAGGGAAGGAGGCGCATGACCAACCCTAAGTGCTATCTGTAAAGGGTGCACTTCAAAGTGCAAAGGACCATTAGGTGTTCATCCATCCTTTTGTAATGACTCAGAACAGATCAGGGACACAGGCGCAGAGAAAGGCTCGGGACATGAGGTAAAGCGATAAAAGCACGTCTACTGTACTGATAAACAGGTGGTCAGACAGGTGTAAGCAGTCTGAAATTCAGGCTGCTTGCACCTGTCTGACCAGCCTTTTATCAGTAGGCCTACACCTGCTTTTTAAACGAGGCACACATTCCAAATCAGAGTACAAAGTGAAGTCCACAAAAACATCAGTCTGACCACAGCAAACAAATCCAGACAGGGAGAAGACTAAATCCAATAAACAGAGACACATAAAATGAGAACACAGACACTAATAAGGCTAGAGAACAATGAACACACAAGGAAACTCAAAGACAATCTGGCAGAGAACAGAATACTAAACTAGTTGCAGATGGGTAATAGGATGACTGGAGGACACACAAGGACAGGAACTGTCATCTTTTAAATAATGTTCTCATAAATAAGCCCCACTACTCAGTATAGGAATGTCATAGGTAAATTCATATTGCTTTAGTCTCTATTTGCAAACAGAGCTATATACTTTGTGGGAATAGTCTATTGTACTTACAGCATGTACTTGATTACCATGGAATAATTTGGGTGCAAAATGGATTTCAGAGAAATCTGACTGATAATGATCTCGTCATGGAACTGATGAGAGTATTTCCATTTATTGCTCTAGAGATTACACTGCAGACATCTTCTGAGGTCATTGCCAGTTAACTTGAACAAATATACAACAATACTGGAGACTGGTTCAACTCAGCTCTACACTCAGCTCAGACACCTATGTGCATACAGAACACTTGAATGCACAGAACTTGCTTGAATGCACCTACTGTATTAACAGCAATGAACATGATAATGATGATAACAGCCGTGATAAAACATTTCATACTGTATTTGCATGCAAGTTTACTGTTCAAGCAAGCACTGAATAACAGCATCACCAGTTAGTCACAGAATGTGAAGCTTCAGCAGATTATTGCACGGTTGTTGTCTAGTCTTTAGGTGTCACAGTGACCCAGAGGACTGTTTCTTCACTGACAGTCCCCCCCCTCTCATTGTCCTCTGGGTCACTGTGACACCTAAAGACTAGACAACAACCGTGCAATAATCTGCTGAAGCTTCACATTCTGTGACTAACTGGTGATGCTGTTATTCAGCTTTGCAGTATTCAGTGCTTGCTTGAATGCACCTACTGTATTAACAGCAATGAACATGATAATGATGATAACAGCCGTGATAAAACATTTCATACTGTATTTGCATGCAAGTTTACTGGACAAACATCACTTTTGGAACTGTATCATTTTAGGAGTGACAACTCAAGAGACTCTTTTTGCCTTTTCTATTGAGGCACACTTCCTCAGGCCCATTAGTAAAGTAACATCGGCCAGTAACGCCAAATGTATGCTCCAGAGAAAAGGTGTTCAATTTATTTTTAGCTGAAGCATAAAATAGGCTTCAGTTTCATTGTGCATGATAAGGACCACTGCACATTGATCTGTGAACTAGCATGCAGTCCTTAGTTACTGTACGCGAGTATTGCTTTTACTGTAAAGCTTTGAACAGCAGGGCGTTCTATAGCCATCTGGTCTGTTGGTGAGAGAAGGCACATGGCAAGCCACACTGCCACGAAAAACTAGAACCAGCCAATATGACCTTGAGATCTTGTTGTATAAGAAATGGAACCATTAATGCAATTCGATGAAGCAGCAGACAAAATTACTGTCACTTAAAAACATGAAAAGTACTATTTCCTTAATTTCACAAGCCATTGCCTCCCTACCTGAGGGCAGGAGCATTCTGATTAGTCTATGTTGGGGTTGGTATACCCACTGGATTGCTTATGTAATGCAATACTGATAAATATTACAATCATCATAAATTTGTATTCACTATTCGTCTGGGAACATACTGTAGCGATCAGCGATTTGGTAATTTCAGTGACATGATACGCTTGCTGAAAATATCTGCTCCATTTCCATCAGCCTCCTTTTCGTACTCCCACACACACACATTGTGTATGTTACTGCAGGACAATCGCAGTTCTAAGGCTGTATTAGTCATACAGTAAAAGCAGCATAGTATTTTTTCTCCACCTGCAAGCAAGTGAGCAAACCTGAAGAAAATCTAAAAATGACAGTCTGAGAACATGAACAGGATGCCACTGCTTGCTTTTTTCTCTCCCTAGGGGTTGACATTACATTTTTATCTTTCCATATTATCCTGGGAGAATAGTTTGTACTGTCACTGTAAAACAAAAATGAAAAAGACAGCTGAAGAGGGGCTTTAAAAGTCAGTGATAGTGATTGGTTATTCACACATATCTATAGTCTTGTTTTATTTAAAGTGTAATATGTTTAAGGCAAGAAAAGGCAAGATTTCTTTGAGCTGTATTGACACATTTCTCATCAGTTTTTCCTCAATTCCGCCTTGTTACATTAATCCACAGCCTGCATTTAAATTCACAATAGACACATGTGTTTCAGTAAACCTAAACTCTCCCTGTCATATTGTGGCCGCAAACACCTCTGCAAATGACAGGGATCGTGTCATCAAACCCTGTGATGTGTCACCTTGATTTTGTGTTTATCAGATGGCAGAGCGGACATTGATTTTACCATCACACATTCATCACAGCCTGTGTATCCAGAAGCTCTTGTCCTCCTGTGGTCATGACTCTCTTGTTTGTTGCCCTATCAGGGGAGAGCGAGGAGCCTTTATCAGAGTGTTAATGAGGCATTAGAGCAACGGACACCGGTGATAAAAGCAAATAGGCAAAGGGACATTGACTGAATACTAAACATGCATACATATCAAAATCCAGAGTTTTCATTTAACTGGGAGTGTAAAAATGAACATGGAGGATTTTACTGTGCAGCCTGAACAACATCAATTTCTGCAAAAGGGTGAAAATAGAGACAGTTAGTGCTATATCTGTCAGTCATTAGTGGGAGCTGTGTTCATGTTTGCCCTTGGCTCTGTCTCTCTAGCTATTCTTAGGCATAAAAAGGTATCCCTCCTTCCCCATTTCTCCTCCTTTCCCCAGCGCCTTGCATCAGACCCTGAGGGGTACAAGTGTCAGTTCATTGATGGAGAAAAAGGACTGCACCACCATTCAAGTGGGAAGGGGGAAACAGAAGGAGGGAGGTGAATCCAGAACAGAAATTTGGCCCAGGTGCACAACAAAAATACCCCCTGACACATGGGATGATCCCTCCCCCCTCACCTATATGTTCGTGTTTAATTTGTGACCTGGCAACCTGACTCTACCTAGACTACAGATAAGCCCCACCGTGCCTCTGGTGGTCATTTTCTCAAGATAATTGAATGCAAACATCATCACCATTCAGTATGCTATCATACTGAAGAATAGCACGGCAGCCCATTGAGCAATGTGTAACAAAGCATCATGCCAGCATTTGATTGGACAGGGTAGTGTGTCATTGCATGCAAATACGTGAGCCTTTAGGTCTATATATAGCTTTATGTTTTGGTCTTAATTTTCTCTGTCCTGGGTCATTAGCAGTTTAGCACCACAGTAGCAGTAATATTTCTGGAGGGGCTTTTAAGGCTCTTTTGGTCCGGACCGAATCCAACGGCTCATTAACATCTATTCTCACTTCCTACTGAACAACACTTGAAATATTAATGCTGCCTCCACTGGCGTTAGTCCAGCTCCTTTCAACAAGGACAAATATCTTTGTATGTATATCTATCTATGTATCTATCAATCTATCACCACTTGTGATCTTTCCTGAATAACAGTGGGGATCGACAGTCATTAATCTCACTCAAGGTCAATATGAAACAGGTTAGAGCTGTGTTACTAATGGAGTGCTGTATCCAGGGGTGGATAGACACGACACATATTGCATCTGCCCTCAACATTATAGCAAGACTAAAACAAATGCTAAATTAGATCTATTAATATATGAATTCACTGTCAAACCTGCTGTGTACAGAGAGTTCCATTACAATATGCAAAGCTATACTTCTTTCATCTGTGCATATTCTGTACATATTCTGTGTCACTAGCACCCGCCCCCTATTGACTAAATTGTCTTAACAATAACTTCTCTGTAATTTATTGTATATTTTGCCCTGTTGTGCCAATCTCAGTGATTCATCATGAAACACGAAACGTTTTGTTTTACTACAATAATATCCTGCACAGTGGGTGTTGTGTTTTGTGTTTCCCTTTGAGATGATGTGTTCGTCAGCACATGAATGATGAGCTGTAGTTATTCATGAAGCATACACTGTAACATTTGTGTTAATTCAACTCTGAGAATGTACAAATGTAACCTTTGTACACTCTCTGAGTTACAAATGGATACATTAACACAGATAATTGTATTGTACTTAAGCGTGTCAGTATTGGGTGAGTAATACTGCAGCAGATTTCTGGCTATAACATAAAGCAGAGAGCAATATGCCTCCTCTTACATAATTCAAAGGTGCAATAAAGGCAGTTTACACATCAGGAATAGTAATCCCTGGAGCATTGTGGGTGTTCTAGGCTGTTCTAGGCTGTCATAAGCTATGTGCGAAAAGTAGGATGTAGCGCTACTGTAGCCTACCTCAGCAGTCCATTCAACTACTATGCAACAGAACGCCAGTAGGTGTTAAAAAACATTTGAACTTGAACATTTTCAAATCAGCCTCATGGTGGCGCTATAAAAGGCCAAATTGCGTTTTTAACTGTAACTGAACATATATTTTTTTATCCCGGGAGTTTTGTAACCCATTTTTTTCACCCGGTGCCAATTTCCTAAGTGATCCTGGGCGCTATACCAGCCCTACACCAGCACTACACCAGTCCCCCACAGTAGAGAGGCCAGGGCCGAGCTCATGCTTCCTTCAGGCATGAGAGCCAACTGACCTTCTTGTCACCTGACAGGGGGGAGTTTCCCTGGTTGGACGTAGCGCGTGGAAGGAACACGTTATTCCAACCAGTTCCCTTCCCCTCCATCAGGCACCCCGGCTGTCATGGGGAGGCGGTATAGTGACCAGGATTACTACATGTTTTTGTGAGGGTATTAACTACCCTAGGAGACACGGGGAGAACATGCAAACTCCACACAGAGAGGCCCTTTCGCCAACCCCACCTAGGGTATGGGCGCTGATGACGCGGAGGAGAAGACACGCCCCCAGCGCCCACAGCGTCCCCGGCGGGAATCGAACCCAGGACCTTCTAGCTGTGAGGCGACAGCGCTACCGACTGTGCCACCGTGCCTCCGTAACTGCACCGATCTGCGTGAAACTTTGCACGCATACTCCCTAGAGGCCAAGGAAAAACATCTGCCCTGCATTTTTCACATTAGCCTTTATAGCGCCACCAGGAGGCCAACTTATGTAAAATACATATTTTGAGATTAAGCCTTCAGATTTTATCCAAATGTCACGCAAATCGGTACACATGATCTCTATAGTCATGTGATCAAGATGGATCTGTTTGATTTTTCATATTCCATCCTGATTGGCTAACATTGACATCTAAAGTTTGCAGGAGTGGCCCGTTTTGAACAAAATGCTGCAAATCATGAACACAGCGTCCGATTGCGGTGGAACTTTGCACGTACATTTGCACTACATTGAAGAACAAACGCCACCCTTTTAACATTGCCCTATTATAGCGCCACCAGGAGGCCGATTTTTCTTTTTTATATTACTCCTACAAATTTTGTCCAAACATCATGCAAACCAGTACACATTATCTCTTTAGGCAAGTGATCAAGATGGTTCCGTACGATTTTTTATATTCCATCCTGACTGGCAAATTCTGAACATTGCTGGCCCACAATAACCTACCTGACCTGGCGGAGACCTGTGCTCCGAGGAGCACTTTTTCTAGTTTTCTCTTCTTTTTTCTTTGAGCAGTGCATGCTCGGGCGTCACGGCATGGATCAATTCACACCTAGTGTAAATTGAGCGGTGCTTACATTTTTTACATTATTATTAATTTCATCATGCGTCTCACTAGCCAATCACAGCGCGTCTGCGAAGTTTGAAGTTAATTTCATCATGTGTCTCGCTAGCCAATCACAGCACGTCCTGCAAAGCTTAGCCTATGGGCGTGTTTTCCACAGCATGGCGTCACAGCGAAACATATTTTCACGACGGAAAGAAAAACTAATTTTCACGACGGAAAGAAAAACTTTCACCACGGATGGGTCCTAAACCCTCTTATAGGAGCGGTGCACCGCTCAAAAAGGAAAAGGAAAAAGGTAGCATGCACAGTGAGTAACCATCATATGATCAGTGGTTGCCGTGGCAACTGATCCCAGCAGTCAGCCCTTGGAAAGTTTAGTCACATGAATAGGCGGAGACAGGAAGCTTACTATGCGTGCGTTGTATGCTCTAGCTTGACAGGGTGTGTGTGTGCATGCACATGCAACCCGGCATGCATGTGAGTGTGCCATTCCATGTGCTCACACATGCATTGGATGTACAGTATATTGTTGCTTGACTGGGTGCGTGTGTGTGTGTGTGTGTGTGTGTGTGTGTGTGTGTGTGTGTGTGTGTGTGTGTGTGTGTGTGTGTGTGTGTGTGTGTGTGTGTGTGTGTGTGTGTGTGTGTGTGTGTGTGTGTGTGTGTGTGTGTGTGCGTGTGTGTGTGTGTGTGTGCGTGCGTGCGTGTGTGAATTCACACATGTGAATGTGTGATGGCAAAAGACAAAGAAGAGGGAATAGGGCAACAATACCTGGTCGGGTATAGGATGACCTGTACCATGACTGAGGATAATTAGTGAGTGAATAGAGGAGGAAACAGACTGGACCTGTGAGGTATCATTTGTCCTACACTGAACAAGACATGTACTGTATAGTTCTCACCAGATACATCCTATTAACAAAATCCATCTCATATCTCCTTGTGTCAGGTTACACTTATATTATTGATTTACAGTATGTATTGATTTTCCGCCCGCATTGTCTTTTCACCTGACAGTAAGGAGTTTCTCTGAGAGGGTGCAATGCATGCGGAGGAATACGCTATTCCTCTCAGTTAAGTTCTATGCTGAACAAGCACCCTGACCAAGCTGTACAGTAGGAGTCGTGAGTGCAGTGACAAAGATCTGCCCCAAACACGCCCCAATTTTGTTTGTTTGGTCGCCCGGCCAAGCCAGATGCATTGCGATGGTAGGCAGGAATTTTTTGCCCTGTGCCCCCCGGATGCCTGGGGCATGCTTTTAAATCAAGGCTAAAAAAACATTTATGTTCTCCACTGCCTTCAATAAAAATGTCAGCCTACTATACGTGGTGTTTCTATTGGACCATAATGGTGGATTTTAAGGTGTGTATTGTTGATTCTGAAGTGTTGTAGGAAAGGGCACCCAAAAATTATAAACTTGATCTTATAGGTTGGTACCAATACTGAATGACAGAGACAACCGGATACATAGTCTGTAGGGTACAAAATGGTCTTTGGCAATATGATACTCCTGGTGAAACCACAAATAAACCCTGACCTACTTTTGCCTATATTATTCTCTATTTTATTCATTTTATAAAATGTTTAGTATGAAATGTGCTACAAAAGAAAACTTTCCTTACCTTGCCTTGGTAGATGAACAAATGCCTTCGACCACAGCTATCCCAACATGTCTGCGGTTTGAAGACCTGTGTTGTATTTCCTTGTCCTTGTATGTCCTTGTCCCCTCTCTTTCCACCTTCAGTTTCCTGTCTCCACCCTCTCTAAATAAAACAAAACAAAATATATGAACTATGATCTCCTCATGTCAACACAGTAAATGCTCAGTGAACACTGATGATTCCTGCAATGCTCACTCAGTGCTGTGGACACTGGACAGCACTGTAAAGGCGAGATATGCTCTTCCAATCATGAAATGCCTCTTACCTATTAACATTTTAAACTAAATAAAACAAACAAACAAACAAACATGTTATTTGAAAACAAGAAGCTTACTAACACTCTATGGACTGTGTAAGTTCCATACACATCATTAGTTGAAGAAAATTGACCGGGGTTATTGCATCAAGTCTTCGCGTTAACTGTAACCTATTGATACCGCAGGTTATAGTTAGTTTTACCTTCTAGTAGCACATTCTGTGCACACTGCACAGTAGCACAGTGTCCTTGTTTGACTTACATATTGTGACAGTAATATTTCTAAGCCAGTGGACATAAGGGAACTAACTAAGGCATGGGCCACGGGCTGTTCTATGACACAGGAATAAGATATGATAACAAAGAATAACATATTCCTCTCCCTCAATCCCTCTCTTTCTCTCTCTCTCTCTCTCTCTCTCTCTCTCTCTCTCTCTCTCTCTCTCTCTCTCACACACACGCATTTTTATACTGCCAGAGTTAACCTTTACACCAAAAGAGTGTGCAGATGTAAAGCTATCTGAAGGTTTTCTGTCCTCTCCCAACAAACCAAATATCTACTGCTCATCCAGAGAGGGAATCCCATGTTGGCTATGGGATATACTTGTCAAGCAGTAGGTGTCAAGACTCCAGGGTCAAGTTGGCTATTTTGTGAAAAGCCACTCTGTGTGCTGTGAAAAACGTGCAATCGAGAGAGTCAAGGACAGAATAAATTGTTGTGTCACAAAGACAAATGACTATACCACAAATTATCTACAGCAGAGAAATTGTCCACGAGAAGCCTGCAGGTTTATTCTTCACAGACCTCTATTTGTCATGATCATCAGGGGTAGGCTAACAGCAAATCCTGAAAGACCTATTAGACAGTGAAGCCCACCATGGGTTAAAGTAGTGGCAGTTAAAACTCTCTACTTTAAATGGGTCCATTTGGTTACATGAACACAGGATACACAGGACACAGGATAAGTCAGTGCATAAGCAGTGGTTCTGTTTCTAGCATTGCTTTTTGTTGTTGTAATTATAGGCTATATTATTTTTATTATTGTTTATGGCTGTTATCCGTAGCAGTAATAGCAAAAGTATTATTTCTAGTACTTACAAAAAATATATATATTATTAGTTTTGCATGATGAAATATAGACATTTCTATGGTTAATCTAGTAAATCCAGGAATGCAGTCTACATGAAACTACAAAGGAGCAATTGATGTGTTTTTGAGCAAACTGAAAGAGATATATCATGATGCTACCTGAATTGGGCCATTAGTATTGCTCTGGGAATACTGCAGATGTTTAGTAGCAACTGCTGACGTCTGCTGCCAACAGTCAGTCAGTGACTCAAACCTGCGTCAGAGAGTTGTCGTGACTTTGCCATAGTAATTCTCCATTCTACAGGGAGCTGAATTACCCCCACAAACAACACAACCACAACCACGTGGAAAGCAGAGAGATGGGAGCATACTTTCTCGAGGGCAAATGGTGTAACATTTAAGTCCGGGGTTTACCGTCGTTTTTATAGGCTACTGGATCAGTACGGTTAAGTTTAATGTACTATATTACATAATATCCGGATAAAAACTGAGGATATTAGCTGACTTATGCCCGCCGGTCTGTTCCTGCGTCAGAGTTTACGCACCATTCATTCACATTCATGCCCCTTGCGCTCCAACACGCTCAGTGATTTCGCATCTGTCTGCGCGCAGGGATGCTGCTGCCTGCATACGAACACAGTGCTTGAGCTTCATGCTCATTTGGGATTCAATACAGACCAGCTAAATCAGACGCTTGAGCCGTACGACGAGCATAAGGTAAGAATATGTTACAGCCTGATTTATAGCCTAGTTTAGCCTATATGTGTCCGACCGTAACTGTTTATTATCGGAGCCGTTTTCCTTTAAACGTTTGTCTCGTGAAACCATGTCTGAAGAATACGGTAGTGAAACATGAACATATTTTTCTCGACACGTCGTTCGACTCGTTCCCACCTGTCAAATGGAGATTTCACCTCCACTTGCAAGATGAGCGTCACGGCATCGTCTGAGCCCTGATACATGATTGTCACATCATGACAGTCATGGATGAACTTCAACCTGGTGTTTGCACTTTTTGCCTTTTTGGCCCATACATCTACATTAACGTTCAGATTTCAAATTTAAAGTGCTTACCCCATGGCCACGGATGTTACAATTATGTACGAGCCCTCAGAACTACCCGTATCTTCCGTATTGTTCAATAAAAAGTGTTTTAATCCGATTTGTGGCCATTTTCTCCACGTTTTCGCCATATGCTTTCAACCACGTGACCCTATCGGTTGGGAGGTGTATTGCACTAACTCTATGAGAAAATGGCTTCCGATCGGATTAAAATGCTGTTTATTTAACAATACGGAAGATACGGGTACTTCTGAGGGGCCGTACATAATTATAACATCCCTGGCCATGGGGTAAGCACTTTATATTTGAAATCCGAACGTTTATGTAGATGTACGAGCCAAAAAGGGAGAAAAAGCAAACACCAGGTTGAAGTTCATCCATGACGGTCGTGACAGACGACCGTCGCGTGATCCATGGCTAACATCGTCTATGAGCGTTGCTTGAGATCGCCCTCATTGACGATGGTGTGCAGCGCGTGTTCCGATCTGAACACAACACGAATTATCGTTTATGGTCATCCAGTGTCTCTTGTTGCTAGTGTTTTACTCAGCCAGTTTGAGTACATAGAGTCAACGTGCATCCTTTGACCTTGACAAGACATGCGAGCTTTCACTGATGGTCTTCAAACTGTGTTGGGCCTAAATAAATAGGCTACATTACTGTACGTGTCTCAAATAAAAGATTGGGCCACGAAGGTATCCTTTTGGACCTGTCCAAGTGACTGTTATTATTCAGTGGGAGGTAAAGTGGTTCATGGTAGCTGATTGGCTGCCATCCGAACCTTTTCTGCTGTCAATATGGCATTTCCCTATTGAGTATAGTTTACGTGTCTTATTAATCTGATCAATTTTGAGAAGCTGTCATTGCGAAAATCATTCAACTGCAAGCCAGACAGCCATTAGTGAGCTAATCACATATGTAGGCCACTTCTGCCTTGGTCTTGAAAACCTGTTTTGTCATGTTAAATGTCAGTCCTTTGGGGGATATCATATCTGGTAATTCAAGGAGAGACAGCAGGGTACCACTGATGCTGCAGGGATGGTATTTCAATTTCACAGCTAGAGACATTGCTTAGCAACCATGGCTAGATAAAAGTAGAGCATATCTTTGTTGCACCTGATACTGAGAACCTGTGCTGCTATTTCATCCACACCTGTCTGGAGGGTTGGGAGGATGTATTCATCTCGTAACATGTGGGAGGACACAGGTGTACAGCTCCCCTCTCCAGAGGGGAGAGAGACGCATCCTCCTGTGGGATCCATACAGCTCTTACCTGCAGCACTAAATCAAGTTAAAATTACATTTAGAAATGAAGGTGGAAAGCTCAATTTATAACACTTTTTCACAAAAGGAATATAATTCTCTAAAGCAGGGGTCTTCAATAGGGGGTCCGGGACCCCCAGGGGGTCCTCAGAGTTACTATAGCTGATAGAAGATCATGTGTAAACAAACAGACAAACTAAAAAATGTAATTAATTGGCACAACGCCTGATGATAGTGCTGCAAACAAGTCTATGAAGCTATCTATGAAATCTATGAACATTTTTAATCTGCAACACAATTTTATACAATATGTATGGGGGTCCCTGCTTCATCTCTCTCTCTCTCTCTCTCTCTCTCTCTCTCTCTCTCTCTCTCTCAGCAAAGGGGTCCTTGGCCTGAAAAACCTTGAAGACCCCTGCTCTAAAGCTCATTTACTTAAAATTATATTTGCCTAACTGCATGGTCACGCACAGGTTTATTTTTCACAGGAGCTGTATGCTTCTCAAACACGTTCGGAGCATGTGTCCGGGGTTATTGCGCTAACAATATGTCGCTTAGTCGATCCGTGTGTTCAGGTTTAACCTGGCCAACCCAGGTTATTGTGTTGGTGAAATAGGCTCCCCCCGCCCCCACACTGCCTCTACCCCCCCATCCCTCTCCCTCCCCCTTTCTCCCTCACTCTACCCCCCTCCCTCCCTCCCCCTCTCTCTTTATCCCTCTCCCTATTCCCCCTCTGCCCCTCCCTCCGTCCCTCCCTCTCCTCCTTATCTCCCATTTCTCCTTGTGCGTGTGTACACACACACACACACACACACACACACACACACACACACACACACACACACACACACACACACACACACACACACACACACACACACACACACACACTTCTTGCCATGTCACTTGTACTGTGTAGAGAAGAAGGGTCCATGTGCCACTGTGTGCCAGGTATTGTTAGTACGATGAACTATGTCTATGCGTTAATGTCGGCATTGCAAATTTGCACACATTAATTCTAGTCAGCGCTTAATGTAGAAATGTTTCTCATACTACAAAAGTAGGTTAAATTCCCAAAAAATCCTAAAACTAATATTGCAGAAGAGCAGAAGGCTAAAGTTCATAATTATATCTACTAGAAGAGGTTGGTAAAAGAAAACTCTGAGAGATGCCTTGCTATGTTGATGTGATGATGATGATGATGATGATGATGATGATGATGGTGATGATGATGATGATGGTGATGATGAAGATGATGGTGGAAAAAGTAATTAGAACTTTCACAGTTAATTTAAACGAACACTCAGGATTTTACTCTAGTCCTTTAGCCCCCACAAGAAAAGGAAAAACTCTTGGCAAGCACTAAGTGCAAATCTTCATTTAACACATCATTAAATAGAATGATTGATGTTGGCTCATGTCTTTGTGTCGTGATATAGATTGACTGTGAGAGCTCACTGCTGTATCATTGTGGGGATCAGCACTAGGCTTTGGCACGTAACTGCTGCATGTCGTGACTGCAGGGGTCTCGCCGCCACTGAGGAATGCAATGTGCGTGCTGTCATAGTAGTGGCCCCCGGGTGGGCCGGCTGCCCAGCCGGCTGGTGGCTGCTCTTCAGCACGTGAGAGCCCTGCATGTTCTGCCCTATTAGCCCCTTTGTCCAGATCCAACACCTCTGGCTGTCTTCCCATGGCCTTTATTTGAAAGAGTGACGAGTCACTCACTAACCCAGTGACCCAGCTACCAGTTCACAAAGTTGTTTTTAAAGTCTTATTCGGAAGTTCCCCGCAGACGTATCAGTTAACTTCAGTTCACTGTTATCTGCTCTGCCTGCTGGTGTTTGGCATTTATATAAGATGTTCTTTTATCATTTCTGGAGATTTCTTTACTACTACTACTACTACTTTATTTAAATGTAGAATGTTTCCTAGTATTTAAAAATATTTGTCTTATGTACAGGATATTCTGGCATTCAGAAACAATTGTCTTTCCCACTGTCACTGCTTGGAATCGGGATACTGTAAAATCCTGAGTTTTAGTTTAAAGACCCACTCCACACAAAACCCGTTTTTTTAGTGGTTCATACGTTTTTGAAGCTTACCTATAAAGATCTTGGTGTTTTTGGCACTCTGCATATCTCTAAAGCTTTAATATGAACTTCCACGCCAAATACTATATTTACATTGCAATTCATATATAACTTAGAAATATATATATATATATATATATATATATATATATATATATAAGTAGGCCAGAGACTCTACACTGTCTAGTCCACTGTGTTTCTTTTCATAGTGTATGGTCTAAACCAGCTTTTCCCCTAGAGTAGGGACTTACCCACAGTGCTGTAGGATTATTGGAGGACTTTGCAGGGCTCTGCCAACAAAGTTAAACTCGCACACAATTATGCATGTAAGTGAACTAGGGGCTTGTTGTCCGTACAAAACTTGAGGTTCCCGTGAGGCACTGTACGTAATGAAGCCAATTATTGCCACAGCGTTGGCCTGCACTATTCTTTCATCGTGCTTTTAGAACGACATGCAAAGAAGGTGGCGAGTACAAAACACAGACAGTAAAATACACGGAGCGTTGACCTAAGTGTTCTATTGCATTATGTTCCCTTGAGACCAATAACCACACAAACAGAGCACTGATCTCTTCACTGGCTGCTGTTCATGTGCTCTGCAATGCTATCCACATGACTCAACTATAATGTGTTTAGCTCTTAAATGGGTTTGAAAAACAATCTCTTCTCTCATTGACTCTCTCAACTGCATTACAGAAATACCTCACCCAAGGTTCTAATCTACCATGCTTCAATAACATACACTCCTAAAAAACATGATTTTAAATTATTTCACTGATCATTTGAACCACATTAACCCTAGCGGCCCTATTCGATCTATGAGGTATATGAGAGTTTAAGTGGTTACATTTTAGCTGCATACAGTAGGCTACTGCTTTCAAGAAATGTCCATCCAGCTCCATCACTCATTTTTGTCCGTGCCTGATGCATTGTCCCAGTTCATACTGTATAGGTTAGTTTCTAATAATCGTATACATACAAAAAGGTGATTTTGATTAGTTTTCTGCTGTATAAATATACTGGAGACTAGCTTACTGGAGACTTTCCCTCCTTCTTTTTAAGATATTCTTGGGGCTTTTATCGATTGGAGCAGTCAACTGACAGGACTGGGGAGAGAGATGGGGGGGGGGGGGGGTAGCCTCGATCTCCAGGCTTTTATTGTTTAGTTTTGCTAAAAAATAAAAGCCTGGACCAGCGCGTCGGTGTACCCGGTATAGGAAGTGTTTCATTTCCCCAACCAACCAGAGTGCAGTGGGCGTCGCTCGTAATGTTGTGTTGACGGGGCGGGGGCTGACGGACAGATCGGTGAACCAATGGGATCAGGCGCATTCTCTCTGCGCTGATTTTAAACCCGCCCCATTATACACGAAAGCAGGAAGGCTAGTGCAGCCTGGGGGGGGGGGGGTGACACGCAGCAAAGGTCGTCGGGATCGGGAGTCAAACCTGCGACACTCTGTCGGATTACCAGCCTAGGTGCCCAGACAGTTACGTCAACCGTCCGGGCCACTATCTTCATGCTTCTAAAATTGCTGATCTCCACCAGCCTGAGACATTGTGTTTGCCACGTCTGTCTGTCTGTCTGTCTGTCTGTCTGTCTGTCTGTCTGTCTGTCTGTCTGTCTGTCTGTCTGTCTGTCTGTCTGTCTGTCTGTCTGTCTGTCTGTCTGTCTGTCTGTCTGTCTGTCTGCCCAAAGCTAATCTCACAAACTACTTGGCGAATCGTGGCCTTATGCAGCAGGCCAAGGACCTCAATTCCTGAATATTTTATAAATCCGTCAACGACAAATAAGACATTTTTGTGAATTAATAATGGCAGAGAATCATCCCTCCAGGCTATGGAATATGCATCCCACGAGGCTATGGACTACAACTATAGCCAATTGGGCGCAATCTGTATGCCTGGTTTATGGGATCTACACTCCTAGCCAATTATAATGCTCCTGTCCCTCCGGCTCATGGGATGTACCAGTACTAGCCAATTGTAGGCATGCAATACGCTACCATAGTGAATGTGCAGCCCAGCACAGTCCAGTCTGTGTACTGTATGCTACAATTCACACTCTGGACTATGAATTGGCCTTTAGGCTATAACATGTGATGTCAAGTGATGGCAACATGCCACACTACTGGTTGACGTATTCACCGTCCAAAGATTTTGCACTGTAATGATTTAATGAAAGCCATTTCATACACGCACACAACCCCAAAATATTGTCATCACATGCAGAAAGATGATATGAGGTAGGGCATGCCTACTGGCGGAGATTTGCGCTCTACTGAGTGCACCTTTCTCGTCTGTTCTTTCATTCTTTCGTGTTTAAAGTTCTTGGTGCCGTAAGGAATACTGAAAACAGCTTTTAAATGTCAGAAGAATTCCTCAAACTGCTGTCAACACTGTGCCGAGAGGAAAAATACAACAAAGAAATGTATTTTAATCTTTAATCTAGTCTTTAATACTAGTAACTAGCTAATTCACCAACTGTGTCCATTTATGATGCTTTTTCATGAAAACATCAAACAAAAAATCTGAAGCTTGTTTCCATTGTGGTCCAATGGAATTAAGCTTCGACTTTTTTGTGTCTAACCCACGTTGGCGTTTTTGAATGGTGACACTGTTGTGATTTTAAAATTGCCAGTAAAGTATTCTATTCTATGCTAACAATGCAAATGCCAGCTGCTCATTCTGACACCTTCCAATCCTTTCTTTCTTACAGATTTGGGACAAAGCACACGGGTACCTGTCTGGAACATTGCCACATCCCTCCTCTCCCCCGCTCTGCACTTGGACTCCCCTCTCTTTCCCTCCGTCACCTCTGCCCTTTTGAGGAGTTGCTCAGTCGCCGCCATGCCGAAGAACAGCAAAGTGACCCAGAAGGAGCACAGCAATGAACCCATCACTGAGTCAGTGGCTGACCTGCTGTCCTTGGAACATCCCATGGACTATAAGAGTAGTCAGATGAGCATGGGCCTCAGCCCGGGGGCCATCGCCCCAGGAAAGGGCCTGCTGCCTTCCCCTGACCTCGATGGTGACGAGGGTCGACCGGCCTGGAATAACAAGTTGGAGTACATCCTTGCCCAGGTGGGCTTCTCTGTAGGCCTGGGCAATGTCTGGAGGTTCCCCTACCTGTGCCAGAAGAACGGTGGAGGTAGGTTATCCAGTGGTCCACAGCTTAGGGTCTATGCTTAGCAAATGCATATGTTTGTAGATGATTTTGCTCTATTTAGGGCGATTTGTGTCAAACCCAGAGAAAGCTTAAAGTCCTACATACAGTATATGATTGTGTAGAACATGGAACTACTGTAATAGTATAATGGGCAGGTTTTCTGAATCAATAAATTAGTATGAAATAGGCTGCAATACATAGTCTTATGTAAGGGTACATGTACTTTAAGATGCCAATTTCAACTTTTTATTAGGCTAGTAAAATTGGCAGAAAAAATACCAGGGCCTAGCGTAAGTGTTCATTAAGAAGTTTGCAAGCTGTTTTCCCTCTGTATGAGGTTGACCCTGTCCTATACAGTACCATTTAATTTGATAAGAAACTGATGGCATAATGCGAGAATATTGTTGTACACGTGCCATGTTGCTGGAACGGGATGTGATTGAAAATGCCCACTGGTGTTGGTTATTGCCTTGACATTCAATGCTGATTTGTGTCAGATTACAGAGAAACGCTCAAGTAATTTCAGTCAATTTAGCTCTCATTTCCTTAATGTGAAGTGCAGTCAGTTTGTATTCATTGACTACTGTACTCCCACACTAAGTTTGCAGTTGGCATACAGGCAAGTGATTTGTGTGTGTGTGTGTGTGTGTGTGTGTGTGTGTGTGTGTGTGTGTGTGTGTGTGTGTGTGTGTGTGTGTGTGTGCGTGCGTGTGCGTGTGTGCGTGCGTGTGCGTGCGTGCGCGTGCGCGAGCGTGAGTGCGTGCGTGTGTTTGTGTGTGTGTGTGTGTGTGTGTGAGACTTTTCAGAAAATAATATAAGCAGTGTCTCGCTATACGATGTGAGTATAAGATTTAACTGTTGACAGAACCAAACAGGTACATAGGGTGTATTTAGTTACACTCTGTTGATCTTCCTCAAATTCGAGTCTTACTACACTTGGTACCCTTTCAGGGTCATTTGGTTACATTTGTAAACTCTCAGGGTTAAATTAACACTGGGGAATTTACTATAGGTGGCAGGCGTTGACACTACAGACTGCCCGAATGCCCCTGGCAGGTGAATAAAACTTTCGGGCAGGTGGAGCTTTCGGATTGCCCGACCGGGCAAGTGTGCTTTAGTTCACTATAAACACAACATATAAGTCTAAACACTAGCCCTAGAATGGCAGTGATATTACATACATTTCATGTATTCCAAATACACAGCCATATCTGTCCTGTCCCCGCCCGGTTAGCAGACTGATCTCGGCGGCATATAACTATTGTGCGCTGCGTGTGTACTCACACAATAATTCATTCCTAAGACTTGGAGTCAGATATTGTCCTCTAGTTTCATTTCCATTCCAGTTCTGGCAGAAAACTTATGTTTAAACTTATGTCCCACCAGCGATATAAAAAAGAATTCCACCCGCACGGCAGACTTTTGTCGCATGTGCTGAGGTTCCCTAGTCCCTAACCAACGTCTGAAAATACAAGAATGCAGCAAGCAGCTTATAAAGCCTTCCTTATGTCATTCAAAACAGCAGTGCCAGTACTGCCTTTTGATTATTGAACTGTCAAAGCTTAGCACGTGTCAAGTCAGACGAACATAAACCCTTGACCTCCGGTCGGTGTACTTCAAAATAAGAGCCATTTGTCAAGATATGGGAAAGTAAGCGTCTTCTGGTCTGTGGAATGTAAAATAAGAGCACTGTTGACGTGTGAACCCATAGCTATTTAGATATTTGGCATAAATATTGAGGTATGACATTTTTTATCACGCAGCCCCAGAATTCGCAAGTTGAAAGTAAAAAAAATGTTAAATTGAACTATAACTTTCGGGCAAGTGGGCATGACCTGTGGGAAAGTAGAACATGACCTGTACTTGCCTGATGGGCAAGTGCCTCTGAGACCTTAGTGTCAACCCCTGGGCGGAATAATTTATTGGACCACCTACCTGATGGGCGTGATCCCAAAACCTATACCACTTGTGCAAGGACACGCTGTGATTGGCCAATACACTTGTATTGTGCAAAACATGATTTACTATTCTGTCCCTATCGGTACATAACTCGGACGGCGCTGAGTCGGCACGTTCGGCACGGCAACTCGCTCGCTTTAGCTCGCTCGGTGGTGCCTCACGTGGCTCAAGTTCGCTTGAGACGGCGCGCCTCTATCGCGGTCCAAAACCATAAAATAGCCCGCAGTTGTTGTAGGCAGAGGCACTTCCACGTTGGCCACAGAAGGGGGGCGTGGTTATAGCACAAGTTGTATAGGCTTTAGTATGTCGCACCTGATGGCAGTAATAGTCTACAAGCTCCTTGATTAATTGGCTACTGTTAGCCAGTTAGAGTTAGCCAACTCCTCATGTCAGCGGAAAGTGCAATCAGTTGTAATCATCTCAGGGCTGACTGGGCTTGTTTCCTCAGCACTTCCCCCCCTTTTTTCAGATAGAAGAGGGAAGCCTTGGTGTTGAGTATCATTGTATTGGTTATGCATGCACTGAGGACACACAGAGGCTCCATTTTAATGTATATTTGCTTAGCTTGCACGGTTTCTCAGGATTATCTCCTTAGCATTGTCAGTGGTGTGGCATATTGTATTGGCATACAGTAGATATAGTAGTGGTGATGGCGATGGAGGAAATTCAGCTGTCAGCGTGGATTTCTTGGCTTTGTTGATCTGATTTGTGTGTGTGTGTGTGTGTGTGTGTGTGTGTGTGTGTGTGTGTGTCACTACGATATAAGTGTAAGAGGTGAGATACTGTGCGTATGTTGTATGTACTGTGGTGCCATTCATTATTCCGTTGGTCCGACTGGCCCCATTATAACTATCCCTATCCCTATCCCTAACTCTTATCCTAACCTCACACTAACCTAACATTTGTCAGACTATTGGGACTTCAGAATGATGAGAGGTCGGAATTATTAGCGGACGAACCCCCCATAGGTAACATAGTTAGTTGAATAAATGCACCATTTAGCACTGCAGAGTGTGCACATGCATGTGCACGTGTATTTGTATGCACTTGTGTGCATAACCATATGCCAAATGTTGTGTTTTTTGCACATCTGCATCAACACGTGTATGTGTACTGTATGTTCACAGTAAAATAAATGGGTCACTTTGTTAAATTAACACTCAGGATTTTACTCTATTAGTGTCGGATGCATCCCTTGTGAAACTTAAAGGACGACTTCACCAATCTTCATATAAATAGTCCTCACCAATACTCATTATAATATGGTACCATTTTTTGTCTACTCGATCTGTGTCTCAGAGGAGGGCTGTGGACTAGTGATGAGCGGGCCGACCCGTAACCCGCGGGTCAACCCGCGGCGCGGGTGGTCGAGTCAGGATTTCAGAGGCAATTATGCTGGCTGCGGGGTGAGCGGGTCAGCCGCTCTCACAAAAAAAAAAAAAGAAAAAAAACTATTTTGAACAACATGCTTGTTTATTTAGCCCATGACAATGTTGTGCTACTGTAGACATTTAAAGTGACTTTGGGTACTTAAAAGAGCGATATATATATTGAGCTATTATGATGATGATTATCTTTTTTTTCCCACCACGGGTCGCGGGCGGGTTGAGCCATAGATTTATATATGGGTTCGTGGGGCGGGTTGAGGCGGGTTGGGTTCCGTGGCGGGGCGGGGCGGGGTGGGGCGGGTCATGAAAAAACCCGACCCGCACATCACTACTGTGGACAGTTCAGAAACCCGCCTACCAGTGACATCATCGATGGGGAATCCAATAGAAACTGCTGGCTTTCTATTCCTGCTATAATGGAAGCCATTGTTCTTGCAATATTAAAAAACAAAAAAGAAAAACAATTGAAATCTTGTTTGAAAAAAGAAATCGTGCCTACGATGATGTCACTGGTAGGCCGGTTTCTGAACTATCCACAGCCCTCCTCTGAGACACAAACCCAGTAGAATAAAATGGCCCCATTTTATCATGAGCATTAGTGAGGACCAATTATATGAAGATAGGTTGAAAATGGGTGAAGTCGTCCTGTAACACCAAGAGCCCTTGTGCATACTGCATACGAGTCTGGGCTTGTCCTATTGTGTCTATGATTACCCATCTCTCTCTCTCTCTCTCTCTCTCTCTCTCTCTCTCTCTCTCTCTCTCTCTCTCTCATATACCCCCACCCTCCGTTTCCTATGTCTAATTTTAGCCACCAGGTTTTCTACTGTATGTTTGATTCAGGTACATCCCTGGTGTGCTATTAGAGTCATGTGTTGTCAGCCTGAGACAATAACAGCGTGTGAGGAAGAGCTGTCCAGTACTCTCGCCTGCCTTGGATTCATTTTGTCACCATGGCGCCTCTCCATGTCTTGACGTAAGCAGGCTATGGACATGACATGTTGTCTGTTAGAGCCTGCTGCTTTCTGTCCCCCTGCAGTAAACCAAAAAAGGAAGAGGAGAGAGGCCAGTTTTGGCAAAATAGAAGACAAGAGATAAAGTGAGGGGAGAGAGCGAGAGAAGGGACGCAGAGAAAGTGTTTGGTTGCGTGCGTATGTGTGTGTGTATGTGTGAGAGAGCGAGAGAGTGAGAGGGAGGGAGGGAGAAAGATTACGAGAGGGGAGGGTGGAGATGATGAAAATAGACTAGTGGTGGTTAGATAGAATTGATCCCAAAAATAGACATTGAGTCAGAGGATTAGGTTTTGATCGCATTTCATGTGCTCAGTGCTCGTCAATAAATATGGATACTTGTTTTGGTTTTCTTTATAGATATTAATATAATATATGTGTTAACTATATTTGGATGCGCATATTAACTGTACCTTCTGTCTCATAATAACACATTGTACTGGCAAATAATTGTATTAATTGTATAATTGTCAGTTTATGCAGGACAATAGAAATGTGTTTCATCAGTATTCAATTGTGCCTTTCCTTTATTTTGGCTGCTCACTCTATACGAAGGACTGATTCCTTTCCCTCCATCCTCCTGTGTCACAGGTGCTTACCTGGTGCCTTACACCATTCTCCTCATCCTGATCGGCATCCCTCTGTTCTTCCTGGAGCTGGCAGTGGGTCAGAGAATCCGGCGTGGCAGCATCGGGGTGTGGAACTCCATCTACCCACAATTAGGAGGCATCGGGGTCTCCAGCCTGATGGTAAGGACTATCGTGATCTCTCATTTTGCTTTATGACAACAACACCCTTGGAAGACATACAGAACAAGACATGCGAAGTGGATAAAGTCCCTTTCCCATTTAGTCTAAGAGATAGACATGTCCTCTTTTCAGAGACAGCGAGAAACATACAAAAGTCAGCAACAGTCACTCATCAGCTAGTGGCTCTAACGATGTTCAGTGGAACCATCCAGTCAGAGATCATGATGGTCAGTAACATTTTCAGTTAGTCATTTTGTTATCTGGTTGGTCATTCACCCAGGCAGTAGACTCAGTGATGATGTCGGTCAGTTATTGGTGCAGACAGCTACTGAATTATCCAATTTGTTGGTCAGTGCCAGTGGTCTAGGTTATTAAGGGTTTTGATTGATTGAATTCTTTCATTAACAGTTTGCAAATAGTACAGTGGTACGATTATACAATGATGCTAAAAGGATAACACATTGGCGTCCTGTGTATTCCAACACATTCTCACACATAGGCGTCAGTTATTGCCGCTCTGTCATCTTCACTCCCTAATGCATCACTATAGGACTACAAAAACTAAAACGCACGTATTGGAGCTTCAAATACTACTTGAATAGAGGGATTGGCCAGCCTCTGTGGTTAATCTGGTAGCAGCACTTAGTTAGTAACCGCAACCTCCCGTGATCGAAACCCAACAACTTTTTTTTCCTCTCTTGACTTTGTTTTTCTCTCTCCGCACAGTTTTTGTGCGGTTAGGGTTAGGGTTAGGTATATGTTTGTGAGGTTAGGATTAGGGTTAGGTTTTGGCATAGTTTTGTCAAAATGCGACGTCGACATGGCGTCCTGTCATCAAAACTTGACGTTTCAGGGCTACTGACAGAGTGGCAAAATGTGACGCCTTGGGAGTGAGAACGGGTTGTGTATTCATTTCATCAGAGTGTGCTCAGTCAGACACTAAAGACTTCACTAATATACTTCATGGCTCATGGTTAACAGAAAATCTGTTAATTTTGCCAAATGTCACCATCATCACGCGATAAAGTATAAGTAAGGCTTTTGTCTGTCTGTCAGTCGGTGGAACAGACCGCCACTTGGTGAGCTATTCAGTCAGCGAGTTACTGGATGATCCAGTAATTGACCGACTAAGTTGCCGAATCTGATCTTCTCCATCAGTCAGTAAGAGAGGCAAGGAGTCGTAGGCCGAGCGTGGAGCAGTGAGGCGTGTGATGTCTAGGATGTGGAAACAGGGAGGTTCAGCAGCTATAAATACCTCCTCATAGAAGGCCAGAACCCAGGCTGCTGAAGGAACACACCTCAATAATTCATACACACTTAAGCTGGGAGCACAGCATGTGAGCTGTGACGGTTTAATGGCGGTGGACATTCACTGCAAAGATACACATATTGTTTGTTTTTGAGTCCATGTTTATTTTCCTTTTGCATTCCATGTATGCATGGTAGCCAAAGACATTTCTTGTCATTCCTCACCCCTCCAGGTCTGTGGTTTTGTGGGCCTATACTACAATGTGATCATCGGCTGGAGTATCTTCTATTTCTTCCAGTCCTTCCAGTACCCACTGCCTTGGGCTGAATGCCCCATCCGGATAAATGGAAGCCAAGCCAGTGAGTCCATAACACAGCTGTGTTAGGGTCCGTGTCCACACAAAGCGTTTTATGACACAACGTTCAAACCTACCATAAAAAATCTTCCGATCCCGATTGCTTCTCCGATCGATCTGGGCATCTCTATATACATACATACATACATACTTACATACATACATACATAGTCTACATACCTACAGTATTCACAGACATACATACAGTCAGTGGTGTAAAGTAACTAAGTACATTTACTCAAGTACTGTACTTAAGTACAATTTTGAGATACTTTATTGGAGTATTTCCAATTGTCTATACTTTTACTTCTACTCCACTACATCTCAGAGGCAAATATTGTACTTTTACTCCACTACAATTATTTGAAAACTTTAGTTACTTGTTACTTTGCAGATATAAATTATTACATTATAAAACATACATTAACCACTTAAGCCCTGGCCTATATTATACCAAGGCTTTTTGAAAATAGACGATCTACATTACAAGCTCACAACGCGTCGCATCGTGAGCTCGTAGATCTGCTATTTAAAAAAAAAAAGTACTTTTACTTTTGGTACTTTAAGTACATTTTGATACCAATACTTTTGTACTTTTACTCAAGTCAATTTTGAATTCCGGATTTAACAGAGTACTTCTACATTGCAGTATTGATACTTTTACTTAAGTAAAACATTTGAGTACTTTTTCCACCACTGCATACAGTATTCACAGACAGATAGACAAAACAGCCTCAGTAAAAGCTAAACTAAAAACAGTATGGAGTTCTACAAAAAAATGTCCATGCCATAGAAGCAGCCATCCCCCAATTCCTCAGCACGGCTGTTGAATCTGCAGAAATCACCCATGTATTAGAGCAGCTTGGTTCACAGTCGGGCAGCATTTTGCTCATACGTGGCATGAAAGAACAGTTGGTTTTGTGCTGACTCCAGAGCTAGGATGCCTCCGTACCTTATTTGAAATGGCAGCTCTGCTACCAGGGGCCTGTTAGAAGGTATACGACCCAGCCCACAGTGCAAGTAACCAGCCTTTCCGGCAGCTGGTAGCCTGCCAAGAGAGGCGGAGATACACACAAAATGTGACATGGTTACATATTAGCATGCACACTGTTCTTATTGTTATGAAAGCAGTTGGGAAGCTCCAATGAGATTCAACTTGACTGTGGGGTGCAATTGATTTGTCTGATGACCGTAAAAAAAAAAAATGTATGCATCAATTGGTTGGATGTTCTTCGGTGGGTCTGTACAGGAAATAAGTGTCTGGTGTTTATGTTGTCTTATTTGATCTGTTTGGTATATGTGATTATTTGTTACATTTCTATAGTTTTTATTGTACTGTATCCCCCGACTTCTTGTTCTAGTCGTGGAGCCAGAGTGCGAGAAAAGCTCAGCGACCACCTACTTCTGGTACCGCCAGACCCTCAACATCACCAGCTCCATTGACGACACTGGTGGCCTGAACTGGAGGATGACCCTGTCACTGCTTGCGGCCTGGATTATTGTCTGCCTGGCCGTCATCAAGGGCATCCAGTCCTCGGGGAAGGTACAGTACAGGGTTTCCCTAGCCCCACAACAGGGGCTTCTGAGCCTGTGGGAAGCACTATGGGGGTGGGTGTTTAGGATACTACAGTACATCCATTCATCTATAGAGAGTTATCATATCTAAAAAATATTGTGTGCGTGTATGTGTGTTTGTTTATTTGGTTGTTTGTGTGTGTGTACTTGATTGCATGCGTGCGTGTAATACATGCGTGCGTGTAATACATGCGTGCGTGTGTGTGTGTGTGTGTGTGTGTGTGTGTGTGTGTGTGTGTGTGTGTGTGTGTGTGTGTGTGTGTGTGTGTGTGTGTGTGTGTGTGTGTGTGTGTGTGTGTAATCCATATTTAATTTTCATCAGTGGATTAGTTTGTGACTTTCCTAATGCTCTGCTGGTCAAAGGTCACGTGCTGAAGCATATCTTCATCACTGCTCTATTTTTGGATCTCATTTATGTTACGGGAGAGAGAGAGGCATGCAACATTAATGAGCTTTCCATTGAACCAAGCAAAGACTGGCTCACGATGCGCATGTGAACATTCTTTGGTTGGCAAATAAACTGCACCAACGTCCTATGATCTCAATCCAGAGAATGAGTCACATAGCACAGCAGGACTCCATCCAGACCACATTTCTTTACAGAAAAATACACAATAAAGTCTTTGTCTGCTCTCCAAACCTAAAGGATTTCTCTCCACATTGGGAAAGAATCCACAGATATCAGGACACAAAGCAAGTACCTGGCTGTCCTGTGATCAATTCACTCTGTGTGTGTGTGTGTGTGTGTGTGTGTGTGTGTGTGTGTGTGTGTGTGTGTGTGTGTGTGTGTGTGTGTGTGTGTGTGTGTGTGTGTGTGTGTGTGTGTGTGTGTGTGTGTGCGTGCGTGCGTGCGTGCGTGTGTGTGTGTGTGGTCGGCTGTACTTTTGATTACAGCTTAGAGGAAGCCTTCCTAACCAAAGTGCTAAAATATCATCAGCTAGGCTACAGATGTAAACTTTTGGTTTTTATCTTTGGTAGCCTAGGGCACGAGCACAAGTTGGTTGTGAGGGGCCTTCAAATGGCCGGCCTCTCCAAAAGGAGGTCTAAACAATTAGCAAGGTACTGCTCAATATCAGCTATTATAGGAAGCCGCTCAATTTGGAGGAGGTGTTGTTTCCTTTACTTTGTTGATTGTTGTCTGCTGTGTTTGACAAGTATGCCAAAATTATTGTATGTAACAAAGTTCTGCCTTATATGCACTTTGTACCTGGCTGTTTTCCCATTATCTGACTGCACTGGCAGTATTTATGTCCTTTGTACAAGGCATTCTTGTACTTCTGTTTATGTGGACATAAATACATATTTCAAGTGTGTGTGTGTGTGTGTGTGTGTGTGTGTGTGTGTGTGTGTGTGTGTGTGTGTGTGTGTGTGTGTGTGTGTGTGTGTGTGTGTGTGTGTGTGAGAGAGAGTGAGAGTGAGAGTGAGACGGAGAGCAACAGTGTGTGTGAGTGGGGTGTTCGTTCATCTGCGTCTGCCATGTGTGAGGCTGCAGACGGGTGGTGACCATGGCAACAGTGTCTGATGTGCTTGACTTTCTCCCTCTCCCTCTGACCTTCTGTCTGTGACTCTCTCTCTCTCTCTCTCTCTCTCTCTCTCTCTCTCTCTCTCTCTCTCTCTCTCTCTCTCTCTCTCTCTCTCTCTTTCTCTCTCTCCCTCTTTCAGGTGATGTACTTCAGTTCTCTCTTCCCTTACGTTGTGCTCTTCTGTTTCCTGGTTCGAGGCTTAATGCTCAAGGGAGCAGTGGATGGCGTTGTTCACATGTTCACTCCTAAGGTGAGAAGAACACAGCCAACAGACAAACTGTCCATCTTCTGTGGAATTTAAGAAAGAGGGTTGTGTTTGCTGTACCTTCCGTCAGTGCCAGAGCTAAACAAGGCTGCCTCTGTATAACTTGGGAAGTTGTTCCCTTATAGTGCCATGTCTGTACATACAAAACATTGTATAGTAGTCAAATCCTTACAGTTCGCTGATTCTCTCCTTATGAAATCACTTTGTGCTGCATTGTTAAGGCAAAAATTACAATCCTGAAAATCGCTATAATCACAGTAATTAATCACAATAAGTGATATGGATGAATTACGCTTTGAATTGTATATTAAAACTGCAATCCAGAACTAATTTTAATGAATAATTTTTCATAACCAATTTGTATAGTAGAGTATGATAATACAATATAACTACATATGCAGTGCAGTGTTACAGTTGTAATTACATCTCTCTGTTGGGGGAAGAGAGGGTGAGGGTGTTTTGTATATAGACTATTTTCAGCTTGAAATATAATGTTTAAATTTAGTTTTAAACATTTAAACATAGTTTTCCAGATATTGGATATGGAAATGGGAATCATTATACATTATTATATGGTTATTGACCATGAATTGTCCAGTCATAGTATGCTTTGAAAAGATGTAGTCCATCAATCCATTAATTACTTTGCACTAACAAACTCAATCGAGATCTGACATATTTAACTGACACTCTGCAAGGAATTGAGGCGTGAGTGATTGATAGCTTCAGCATCTGTGCTTAATCGTTCATTTAGAGCTGCTTGTAGGAAAATGTGTCATCACTATCAGTTTTGTATGGTATGATGAAAGCTTGGCTGTTGTCTCCCTCTTGTGGTGGGTTTGAGTAGTTGCATATAAAGTGGACGCTACCCTGTGGCAAGAGCATTACCGTATCTGTGAGAGAAGCATTGACCTTTCAATGGATTTGTGTTATGCAATACATAATTATACATTGTGAATAATTGAACGTAAGTGTGAAAGTAAATGAAAGTGATATTGCTGTCCCAAATCCAAAAGAAATTAAAAGCAACCATAACTCTTGACCTTACTGTAATATTGTGCCCATTAAATGACCCTTTCTCTCTGTTCAATCTTCCCTCTGTTCAGCTGGAGAAGATGTTGGAACCCCAGGTGTGGAGAGAAGCAGCCACTCAGGTCTTCTTTGCCCTGGGCTTGGGCTTTGGAGGTGTCATCGCGTTCTCCAGCTACAACAAGCGAGACAACAACTGCCACTTCGATGCAGCACTGGTCTCAGTCATCAACTTCGTCACCTCCATTTTAGCTACGCTCGTGGTGTTTGCTGTGCTGGGCTTCAAGGCCAATATCATGAATGAGAAATGTGTCGTCGAGTGAGTATCTTGTAGTACAAAATGTGCATGGTCACCTGGCTTGCATCTTAAACCCAGACAGAATGAGAAGCGGATGGAACAGAATGTTAATATCTTATGATTATTATATAATATTATATATATACATTATTGGAACTCAGCAATAGCAACGCACGCCTCAGAGCCGAAGGAGGCGTCTACCTTTATATGTCTATGGGTGAGCCAGTAGGATACAACAGCAGTGAGAATACACAACAATGTGTGTGGGGACTGGGGAGGGAGGAATGAATTGGCATAATGACTACATTGGGGAGAATATTATGTAATATAATTAAATATTCAAATATTTTTTTACACAAAATCTAATGTTTTATGATCATGGTTCACCAGGGGCCTGGATGGCTTGGTTCCAGGCTTAAAATAATTAAATATTTTCGGAAATCTCTATGGGAAAAAGTCCCCAGTGAAGCTGCCGTCTGTAGCAAATCTGGGATTGCAATACTTCCGCATTTAAAACGCTACTGCGCATGCTTCCACCGTTTGACCAAATTTTGGTGCTCAAATCAAGGAAAATGCTGAAGTAGAGTTTCCGGGTCCTTCCGGGTGCTTCATGCGCTGGTGAGCAACTTTCATTGAAATGAATAGCTGGGGGCGGGGCCGTCCGCTCTCTAGATATATCATAACTATGAGCTATAGAGCAAGTGTTTGTGCCATAACCATGACGCATTATCCCCCCCCCCCCCCTCGACTTCTCCGACTTTCTCTGAGCAGGAACGCAGAGAGGATACTGGGCTACCTGAACACTGGTGTGTTAAGCCATGACCTCATCCCACCTCACATCAACTTCTCCCACCTGTCCACCCAGGATTACACCGAGATGTACGGAGTCATCAAGACGGTCAAAGAGGACAGCTTTGGTGAGCTGGGTCTGGACGCCTGTCTTCTGGAGGATGAGCTCAACAAGGTCAGCAGGAGTGTATTTGTGTGCAGTGTTAATTTTGTCGAAAAAAAAATACGACGAAAACTAAATAAAAACTCATAGTAGAAAACAAAAACGAGCACTCTCAGTCTGTTTACAATGCAGTTTTCACATGTTTTGAACGTTGGTGGAATTTTATTTTGTCGTTGAGCCCGCCTACTGTATCCGGTAATTTGCACACACACACACATAGGCACGGACAAAAGTCGTTTCCGTATCCGCTCTATACCGGATCTCCACCCTGCAAAGTGTGCGGATCCCATTCCCAGTCCCGTCTGTCACATTGACGCGACTCGTGCGAGTGACGAAACTTCTCTCTGTGGAATAAATATACGCCGAAAACGGCACGGATTACGGACACAAACACACTGGAACAATTCAGAAGCACTTCATTAGAAAACTTAATAACACTTTTGGTATGTTAATCTGATAGTAGATTATGTTTTCTTCTTGCGTTTGTGGCAGGTTATTTAATATGGGATTTTGACAACCGCCTTCCCCTTTTTCTTACCGGTACGCCGTTCCGGGCCTGAATCATTTAACGGACCGGAACGGCCCACTTTCACCACTGGCTAATAGACCCTGCCCGCTTTCTCAGGGGATAAATTGAATTGTTTTGTTACGACTACTCGGAAACGATGCAAGTCGTAAATGATGCAAGTTGGAAATGTATGCGTCACCCAGTTATGCAATTGCAGTTGTTTCCGTTGTCAGAATACCCGTTGTACCTGTCTGTTCTTCTGTGTCCCTTTTATGCCCAATTGTGGAGATTTAAATATAATATTATGTCTCCCTCAGTCGGTGCAGGGCACTGGCCTGGCCTTCATCGCCTTTACAGAGGCGATGACTCATTTCCCTGCCAGCCCCTTCTGGTCGGTCATGTTCTTCTTCATGCTAATCAATCTGGGCCTGGGCAGCATGATTGGCACCATGACCGGCATCACCACACCCATCCTGGACGCCTTCAAGATACGCAAGGAGATTCTCTGTGGTGAGGACGATATCATGTCACAGCATGAATGTAGTGGATAACACTTTGTTTGTAATACATTTGAAATCGAGCAAAGCGTTAGTTCAGATAGGCACGGCAGGCTACAGTGTACACACTCACCCTCACTCTCTCCAGTCCCCCCCCATTTTCATTCGCTAACAAGGTAATGCATGCATACACCCACATAAGTCAAATGGTCTCTCCACGTTCAACCTCTCCCTTCATTCCCATTCGCTAACAAGCTAACAGTGGTGTGTTCTACCGTGTTACGCTATATACGTAGTGTGACCTGCAGAACATTTTCATAGCCAAGCGTAGCCCTCTACTAACCATTTCATCCATTGAAAACGCGCTAGCGTATCTCCACGGCCACACGCATGTCATGCAGGGAATGATTATCGTATCCCTCCGGAAAAATCTAGAACACACCACTGCATACACCATACACATCTAAATGGTTCATTTATGCAGTATATTCACTCTTCATGCTCATTATTGGTCTCATCTCTGTTCCGGCAGCTGTCTGTTATAAAATTCCCCCCACCTCCCCAGCCTCCTCCTGTGGCGTGCCATCTAAGTTAAATGTATGATTCTGTGGGTTGTAATGATGTTATATCTGTGTATCTTAACTTATGCTTGAAGGGCTCAATATTTAAATGTTTGTTCTGTGGATTCTATGTTTCTGTGGATTCTATGTTAATCTGTATATTAACTTATGCCCTGAAAGGGTTCATGTTATGCAATAGCTCTATCTTATGCTCTGCTTTTGGGGGTTTGTGATCTCAGATATTCTGTGTCATGCTTGTACAGATAATCTGTAGTATCACAGGAGCACCGGCAAACTGAATGCAATTGCATTGCAATAAATGATTATTCAATCACTAACTGAAATACTACAAGCAAAAATACAAAATATATTAAATAGATAACGTTTTGTGGGAATAAAACATCCAACTTGTATGGTAGAGTATTTTAATAGAATATAACTTACACAACTACGGTGGTTGGGGGTGGTCTCCCTGCTCTTCTATTGAGAAATGAAGACCCTGTGGTCAGGTTTTGTATGTAGCTCAAAGTGTAATATCTCCCCTGCCAAAGCAGCTTTTCTATCTTAGCTCAGCAGTAGCGATTACCACAGATTGCAGCTTTAAAGCTAGAGTCTTGAACAGAGATTCAAACTTGATTTGTGTTGGAGATTCTTAGGTTACATTTCTCCAATTTGGCTCAGTAAAATGTTTCCATATGGTTACCAGTGATAGAATATGACCTTCTCATGGTTTGAAAATAAAAAGTTAACTGACCTACAGGGGAATTTGTTTGGTGAAAGGTCAAAGTTCATAGAAATGTACAGTATACGCGTTGATTTGAGTAGGTGATTGTGAAGTAAGATTTCTCCAATTTGGCACCGTGAAGAATGTGTAGTGTAGATGATGGTGCTTTCAGCATCATAACATGTTTTGTCCCTCTCTCCCTCAGTGGGATGCTGCATCATAGCCTTCTTTCTAGGCCTGCTGTTCGTGCAACGCTCAGGGAACTACTTTGTCGCCATGTTTGATGACTATTCAGCTGGTCTGCCTCTCACTATAGTGGTGATCCTGGAGAACATCTCTGTGGCATGGATCTACGGCACTAAGAGGTAATGGCACTGGACCGGACCGGACTGGATTAGACTTCCTTACATATCTAAAGGGATACCCCTTAGGGAAAGAGAGTTTCTTCTTTTTTCGGGGGAAGAGTCTCCATTGAGTCTATTGACTTTCTTTCTTTCTTTCTTTCTTTCTTTCTTTCTTCCTTTCTTATTTTCATGTTTCTTTCTTTCTTTTTCTTTCTCCTTCCCTCCAATCTTCCTTCTTTCCTTCCCCTCTCTCTCTCTCTCTCTCTCTCTCTCTCTCTCTCTCTCTCTCTCTCTCTCACCTCCCAGATTCATGCAGGACCTGGAGGACATGCTGGGTTTCACGCCCTACAGGTTCTACTTCTACATGTGGAAATACGTGTCCCCAGCCATCCTGACGGTGCTCATCATTGCCACTGTCATTGAGATGGCTGTCAGCCCTGCAGGCTACAATGCCTGGGTGGAGGCAGAGGTCAGTGGCTTAATACCTGCTGGTGTGTGTGTGTGTGTGTGTGTGTGTGTGTGTGTGTGTGTGTGTGTGTGTGTGTGTGTGTGTGTGTGTGTGTGTGTGTGTGTGTGTGTGTGTGTGTGTGTGTGTGTGTGTGTGTGTGTGTGTGTGTGTGTGTGTGTGTGTGTGTGTGTGTGTGTGTGTGTGTGTGCGCGCGCGTGCATGCTCAATATCAGCTGAGGAAGCCGCTCAATTTGGAGGAGGCGTTTTTTCTTTTACCCATGATTGTTGTCTGCTGTGTTTGACAAGTATGCCAACATTATTGTATGTAACAATGTTCTGCCCTATATGCACTTTGTAACTGGCTGTTTTCCCATTATCTGACTGCACTGGCAGTGTTTATGTGCTTTGTACAAGGCATTCTTGTACTTCTGTTTATGTGGACAATATTATAAATAAATATTTCAAATGTGTGTGTGTGTGTGCGTGTGTGCGTGTGTGTGTGTGTGTGTGTGTGTGTGTGTGTGTGTGTGTGTGTGTGTGTGTGTGTGTGTGTGTGTGTGTGTGTGTGAGAGCGCGATCCCAGAGCTTAAAGACTATTCCATAATCAATGCTCGCCAGTTCCATGTTCAAACATGGCTCCAATTCAATGACTTATAGTGGCACTCGTATCTTTTTAATGTGCGCTCCTTACTTTTTATGTTCTTTATTATATTTTATTATATTATATTCCTCTTTCTTTTCCCCCTATCCCTCCACCCTGTCTCAATTCAGTTCAATTAAAAAAAGCTTTATTGACTTTCTTTCCCTTTTTTTCCTACTTTTTTATTGGTATTATGGGAAGGGCACTTATAAGTAAGTTGTAGGTCCGGGAGGCTTATTGTCGTGAGCAGAGCCCGGGAGTCTATCCCCTTTTCGCAAAAAGTGTGTTAAGTGTTACCAAACTAGCTTACAAGACCATGAAAATGTTTTGCTGTTAGGAATAGTTATATGTCCACTGAGGCAAGGGTAGCTTGGTATGAAACATTTTAAGACAAATAGCAGCAATTAATCAAATGTCTCCTCTCTCTCTGTCTGTCTCTGGCAGGGGGCGGAGCGTTTCATGAGCTACCCTCCCTGGGCTCTCGGCATGGCCTATGCCCTCATCGTGTCGGCCCTGCTGCCGCTGCCCATCGTCTTCATCGCCCGCCACTTCAACCTGTGGTCGGACGGCTCCAACAAGCTGTCCGTCTCCTACCGCAAAGGCATGATGAAGGACATCTCCAACCTGGAGGAGGTGGACGAGAATCGCTTCATCCTCGGCAAGGGCCCCAGCGAAGCCCCCTCCCCCATGCCCCCCCACCGTCAATACCTGGGCCCCGGGGGCACCCAGGAGATGACCAACACCAACTATGGCACCAGCACCAAGACGGGCTACCAGAACATCGGCTCACCTGAGTCTGAGCTATGATCCACTGTCTGCTAAATCCCTGCCCCGCTTTGAGAGATGGAGACAGAGAGTGGGAGGGAGATAGATGGATAAAGAGAAAGAGCAAGAGATGAAAAGAGAGAGAGCAAAGATGAGAGATAGATAAAAGAGGGAGAGAGAGAAAAGATCTCATAACTAAGGATTGCTGCAGCGTTTGTTACCCCTTAAACCACTTAAACCCTATATACTTCGTTGACCGGTGTCCTCCAGGGATCTGTACTGGGCCCATTCCTTTTTCCCCTCTGCACCAAATCTCTTTGCCGAAAATAGCCAATGTACAAGCTCACAACGCGTTGCGGTGTGTCGTGAGCTTGTCGGCTATTTTCACCGAATGTTTCCCTTTTATGACATGCCTCACTTCTTCAGCCCCTAAAACAGCTGCCTGGTGGCCCCGGCTCTGATGAATGGATTATGGGAAAGTGAGTGCTTTCTGATGATGTCTTTCTGTCAACGTCTTAGAAGTTGACATACTGTAGATGGACAGCAGAGAGAGAGAGATAGAGAGAAAGCCAAGGCATCCATCCTTCAGGGGTCACATGGCTCTTTGAGTTTACAAGCGCTTGCCGAGGTTAAAGGTGTCTCCAACGCTGCAACACTTAATGTTGTCCTAAATGAGAATCTCCTCATGGGATTGGTTTGGAGAGGGTCTGCAGAATATTCTGGTTCCATTTACAGAGAGTTGTTACACGGTAAAATCCTCAATGTTAATTTATCCAGTTACATTAACTTTACTGTGTAGTTATGGGGATCAGGTGGAAGGAGACTCCAATCACATCTCATCTTATTCCATCTAATGGAAGATCTGCTTTGGCTCTCTTAATCTTCTGACCGATCATCAGTCAAGTACCTGAGCAAGATCCAAGCACATTGTAACTCATCTAGTATATGAAAACTTGCAAACTCTTCCCCAACAGTATACTGTACTTTTAAGCATTAATTTCATTATGCAGTGTCACAAAACAGTGTTACAAAGTGACTTTAACTTACATCCAGATTGATACTTAGTTGGCAAGCAGTGTCTCACAAGCAGTGTCTCACACCAGAAATAGCAGATTTAGAAGCTCACAACGCACCGTGCTGGGACTCGTTGTGGGCCTGTAGATCTGCAATTTTCAGTGTGAGACACAAAGTGCAACCAAGTATAAATCAGGCTTAAAGATTTAAGTAGAGGTGTCATACATAGCAATAACAGCTCATCAATGTACGGTCCTTGCAAAGCTGTGGATCTCCTTCTAACCCCACTCTCCCCATCCATGTAGAATACTGTATATATGTGTTGTGCAATAGTCAACGTCCCTTAAGATGTCAATGTAAATCATGTGCAAAACATGACAAATCATCCAGTAGCACACGAGGGTGGCAAAGGGTTTAATAGTCACGCTCAATTTCTCTACCTACTGCCACGAAATCACAAGCACAGCCACCGCTCCACAACTCTGAGCCTTAACCCAGAGGAGTACATTGCATTCAAAACAACCAATCAATCAATAATCCTGTGTAGAAGAGCGACTGATACTAAGCCCAGTCCATGCCAATGATTCGCGATGCAACAAGTTGCAACCTGCACATGCATCCAATAGCAACAGAATCCCCAAATTGCACCGACCTGCAACGGGGCAATTCGAACCTCTACAATTACTCTCCGCAACGTATTACAACGGTTTTGTTGCATCGCGAATCATTGGTGTGGACTGGACTTGAAAGTCCGTCGCCCTGTTCCAGCCGCTACTGGCCGAGACGATGCTTTCCCCATTATAATAATCAATGCTTTACCAGGCTCTGCCTGGGTAAAGATAAGCAGAGCTGTTAACCTTTCATCAGCAGGCAGATTCAGGCTTGTGTGCGTGTGTGTGCGTGTGCGTGTGCGTGTGCGTGTGCGTGTGTAGGACAAATTAAGAGAGGTGTGTGTGTGTGTGTGTGTGTGTGTGTGTGTGTGTGTGTGTGTGTGTGCGTGCGTGCGTGCGTGCGTGCGTGCGTGTGTGTGTGTGTGTGTGTGTGTGTGTGTGTGTGTGCGCACTGTGTTGCCTGTGTGTCTGCTGAGAGAATGCTACCAGTGACCCTACAAGTTAAAAATAGATCTGTGTTACCCAGGGGAAGCCGTGGCAACGCACCATGGAGATGAATTCTCCAGTGATGTGCAGGGAAAGAGGGAGGAGGAGGTGGAGAGACGCATCTCCTTGCCTTTGTCTTTCCCCACCTGCACGGCACATGCTGTTCTTTCAGTAACACGTTGAGGCATGATGTAATGATAGCGCTCTATTACTTAATTCATACTCTGTCACGCAACGGTGCCGCTCGCTGAAAATAGCCCAGCTATGTTCGGCACGCGACAGCATTGTACGACAAAGTATACATTTGGCTTACAATGTAGTGTCTGTGTTGTCACTGTAAACTGACGTAGTGGTTGGTGGCTGTAAACAAAAGGGAACTGCCAAGCCACTCCGTGGACTATTACTCATATTTCATCCCACAGCGGATGAATCAAGATGTTTATTGTTGTACATTCCGCAAATTAGGGCAATTACAGAAATCTCATCTGATTATAGGCACTAAAATCTACACTTGAATATCTCCTGGGGTATGAAAACCACTTATCGCCTGATTATTTTCAATGTGGAAACTTGTATGATATCGTGTTTTTAGAGCTATAATGTGTAAAGTGTAATGTAAAACAAAAATACTTTTCTGGATTTTGTTTGCGTTTGTGTATGCACAACAAAATCATCAGTGTTAATATAACATTGAGAGTGTAAAAACAGGTCCATTTGGGCCTGTTTAAGTTAAATTAACACAGGCTTTTACTGTGAGAGAGCAGTGGGAGCTGCAGTACACAACTTTCACCACAGGATGTCTCTGCTGGCCAGCGAAGGAGCAGTCATTCTAGCCCCTCCCTGAGCCAAGTATGAGACCAAGTACGAGATCTTTATGTGTAAGATCTAGAGATGAAGCACTGTCTGTTGTGCTGTTGGTGCCTAAACAGCATCTGTGTTGTATGTTGGCCTTATGCTTTAGTAGTCCTTTTGTAGTGTTACCATGTGGAGTCTGGACCAATGTTTTGTCTTATTCACTTGAGCACTTTAATTACATAGAGCCCCTGGAGTTGTCTGTCAAGCACAGATGTGATTGAATTTTAGCCTGCCTGGCGTTTTATTGCATTAGTTGTGAATGCACTGTCACAGAAATGTCCTGATTCATAATACATAGACTATAGATAGATAGATTGTTAGATAGATGAGCACATTTTCAAGCATTGTGCTGTGATCTTGACAATGGTTGAACAGCTGGTTGAACAGTCTATGAAAGGCACACAAAAAACTACAAAACAAAATGCAGCTTGAGTTCAAATGAAAAGCACATGAGGGAAAGCACAGGAAAAGAAGCACAAAGGAGCTATATGCTACACAAGACATTACTTATGTGGCAATGGATGTGACACTGGGCTAATTTACAAGTCAGCACACACTTTGTTTCGGTCGATTGTGTGCTATTACTGACCGTGTAGTATATCCTCAAAAGTAAATGTTTTGATTCCGGCATCCTTATAGTTGTCAGTGGCGGATCAAATTATTGAATGTGTTGTGATCCACACAGAACAGTAAGCTGCTACTACAAGGATGGAATTGCAATTAAAGAAATGTCTGGCATTGCCAGATTGCCAGCTACAAAGCCTGAGTTCCAGCCTTGGCTCAATAGATGACCAGCCACAGAGATGAACCACTTAAGTTATCATTGATCTTGCACAAAGAAAGCACAGTGCCCATTAATTGAGTTGCTAAATTTTGTATGGAAACAGCATTATTTTTAACAGTTCTCGTCCATCACATATTTAAATAATCTGCCAGTTTACATAAATGATCACTGACCACTTCACTTGTATATGCCACTCATCTCTTAGATGGAAAGATTAACTGGGAAGCGTTATGGAAATGAAATGCTACAATGTTTAAATACAGTATGTGTAATGTTGTGTAATCGTTTTTATTACTGGACCTACAGTAGTTAACCAGGAACCAGGAACATTGTGTACAATTGGTGAATACCAAATGGTCAGGAAAGTTATATAACAACTCCAGGGGCTCTTGTCCATGGTTCAATATGTATTGTAGACATGCTTTAAAATGGCTCCGAGATCATCTCAGTTGAATCATTGGGATTATGTCAAATTTAGAGTAATAGTGAATTTATTTACATGTGCAAAGAGAGTCTTTATGTGACAGAGCCATAGCTATATATTTAGTAAGACAATGTATTTAATCTGTACATATTGATGTACATTCTGTCAAATCCGCACTGAGTATCTAAAGTATAGTAACAGTGGCAGGGTGCATACTTGAGCTGTAAATAACTGTATATTTTGGAATATTTCTGATATTTTGTATGTAACGTACTTTTGGTGTCTGTAAAACTGTGACGTTAGTGTGTGGTTTTTCCTCAATCAGAATATCATTGAAAGACTTGATGTGTGTTTGTGTGTGTGTGTGTGTGCGCGTGTGTGTGTGTGTGTGTGTGTGTGTGTGTGTGTGTGTGTGTGTGTGTGTGTGAGAGAGATGAGTGTGATGAGTGAGTGAGTGTCAAGTACTGGTATATGTTTAGGTTTTGGTGTTGAAATGTGTGTTTGTTCTCCACTGTCAGTGTTTGTGTGCTTAAATAATCCAATAGGAAAAACCTTATTGATGTGGGACCACTGATGTAAGCGACCTTTTCTGTTTCTGGGTCTACTCACTGGAACCAAAGTGGGTTCCATCACAAACAAACAACAACTTTAACGTAATCAAAGAGTGTGTGACAATAATGTTGAGCAGAAACAATCGTCATTGTCTCTAAGACATTGACATACTGTACTGTACAGACATGTTTGAGGGAGCAGGATATTAAATAAAGTACTCACTTTTATGAAACATCATTGTTTGGGATGCGTGATTTATTTTAACCTTTATACAGGGGTCTTCAACAGGGGGTCTGGGACCCCTAGGGGGTCATCAGAGTTACTAACCTTCAACAGACCAAGGGATCTATTTTTGTAAACTCCTCAGTGTTATTTATCCATTTGTAACTGTAAAGAGAGTGCACAAATGGACCCTCCATTTATACACACTCTTAAATTAACACTCAGGCTTTTACTGCGTGTAACAATAATGTTCTCACTTGGTGAGCCGCAGAATTAAATGCTGCTGGGAAGCACATTTGTTCCAAGTCGTCTTGACACTTAAAATGCCATCTCACAATCTTTTTATGAAGTGTGAAGGGGAAAAGAAACAAGTGACATAAGTGTGATATCTCAGCTTTATTGGTTTTAAGTCACTGTTTAGTCCAGTCAGAGCATAGTGTTATCATGTTATCTGCACCGAAGGCAAAGATGATGGTGCTGGTGAGGGTGTACAATATCTGCCTGTCTGGAAAAAATGCAATATTGGTCAGGCTATAGGCTAATCTCAGCAAGGGGGAGATAAACATTCCCTTTGGACCCCGTTTGCCAGTAATAATGTCATGCAAGCTGCCAGGAAATGAGGACATGTTTCGATGCCCAAATAGCATATCATAACTGTCGGGTTAGAAACCTTGTATCTCCATATTTCAAACTTTTTAAACGTAAATGTAAATTAATTCCCCATCATAAAAGGGTATCGCACAGGAGCAGTGAAAATAGCAGATCTACAACTACAAATATATAGCAATGACGTTGAACATCCTGATCTTGATTACTATTTGTGGCATCCATGCACTGTTAGCATTTACCAGTGACTCTTCCAGATGGCCTTACATCATTGCACTATACCTGAAAGGGTGTCAACTGGGAACTCAGGCAGCAATAAATGTGACAGGGCCTGGGAATCAGCCATCAGACATAGTAGACACTGGCCCTTGGCCAAAAGTAGCAGTCACTACAACTGACTGGATGCAATTATTGCCTTCCCATCGACCCAGCACTCCAAACATTCCTGCTCACCAGCCAAGTCCCCGTTGGAGAGGAACAGTGGTTTGTGATAGACGTGTGTGTGTGTGTGTGTGTGTGTGTGTGTGTGTGATAATTGGCAGTCGCCATATATGGAGGAGGCGATGCTTCCTGTACCAGTGATCTGTATTCTGAAATACTTGTCGTTGAGTTTTTTCCAAGTTTGTGCATCTACTATTGTTTGTGTTCAAGAATTTATTGTTAAAATGTGAACGCAAATAAAGATGTTAAATGTGTGTGTGTGTGTGTGTGTGTGTGTGTGTGTGTGTGTGTGTGTGTGTGTGTGTGTGTGTGTGTGTGTGTGTGTGTGGACCCCCCCCCCCCCCCCCCACACACACACACACACACACACACCAAAAAAAAAAAACTCTGCTTTCAGGGCAACTTTCAAACTTCTTCGGAAAGAGAGAAGAGGCTCTTTCCACTTCTAAAATGCAGAAGGGATAAGTTTCAAGGATTTGTATTCAAACTAGAATTTACATCAAATTGCTTGAAATGTGTCCCATTGTGGCGAATGGATTCAAGCAATTTGGACAGGTGACACTGGTGGCTATTATTGTCACATCACATGGATCTGGAGCAATTTCACCTTGGTACTGTAGCATGCGCCAGACATAGCTTGTGCTAATATCTCAGCATTGGTACAAATTAGGACTCCTGCCAGTCATTCATCATAAAGTGTCAACATGTCCTTGAGCAAGACACTGACTGAACCCCAACTGCTCACCCACACATATATATATATATATATAAACCTACATTGTCCATTGTCTCAACTGGAAGGATTGGTGGTTTCATAAAATGCTGCACCACTCTTAAGCAAGCCATAATTTTACAAACCAAGTTTGAAAAAACAAACAAACGTCTTTAACCACTTAAACCCTATACTTTGTTGACCGGTGTCCCCCAGGGGTCTATCTATACTGGGTGACCTACTTTTTCCCCTCCATACCATATCAAAATTAGAGCTTGTAGATCAACTATTTTCACTGAGTGTTCGACCCAGAACAGGGACACTTCTAGGTTTCATGTGTTTATTTTCATTTCTGACCTCGTAATCGTAAGAATTCTGCTGAAACAGGAAATGATTCTGCCACAAGCTGTGTGCGTGAGTGTCAACCTATTTATTTCCCCCAGCTGCGTCACACTTCCGTTCTTAACTTGACCGTCCTGTGTGCTTTGAAGCATATCTCTGTTTTTGGTATCCTGTAAACAAATACATTTCCCACCACGACTTCACCTCTGTCCCCCTTGAGGTACATAAATAGGCAGAGGTGTAAACTGTACACAGAGAGCACAAACACACACACACACGCACGCACGCGCGCGCGCACGCACGCACGCACGCACGCACGCACGCACGCACGCACGCACGCACGCACGCACGCACGCACGCACGCACGCACGCACGCACACACACACACACACACACACACACACACACACACACACACACGTGCACACACGCACGCACACGCACACACACATGCACACACGCACACACACACGCACGCACGTGTGCACACACACACACACACACACACACACACACACACACACACACACACACACACACACACACACACACACACACACACACACACACACACACACACACTGATGGCAATCCCATCTTCCCGTGCTAATTACGCAGGATGATGTGTTGTCGTTCAGATGTTTATCTAGGCAGAACAGACGTGGCCAAGAAGCTGCTTCCCATTTTCCCACTGGTCTGGTCAGCCACCTGAATTAGGAAGAGGCTATGTGAATGCGAGCGCACATTTTTCACACTTTGAGCACAGTGTTCCTGACAGGAAGGATTGTGGGGGCCCTCCAAGCTGGAGGCCACCTGGTCCTCCATGACTCCAAATTGCCATTTGGTTCCAGTTGTACACACTCAGAGTTACAGACCTGTAAAAGTGTCCATTTGAGGGTCCCTGGACCCCACTTTGAGAACCACTGACCCCGACAGCAAAATCCTGAACCACTTGAGCCCTATAGCATCCCTAATCTGTGGCGAAAATAGACGATCCACAAGCTCACAACATGTTGTGTCGTAACGCTTGTAGACGCTTGTGGCTATTTTTGGATCTAAACTTCTCAACAGAAGTGCAGGCAGGGAGACTTCCAGCCACCGCAAATGTGTTAATTATATTGTATACTATTAATATATTCTACCATACAGATTGGTCAAAATCGCATTTTATTCTCTAAATTATTTTACTGTGTAGACAACCATGACAGCTAATTTCTGTGTGACTAGTGTGGCTGAAAACATCTCTGAGCTGGACCTGCGTTTTCAGTAGAGTTTATGTTGTTAATAATAATTTATATTATTATGATTATTTTGTAAGACAGCACATATATCCCGTTGAAAGAAAGCTGTCTAAAATAATATACCTAAAATAAACCGTAGGCATATTCGATTCAATCAAAGTGTTTCTCTTAGTTGTTATTTATTCATCTAAAGTGTGGGCAACATCCAAAAGCACAAAACAAAAACAAAAATGCGAAATGAGACACAAAATGATGTATTATTGTCAGATACTCCCTAGAAAGTAGACACATAGGATAGGTAGACACTCCCTACTCTATCTATGCATTGCATTCCCTAATGCCTAGCCTAGGGACTCTCAGTGTCCTCGGTGTTAAATAACTAAGTACATTTACTCAAGTACTGTACTTAAGTACAATTTTGAGGTATTTTTACTTCTACTACTCCACTACATCTCAGTATCAAATATTATAATTTTACTCCACTACAATTATTTGAAAACTTTAGTTACTAGTTACTTTGTAGATTTTGATTATAATTACAATTAGGCCTACCCACTTAATTCAGCCAAATACTTTTCGGCCATTTGAAAATAGCCGATCTACAAGCTCACGACGCATTGTGAGCTTGTAGATCTGCTATTTTCCAATTTTATACATTTAAAAAAATATGAGTAGGCCTACTTTTCCCACCACTGCTCCCTGAAGACTTCACGCGCCACCGTCGGTTGCCCCGCCCCCCCACATACACACCTGCTGCAAACAGACACAATTAGCTCCATGATGTTTAGAAGTAAAACTTTAAAGAGTGAAATAAACACCTTATATTGTAACGTTACACTACACCTCATGGAAGTACAGTAGTAGAGTGTTGTCAGTGTTGTCACAATGTCACTTGTCAGGGAGTGGAAATGGCTGAGTCACATGTGTCAGTGTGACAGTTGAAAGACAACTGCTTTGGGAGTTTTGTTTACAACTGAGTTTATTCTCAGGTGAGTTATCTACCCATAGCCAGTGGTGTAAAGTAATATTTACTCAAGTACTGTAGCCTACTTAGGTACAATTTGAAGGTATTTTTACTTTACTGTACAGTATTTACAATTTTCAATTATTTTTCTTTTCCTCTACATCTATATCTCAGAGGCAAATATTGTACTTTTACCCCACTACAATTATTTGAAAACTTTAGTTACTAGTTACTTTGCAGATATAAATTATTATATTATTTAAAAAAAAATCAAGGTCTGCTAATGATGACAGAATTAAGGACTTGATTTAAGCAATGTTTCTGGTCTGGAAGAAGCATGATTTTACAACCCCTTGTCACTTGACCATACAAGGACAAGTCATATACCTACATATTTACATGTCTATATAACAAGTACTCTGCTCAATCTAGGCATTATCAATTTATTTTGTAAGTGCAGTTCAACCATTATGGCAGTAATGATTACTAGCCTATTTACAGTAATAAGAACATAAAATGTAAAAATACTATTTTCATGTAAAACATGGGTGTGCTCATCCCCCTGCACAATGTTTGTTGAGCGTCAATATCTCATTTGGTTTAGAAGCAATGAAAATACAAATTATAATTCAAGTTGAGTACTTTATTGATGGCTCTGTGGTTGAATATCTGTCAACTATCCTATATAAACGTTACATAAACTTTACAGAGGCCCCATTGACTGGCTGGCAATGAATGTTCACTTCAGACTGTACCTGGCTCTGGAATTAATACTGTGTATGTTGTATGTGTACATTTACAAGGCTGTGTTTGTTGTGTTGTGGCTGCTGCTGTTGAATGTAGAGAGTTATTGTGACAGGGTACATTATACATACATGTACTGTACTGTACTCTGTTGGTTACTTCCATTTCTTTCTTTGTTTCATTCATTCATTCAGACGGACGGACGGACGGACGGACGGACGGACGGACGGACGGACACGGACGGAACCTACTTTGGACCATAGGAGCCATGTACACAGGACAGGTACCAGAGCTAAGGTGATGACCCCGGACATCAACAGTGAGGACTACCAACAAGCTTCTGTACGGGGGGCTACCAAGGTGGGTGGGAAGGTGCCAGGTGGCAGCCAGGAGAATTAGGCTGGTCGGTGCCATTGACACCGGGAGCTTCCTGTAGGGGAGGAAAGTACCGGTGAGCTAGCCAGATGCATGGAGGATTGGAGATGACTGGAGACACCGCTGGAGGGCTCATCCGGGGATGAACTAGAGAGAGGGGGGCTCTGTCTTTCTATCCATGGGTTCCAAAGTTTGACACTGGCCACCACTTAAACAACTGATGAAGTCAAATAGAAGACGGCTCAAGGTAGGAACCTTTTTTTTCTTCCTGGCTGCTGCTGCTTGTGTTGTTTGCTGTGTGTGTATACTGTTTACTAATGTGATTCAAGCTGTTGTACTATTGCTGTCATTTTGGGACCCAATGACTGGGTGGCAATGACACATGTTCTGTGACTGTATCTGGTTCTGGAATTGAATGCTGATTGATTGATTGATTGATTGAAATTTTTATTAGGCAAAAGAATGTAAAACAACACAGTTACATTTATAATGCTTTTGACTAAAAGGTCCGGCCAAAAAAGTCCTTGCGGACTTGTTTCCGTTGGGGTCCTTGAATTAATTTCATAGACATATATAGTAGCAACCAAACAGTTCAAAATCAACATGAAAATACAGATAATACAGAAAAAATATGTACCAAAAAAAGGAGCATGAAAAAAATTAAAATAAAAAATAAATGTACAAAAAAAGGGGGGGGGGTGAAGCATGGAAAAATAACGATTATATACAAGAAATGCATGAGGAAATACAAAATATGTACAAAAAAGAGGAGGGGGGGGGGGGTCGTCTGTCTACAGGGAAACTGGTACTATCTCCTCTTTCGGCCTCCAGAAAGATGAGGTTTTTAGGGCTGTTTTGAATGAGCCCAGCGAACTGCATTTTTTGAGGGATGGGGTTAGACTATTCCATTCCTTGGTGGCTGTGCTATAGAAGGAGAATTTGCCCATGTTTGTTTTATGGGTGGGTGGTACCAGATTGTTGTTTACGCTCCCTCTAGTTTCGTGGCTGTGGGTGTCACTAACTTTTTCGAGGTATTTATACAGATATGCGGGTATAGGGGGCATTTCGGGCAAATCTGCATTTACAATTTTGAAGACCAGACCCATTTTTAGTTGTTTAACCCTGTCTTCCACCCTGAGCCAGCCTAGGCTGGCAAAGTGAGTGGGAGAGAGGTGGGTCATGGGCCCCAGTCCGAGAAGTAGTCGGATCAGTTTGTTTTGGGAGGTTTGAAGCTTAGTCTGCAGTGACACTGAGGTGTTAGAGTACCAAGAGGAGCTAGCATAGTCAAAAAGGGGCTGAATCAGGGCCCCCGAGAGGGGCCTGAGGGTTGACAAAAGAGGAAACTCTGCCCATAAATCTGGTTCTCTGGTTTACTCCTTTGACCACCTTTGTTGCCATGCTTTCACCTGACAGGTATTTGTCAAGAATACATCCCAAATAGGTAATCTCTTCTTTGCTAGTGATGATTGTGTCATCGACTATGACCTTGAAGTCATCTACCTTCATTTTACTGAGGGAATGTTTGGTCCCAAATAGGATGGATTCAGTTTTCCCAAGGTGTAGTGACAGTTTGTTATCGGTAAGCCAGGTACGGATTTTTGAGAGTTCAGAGCTGAGAGCTTCCTCAACTTGCAACTTGTCCTCACCCGAGATCAGGAGTGCCGAGTCATCAGCGAACAGGAACAGTTTGCAGTTACAGGCAGCATTCATGTCGTTAATGTATAGAAGGAACAGTAACGGCCCTAGAATGCTGCCTTGAGGAACCCCGCAGCTCACCGGGAGGGATGAGGACATGGTTCCGTTGATGTCAACCACTTGTTCTCTACCCTCCAAGTAAGATCTCATCCAATTTAGTGATGTGCAATCAAAACCAATCGCCCTCAGCTTATCAAGTAGAATTGCGTGGTTTACAGTGTCAAACGCCTTTTGGAGGTCCAGCATGACCATGCCACAGTATTTGCCCGAGTCTACCTCACGTTTGATGTAGTCGGTCAAATATAGTAGGCATGTGTCAGTGGAGTGGGATGTTCTGAAGCCCGATTGGAATTCAAACAACAGTTTGCGCTCACTGAGGTAGCTGTTGATTTGTTCTTGGATTGATCGCTCTATAACCTTTGAGATGGAACAAAGGATGGAAACAGGCCTATAGTTGCCAGGATCTAGTTTGCTTCCTTTTTTAAATAGAGGGATTACTCTTGCCAACTTGAATTCTTGTGGGACGTGACACTGACTGATGGATAAGTTTGTAATGTGGGCTACTATGGGAGCAATGGAGACCGCTGCGTCTCTGAGGAATCTGGTGGGGATGTTGTCAAGGCCGGTGGCCTTGTTTGGCTTTAGGGCGAGGAGTTTGTTTTGCACATCAACAGTCAATACAGGTTTGAAAAAGAAGGAATCTTTTTTAGCCCCTAGTTTCTCATAGTGAGCTTGAATGTGGTCGGGGCCAAACAGACCTGAATGCTGAGGGAGTTTGCTTACCAACTGGGTTGCAACTGTGGTGAAGAAACTGTTAAAACAGTCCGCTACCAATTGCTTGTCGGTAGTGAGCGAGCCACTTGAAATAATGCAAATGTTTGTAGATTTTGTCTGAATTTTTCCGTTGCAGCCTAATTGTTTTAGTGCCTCCCACAGTTTTTGTGGGTGGCTTTTGTTTGCCTCTATGTTCTCATTTAAGAAATTCTTTTTGGCATTTCTGATCAATTTAGTAACTACATTTCGTAGATTTCTGCACTTTTCAAGTAGCTGCTCACTTTTGTTTTTCCTGAACTCTGAGTAGCTTTTGTTCCTGAGTTTGATGTGAATCTACAGTTTGTATGTTGTGTTGTGTCTGCCGTTGAAGGTAGTGAGTTGTAACAGAGAACAGTATACTGTATGTGTATGTGTATGTGGCTCTTGGTCCCTTCAATTATCATACATGTGAGTTTGATATTTCCTTCAGGTTTTGGACTATATAACAGTCATCGATTCCAAATGTTCATTTGGAATTGAAGGCTGATGTGAATCTACTGTGTGTCTGTGTTGTGGCTGATGTTGAAGGTTGTGAGTTGTGACAGGGTGGCTGTATTGGTTCATGACTGGCTTGGTGGCAAAAAAAATTGTCCAACTTGGCCTATTACTCATGACCATTATTCATTCATTCATTCATTCATTCATTCATTAGGCCTGCTATTCCTCACGACCATTATTCTTTGTTTGTTTGTTTGTTCGCTTGCTTTCTTTCTTTCTTTCTTTCTTTCTCTCAAGATAGGAACCTTGAACCTTTTTATTTCTTGCTAAGCTCTCTGCTTGTGTGCTGTGTAAAATGTAATTCAAGCTGGTGCGCTACATTGAAGGCTGATGTGAATCTACAGTGTGTGTTGTGTTGTTTCTGTTGTTGAAGGTAGTGAGCTGTAACAGGGAACAGTACGTAGCTCTTGGTGACTTCAATTAGCCTATGTCCTAGACCTAGACTTTAAACCTGTGTGTAACACACACCATACCTTGTTCATTCTAGAGTGTAACTGCGTATTTGCCATCGTTGTGCGTGGTCTGTAAGGGTGTTAACCTACTGTAGGTGTACTTTTACTTGTTTTAAATAGCGGACAGATAGGCATTTTATCACATGCTTTTGAAGTCCACGGGGCGCACTTTTGTTGCTCTGAGGATGTGGATGAATGGGGTGCCAATTTGGGAAATGTTGTCCACTTGTCCATTATTAACCTTGGCCTGATTGTAGCAAAGATTTTGGACAAAATAACAAAATCCATTTGACTAGGACAATCAGGGTAGGTTGAGTGTCCAGTCAGTCACTAGCACATTACAATAGGGTGACCATGCCTTTGGCTGTCAGGAAATCTGACAAATCTGAAATCTGAATACTGAATCAGTATATCAATTATTTCCCCCTTTCTTGCATCCCTATCACCTGGCTTCTACTGTATACTCACAACGAACTAGTAACCGTGTCAGTATTTATGTGTAAAGTTTAGTAGTTTTGTTTTGTAAATTAACATCGCCCTATGCTTACATAAAGACAATCAAATAATAAATGTGTGGCAAATAAGTTATAAAATCCAGCTTAAGATTGTGTGTAGAAGTTCTATGCAATGAACAATGAAGTAACCCTAACTCTAACCCAGTATATCATTGCATTATAAAATGTATAAACTAATAAGCACTTAAGTTGTGCACATAGGTAGTACAATACCCAATAACAAAAGCAGAGAAGCTTTATGTTCCCAATACAAGAAGGTGCACATCTCTGTTCCACAGCTTGGTGGTTAAAACAGCTCCACCCAGGGGTGGACTGGCCATTTGGCGTACCGGGCAAATGCCCGGTGGGCCGCGGGCCAGTGGGCCGCTGGGCCACCCAAAAAAAAAAAAAAAAAAAAAAAGTTTTTTTTTTTTTTTTTTAATCAAATATTTTCGCTCCCATTTTAGGATTATTACGGTCATTTCAGGGTCGCGTGGTCCAATTATTAGTTACATTAATGTTTGGGCTGGGATGCTTTCCAGCAGGGGCCTCAGTGCGGCTGCAGAGTTCATGTGCAAGGCTGAAACAGTGAAACGCTCCCCCCCCCCCCCCCCCCCCCCCCCGTTGACAAAACGGTCCGGGGGGTGGTGGGCCGGTCCGGACCAAAATGCCAGGGCTGAATTTTGGTCCCAGTCCGGCCCTGGCTCCACCAGCTTTTGATTTATCATTTGTAATAAGAAAGAGGACAGCTCTAGAAGACCTGAGAGACTTAACTGACTCATATTTTATGAACAAGTCAGAAATGTACTGTGCCAGGCTATTTAAAGCTGCATAGGCCAGACAGTCATTTTTAAGTGTCACTAGAAGCTAGTGCAGTGATTTAATCTATTAAAACCCTATACTTTTAGTTGACCAGAGTCGCCCAAGGCTCTGTACTAGGGCCCCCTCCTGTTTTTCACGCCACAATAAATATATGTTCAAAGTGGTTCCAAATGTCCCATTTTCTCATTCCAGTAAAGAAAAATATTCAGAAGTCCCTTTTGCAAAACAATTGACTTAACCAAACTAAAATGGCCTTTGTGCCTAAAGTGAACAACTGTAGATGTGCTGGAAAGAGTGTATGATTGTGTGTAAGTAGTAATATGACTATGAAACCGTGTAGCTGAGGTAACACTTATATATAAATATAACACATATAAAACCATCCCTGGAGGAATAAAGGCCAAAAAAGACAAACTATACTTCTCAAAGAAAGTAAGGGAGCACTTACATCCTTACATTTCTATGCAGTTATTGTGAAGTCTTTAGACAGTACTGCTCACAAAAAAAACGCTCAAAACAATTTAGGGATCACATTTTGATTGTTGGATTGAATACTTTATTAACAGTCTGCAAACAGTACAGTGGTACGATTTTACAATGATGCTAAAATAAAAATAACACAAAAAGCCCAAGGGGCTTGTTTCCATCGTGGTCCTGTAAAAAGTGTTTGAGCATTATAGTTTGATTTAGTTGCGTGAAAATGTATGCATCCTAGAGCTGGTCATTGTGAACACTTGGACATGTGCTGCCTTTGAATGTTCAAGAAAGTTGTATTGCACAGTAGGTCTCTACTGGAGATATGTCTTTTTTGTTAGTCAATACATGTGGTGTTACTGACTGTGCTCAATTCACATACTAAACATACATTGCCCTACTGTACGTCACCATCTCTTCTCCCTGCTCTTATTTGTGAAGCTGTATGTGACTGTCTGTATCTCAGCTGTACAGTCCTGGTGAGTTCAGGGTACAGGCTTCTCTGGTGACTCAGTCATATAGTGTGTCCTGGCCTATATGTCTGAAATCCTCTCATCATAACCAGTATCCTATGACCTCTCTCTACTCTTTCTTGTCTCTCTCCTCTCTAAAGAAGCATAAAAGCTAAAATGATGTCAAAAACAGGGTGGTATCACTATCTCAAAATGGCTTCACCTATATTTGCTAATCACAAGGTACTTAATAATACCTTTTGAACACACGTATAGACAATGCCACCTGACTCTCAGTCTTTTTAATTGTAGATCAAGACTGCATCTTAGAAATGTGCCTGTATTTGTGTTCAACAAAACCACAATGCCAGTTCATTTGTTTTAACAGAACAATGTGAGAATTGTACTAAATCGGAGTCTTTTAATAACACTGAGAGAATCACGACAATGGCCTTGAATACTGCAGTGCAATGCCCCATTCTCCCATTTCACAGAATTCTGGTGCCAGCTTATCGACAAAGCCTAGACGCACATCAATAAGCACACTTGCCCTTTCGTATTAATCTGAAACCCAGCTTTTATTTCGTGTCTGGCGTTTATCACTTGTCTCATTAGCTTTATCTCATTCAATATTGTTTTACTGTTTGCAAATACTTGTTTTGAAAATTGCTATTTGGAAAATATTATTAATACAGATTCCTGATACAGTTTAGTACTGCATATTATTCCATGATAATTTGATTGTATTACTGCCTATTGGAGACCATGTATAACATGGCAAGAGAGAAGTGACTGAGTGGTACATTTAAACAAACACAAACAGGTATAGCAGGTCACACAGACAGATTGTCTGCTCCCGGTTCTTCAGTGTGTTTTTTCCTGTTGGATGAGCATGTGATGGGGAGGTCAACTGTCTCATGAAGTGACGGTACAGCATGATACAATGGGCTCCATTTAGCCCATTACGAGGACCACCTACAGTACAGTAGATGGCTTTAGTAGCCATGTGTGTAGTTTGTCCACTCCCTTTTTTGTATTCTTTACACAGGCAGATGGAAGGAGTGATGAGAGGTAGGCGGTATAGTGGAGGTACAAGAGACAACACCCTGGAAGCTAATTCTATTAAAATCCTATAGTGGGTCATAATATGAAAATGTACATGTACTGTACGATCAGAGAACAAGCTACTTTTGTTGCTTGAAGGTATCAACGATCAGCATATATGACATGGTTCTTGTTTGGGCTGTCTGTTTGATTTTGAAGGGGTGTGCCATGGTGTTAAAGCAAACAAAAGAATACTGTTTACTTTTAACAGACACACAGTGCACTGGACAATATGAATCCTTAACCGTACTGTAAATCTATCACACCAATGATGAATTATGCTAACACAAAAAAACATTTCTGTATAAAAAAGGAAGATTCATTTGATCACAAACCGTAGAGGAACAGCAGGAAAAGTTCAAAGCAGAGGAGCATGGACACAACCAATTATCTCCAGCGTCTAACCCTGCTGAACCACAATGCCACATGTTTTCCTGGATGCCAATTAGATTTTCGAGGCTGCAGTGGTCACAGATACTCGGTCACAACCAGTACCTCTAATAAACAAAGCCTTGAACTGTGTGTGTGTGTGTGTGTGTGTGTGTGTGTGTGTGTGTGTGTGTGTGTGTGTGTGTGTGTGTGTGTGTGTGTGTGTGTGTGTGTGTGTGTGTGTGTGTGTGTGTGTGTGTGTGTGTGTGTGTGTGTGTGTGTGTGTGTGATCGATATTATCTGGAACTTAAATCAGCATGGAGCCAGAAATATAATAATAATTTAGTCCCCACTCCTTGGTGTGTTTTTGTCAATGTATATGTATGTATATATACAGTATACAGTATACATACGTGAAATTCGTTCTCTCCATTTACCCGTTCTATAATCACTAGGAGCAGTGTGTGAGCAGCCATTCAGTGAACAGCCATTCTTCTAGAGTCTTGCTCAGGGACATCTAGTATATGGACTGAAACTAATTTGAGTTTTTCAGCAATAATTTAAACAGGATTTATCCTAACACATTTAAAAATGTGTAATTTTATTTTCGGCAAATTGTAAATGTTCACATACTATAAAGCATTGATGTTGCTGGACAGTGTAACCTGTAAAAATACAATTGTGCTTTTGTTCAACTTGTGTGAAAACGGAGTACACTCACATGAAAAACTATTTATGTTTGACTGCTTGAATAAGCAGGTAAACAGGAAACAGTTTGAAAAGCACCAGGAAAAGAGGGGATAGGAGAGGTCACTGAATCCATCCGTGACAATATACATAAACACACAAGCCCAAAAACAAACATTGCACATTTTTTTGGTATTTGGGAAGGTTCTCCAACTTTTTGGGCTCAAGGCACACATAATTGTTTTATCCACAGCACCCCTAAATTACATTGTTACTTTTCACTCTACCATCTTATATTTATGACATCTTTTACTACTTTGACATTTAGCATAACAGTATACTAGGCCCTACTATACTGTACCTATTTGTATAATAATCCTTCTATTAATGCGCAAAATCTCTGTCCTTGTGTCTGTCTCTGTCCGTCTCTTGAACCGTCCGACCGACCGACTTCAAACTGACCTGATGGAGTGCTGTGCCCGGTGTCGAGTCGGTTGGATAGACGCTTGTCCACAACCGCCAATCCAACCGATACGCCCATATATAGGCATATATGGAGTGGAGTTATAATGGGGAAATAGTAATAATATTATTATTGTCTCCGCCAGGCCAAAAGGCAGAGTATGTTTTGCACCCTGTCCGTCCGTCCGTGTGTCCGTGTGTCCATTTGTCTGTGAACAGATAATCTCCGCCACTGTTTGCCCGACCGCAGCGAAACTTTGCACACACACTCCCTGGATGCCAATTCTGAAGCTCTGCCCAATTTTTCATATGGGCCTGTTATAGCGCCACCATGAGGCCAATTTTTGAAAAAACTTTTTTTAAATATTACTCCTACAGATTTTGTCAAAAAATCAAGCAAATCGGTACACAGTATCTCTAGGCAGAGGAAGACATACCACTTGAAATGTTTTTAATCAGCCTCATGGTGGCGCTATAACAGGCCGATTTGTGTTTTTACCTATAACTGCATGATCTGTGTAAAACCTTGCATGTGCACTCTCTAGAGGCCAAGGAAAAATCATTGTCCTGCATTTTTCACATCTGCCTTTCATAGCGCCACCAGGAGGCCGACTTATGGAAAACTCATTTTTGGATATTACTCCTGCACATATTACTCCACACATTATCCAAATTTCACGCAAAATCGGTACACATGATCTCTATAGTCATGTGATCACGACAAATCTGTTTGATTTTTCATATTCCAGCCTTATTGGCTAAGATTGACATCTAAAGTTTGCAGGAGTGGCCCGTTTTGAACAAAATGCCTCAAATCATGAACTGATTGCGGTGAAACTTTGCTCGCACGCAAGACTTTTTTTTTAAATTACTCTTTACTTAAGACATCAAGACGAATCCGTCCGATTTTTCACAATTCAGCCTGATTGGTGAATTCCAAACATTTCTGGCCCACACTAACTTACCTGACCTGGCGGAGACCTGTGCTCCGAGGAGCACTTTTTCTAGTTATTAATATTATTATTATTATTATATGAGAGAATATATATTGTTAGAACTGATTAAAATAACCTTGTACTTCACACTAAAACTGATTTATATCAGTTTGATATTGGTGAATTCTACATTTTGTCATTGTAAATTGTCAAAACAAGGATAGTCATAAACCTCTGTTCCGTGTGTCCGGGTAGATCGACTCGCCTTTGGACCTCAAGGTCATGGGTTCAATCCTACTCAGCGTATGAATAGCACGGCTCAGGTGTGGCAAGTCGTGCGGTACTGGCCTGGGAGCTGATGGTAGGTGTTGTGCTCCACCTTAGCAATCCATCTCCCAGGGGTGTAGTGCATTGAGACGGGGATAGACTCCCGTATTCTCGGCTAATACCGACAATAAGCCTCTCCGACCCTACTTACTTATGTATCTTTTTTTTTCTTGTTTTTTTCTGAGCTGACATGTATGAATGTCTAGGCACCAGCAGAATTAATGATAAAAATGTAACAACGAAAAAAATACTAAGGATGTGTGGTTTTAAAGCTACAATCCACAAAACTGTTTTATAAATTAAACGTCATTTTAACCAATATGTTAATACAATATAACTAGCACATCTGCAGTGACTGGAGGTGGTATCCCTATTCTTCCATTAAGAAATTCTGACCCCTGCTGTCGGGTAGGACACCTACTGCTTGATAAGTATCCCTGCCTGAAGCTTATTAAACTCAGTATCGACCCTGGGTAAGCAGGGATCTCTCTGCCAGGAGAGGACATAAAACTTAGGATTACAGCTTTAATGATAAAAACAAGGAGGTTTAGCACAGATGCTATGGATAGTCAATATAGCCAGTTAATTGTTCATTACTCAGTTTCGAGAGGTGGGCTTCTTAATTAGAAATGCATACCCTATCAAATGGTGTAGCTGGTTCGGGCGACAGCAATTTAAAGGGAAATGGCATGTGAAATATTCTTCTGATTGTAAAACTGAAGCAAGCTTTATTTTCCTGGGAGGGAACCACTTCGAAGGTATTCGAGCAATTACAAATTTGGTGCAAAAACTAATAGAATGCGCACATCACTTGGCTGAGGTGCTGGGTTGGAAAGTATCATGAAGAAAAAGAATAAACCTGCACACTCATCTGCTCCATTGTAATTTAATGACAACGTTTTGAGCCAAGGCTCTTCATCGGGTCAAACTGGAGTTTAACTGCATGATGTGTTTCTGTGGCTCAGGAATGTCAAACCCTGTGAAATTGAACCATCCATGCTGTAGTCCTTCCATTTCCGTGACAAATTGGTCTCAGACAGGCCTGTGAAGTGGGCCTTAAGAGGCCATTCAATGTAGTAATAAAGATATTCTGAACGTGCCCTAATGCATAGGGTCAACATATACCAACTTGGTATTACCAAGTTGGTATATGTTGACCCTATGCATTAGGGCACGTTCAACCAACCTTAGTATCTGCTAATGAAAGGCACACCACTGCCGATATCCTCATGCACACGTTCACCTCTCTTTTTCAATTGTAAACAGCAAGAGGATTCTCTGCAACTTGGGAGCAATGTGATTCATTTCCTTTATATGGGTCTTCAAATGGCAGCAGTGACTGTTCCATCGATCACTGCACTGATTGAAGCTTCTCATAATGCTGAGTGACCCCGGTCGGTTGTCATGGTTTCAAGACTATACCCATTGTCTCTTTTCAGTGCTGCTGTCTTTGTACCAGGCAGGTTGAGGATGCAGGCTGTTCATGTGGTGGTGAACATCCTTAGCCATTATATGTTTTTTTGGAAAGTGACCCTTTAATTAGGCAGATGAGCATGACAACTGAGAGGCAGACAGTGTAGAGGTGGAAGGAATGAAAGCCCTGACTCCTCACACTGGTGTCTTAAACATTAAACTATCATTGAGCAGGAGAGAATCTATTTGCTTTGTTAATTTGAGTTAATATTAGGCTAATTTGCTTGCTTTGACAATATATCCTGTTGTATACGTATACATTATATATATTTGAAAAATAAATGATATCTTGAAAAAGACAGCCATAGGACGACTTTGACGACTTTTTTCCAAAGGCCCAGACTGCCAAGGACGACTAAAACGACTTTTTTGAGGAAAAAAACGTTAGAGAAGATATCATGATCCTAAGATTTGCTGCTCCATTCACTTCTTGGTTAACTTACAGTATTACTTAAAAAGGCTGTATCTCGGCTCCTGTGTACTTTTTTTTTTACTATGTATTTTTGGCCCAGACATGCTATTTTTAAAGGCAGACAATTAATGTCAACGAGGTCGCGATGACCTCGTTGACATTTGTGAAACCCCACAGTGAATCCCTCTGTGATTAGCAACCATCAGGGGATCGATCATACTGGAGCTGAATATTCTGTGACTACTTCAAAAAGGTAAGAAAACGCAGCTAGAAATAAGTCTGGCAGTGAATGTAAGGCCATGTTCACATGTATTTTCTTAACAAAAGGTCTGTGTAACATTGTTGATAAAAAAGTGGTTAAGCTGATTAAAAAAAGTGGTTAACAACACCACTTGAGGTTATCTGAAAAAGTTCAGTTGCTTTCAACTTTTGAAAGGGCTCCGCTCTGAGAAAGAAAAAAAGCAGGCGAGTGCATCACTTTCGTGCCTTGTGGTAGGGGTCTCTATAAACAAGACACTGTCTAATAACGGTGTGGCCTCCATCTGCAATCTTTATTAGCATTACTAGGCATGCAATTTATGACCAGTGTTCACACATGGACACACTAAAATATCAGTAGGCCTACCTTGAAAACATTTCTTCAGTCTTACTGTAGTGGGAGAATAATTGCTTTCCTTCATCCTTTTACATTGGGCTAACAGTGATATGCATATATCTTGAACTGTGTATACACATCATCACCAATGATGTGCTTATGTGAGCTTTGTGTGCCAACGTTGACGTTGCCTAGAGTGCTTGGCCTTGTAGTTTTTTATGATTCATTTTGAGCGTTTCTCACTTTTTCTACCCAATCTAAATCTCCACAAACCACAGTTTGAAGATGGATTAGCTGCCCATGAATGAGCATCATCACAGGTTATTAATGGTCCCCAATCAGGGAATAGAGTGACCCTGTCAAACATTTAGTACTTGTGGGGCGCCGCTGGCCTAGCGGTTGAGGCATAGACCACATATTTGTTCTAATGCAGCCTGACAGTGAGTCACGGGTTCAATTCCAAAGCCCGACGACCTTTGCTGCATGTCACTCTCTGTCTCTCCCCCTGTTTCCTGTGTGGCTACTTTCAATAAAGCCCCAAAAATATTTTTTTTAAACATTCAGCACTTGTCACAATGTGCTTGTATGTAGGAAGGTAGTGCAATTATTACAACAAAGGCACTTTAATTATTCTCTACCTACTGTACCTGACTAAGGCCTCATCTCTAATGCATTAGACACTTAACATGTGAAAGTCCCAGTCGAAAGGGATGATTGCATCCATTCAACAAACCGTCAGTGTTGCTCTCACAGGTCCTGTTGGTAAAGACGGCTGAAGGACGACAAGCATCCATAAAACATGCTCTCATTCGTTACATGTACCCCTGCATTGATTTCAGAAAGAGGTAGAGGACCTTTCTTTTTCTTTTCATACATAAGTAATGATCTACTGTAAGGAGAACATTGAGGCACGATCAGATACAACATAGAGGTGATTAATATTCAACACTTCCTATGGATCATGTTCATATCTAGCCTCCTCAATGAGCCCTACTTCCTTTCAATGTGTCAGGAAGTGTCTGTATGGGAATGTTTCTAAATGGACCCTGTACTGTATGTCAGAGACTTGAAAAGGCGTACCGAAGAGGCAAATGCACATACTAATGGCTATGTTATTCTGGCCTGTCTTTAGACATAATGGCCCAGCTCTTACATAACATCATTCTCTCTAGCAGGATTTTCCTATAAATGGCTGTAAAGAGCTTTTCAACTGTCAGACAATCCTACTTTGTGAGTTTCATTAAAAAAAAAACTATTACAAGCAAATAATATATTATATATATATATAAAAAGGTGGAGAAATGTGAGTCAATAAATTACAGTTGATTACAATGTTGTAATATAAAATGACCATGTATTATAAACATCCAGACTCTTGATACAGCTATGGGTAATTCGGTTGTTCCAGGCTAGGCCAGTATTATTGTCGGAGATTGGGAAACCAATTGTGTGTACAGTGAAAAAAAAAACATTAAGCTAACATTAAGCTGTGAGGAAAAGGTAAATTGACTATATAATTCAGTGAAGAATGTGTTTCATTACTGACTACAACCATTGTGCAAACCAAACAAAATAAATAATAATGAACCTCTGGGCAAATTTACAAGTGGAACCAACTCTCAGAGACACACTGGTCCACTCATCCAATCTGACCGCTCCACTAGGCTGTCTCATAAAGTGCTACCGACTACCAATTGCAAATACTTCTCAGATCCACTTAATGGTAAAAACTGCATTTGTTTTAGCAGATCATAGGAAATATTGAACCGGCCATGGCAAAATATTATCTTGGAACACACCATGGCTCCCCAGCCCGCCCTTCGTTTTGTTGGTGTAGATTGTTGTCCCAAAGGGAGTTGTTATGGATACACCAATATCAGTAAATGGCATGCACAGTAGCCACAGGGTCTTGATGATGATTTTTCATATCGAGCCTTCTTATAAATGGGAGTAACCTTTTGGCTTGTATTCGTGTCATGTTTATTGAGTTTATTGTGTTTATTAGGATCCAAAAAGAGGATTGTAGCTCTGCCTCTGATGAAGGCACTTTGCCAAAATGAGTTAGCAGCCTGAATTAGCACACATGGCATAATACAAAATGTGAGCCAGAACTAAAAGTCTTGCATATTTATTTTGGAGTGGTGCTTACCCTCATCTGGTGCCCCCCCTATAAAGAGACTAAAAGAGTGCACCTACTCTGCATCTCAACATTGTAGTGGACTTCTAAGAAATCCAAGCATTGCTCAGAAACACGTCTATTTCTGCTTCCATTTCACAATCCACCAGAGACAGGAGTTCTCAGAAAGGCACAAAGGATAAAGGTCCTTACACACCGGGGCGATTTTTTTCATGCGAATAATACGTTTTTTTTTAAAACCTTATAAAGTCAATGCAAGCTTCCACACCAGTTTCGCGGAGCGAAAAAAGCGTCTTTTAATTATTCGGAACGAGTCCGAATTTTGCGTATATTCGCATATTCGCCGGTGTGTAACCGCCTTAAGAGTAGTCTTTTCAGATCAGTGTTTCTCAAAATGGTAATAATAATATAGCATCAGAATCTGCTTAACCACTTTAGCAACACTTGCTATGCATTCCATGTCTATAGTGCTTTATAAACATAATTATAATGCATTATAATCTACTTATAACACTGTGCAATTACAGTTGTAATATTTATAACAATAATCATAACACATTATAAAGCATTTTATAATTACTTGTAAGGTCAAGTATAAAATGCATTGTAATTGGCTTAAAACACTGTATAATTACAGTTATAAGCACTCATACGTATTCATAATGCAATAACACATCATAAAACCTTTTATAATTACTTATTAGGTCAAGTATCATAATATTTACTGGTCACCCAGACTTTTTCAATTTATGCAAGAACACTAAATGTTTTACAAACTTATAGCACCCAATTACCACTTATAGTGACTTATAACACTATTATGCTTCATAGCAGTGATTATAATATAGTATGACATTATTATAATGTATTACAACTATGGCAATTATAATACATTATGATCCTTGAAAATAAAATGACTAAGTGTCCAGCAATTATGACATATTTTAATACTTCACCTGGCTTAAGTCAATATAAAATGCTTTATAATGTGTTATTATTCTTATAAAGAAATATGATTATTTATTATGATAATGTATTAGTTCTTGTAACTATAATTATACAGTGTTATAAGCACATTATAATGCCTTGTAAGTATGTTTATAATGCATTATAGACATGGGATGCATATTAGCAAGTGTTACCAAGGTAAACAACATTAATGTTCCCAACAGACGGAGTTGGGAAAGTAAGTAGGACATTTCCCAGCTTGCCCCCAGTTGTCTTGAATTCAAAATCCCATTGGAAACTTGCTGTCATTTCTATTTACAACCAAATCATAATTTCCTCCACACAAAATGTAATTTCCACTACAACAAGCATTATACAATAATAACAGGGTTTATTATTTACTGTAGGCATACAGGGTTTCTGTAATCAAAGCTAGAAGGGTCTTTTCTTTGAACTAAACATTTCAAAGACAAAAGCATTAGGCTACTTCCCCTTTGTTGATTCATTATGCAGGTTGGGGTAATGATTTTGCTATTACATTATCATATGAATAGGCTGATTGTATACTTGCCGAGTCATTGTTGTGACTTGATGAGTGCGATTGCTCTCTTGTTTCTTCTGAAGCATTGCATGCTTCAGAAGAAGCATGCAGAAGAAGCATCACTACATACTGTACTTCAAGTTCAAAGCATTTTCAGTCTCATTAGTGGGCACCTGGTCCTTCTTGTAGCTAACCTCACATCCGTCTTCAGCCAAAGACACATTGACCCTTAAATGCATTAATGTCTATTAGGCCCCTTTTCTGCTTCTGGTATGATGTAATGTTTTTTGATTAGAGAGTCCCGTATTTCCTGCGGGTGTGGCATAGTGGAAGACTTATGTTATATTGGTGTTGGCTTTTGTGTCAAAGGTACAGCGGCTGGGGGAAGAGAGAGTACTGTAGGTGGCAAGTGTAAAGATGAGGATGAGAGCTCATGTGGTATATTGGTCATCGCTGATGGAGCCCTAGAGTCAAAGGGTAATATTCTTCACTCTACCACCCTTGCTCTCCCTCGTAGGGAGAACCTCTTACCACTCTCTCCATCTGTGTGTTTCTCTTTATGTTTGTCTTTCTCATGCACGCTCAGGCAGAGAGACGGGGGGCGCGGGGGGGGGGGGGGGGGGGGGGGGGAGAGAGAGAGAGAGAGAGAGAGAGAGAGAGAGAGAGAGAGAGAGAGAGAGAGAGAGAGAGAGAGAGAGAGAGAGAGAGAGAGAGAGAGAGAGAGAGAGAGAGAGAGAGAGAGAGAGAGAGAGAGAGAAACAGGGAGTGCTGAGAGAGAGAGAGAGAGAAGAACAGGGAGTGCTGCTGTCCATTAGTAGTAGCCCCATAGCGGCTGGCCTGCTGTTGAACACAATAATGCTTCTGTGGCAGAGAGATCATTTTTTTTGCTCTTCATGGATCATTACGTTTCCATCCCCGTTCACACTTTTGTCTTGATTTCACTTATTTTCTTGTTTTGCTTTCCTCTTTATGGCTGTCCTGTCCTCCAGAGGCAATCTGCCTGAACAGTGATGAACGGTGTTGACATGTATTGATATTTGGTGATATTTTCTACAAATGCACTTTGTAGTCTCATTTTCAGTCTCACATGAATCATCCAGACCTCATTGGTCGATCTGTTCTTTTCAATCCAAGCTGAAGATTTTGCCTTTTTGTCCTTTCTTGTGTTTTTTAAATTAATTTCTTGTGCTGCACTTTTTTCTTTTACATTATTCTTACGTTCTATTCACTCTTCTCTTTCTATTCTCTCACCCTATTCTGTATTCAAATGGCCTTTTCTAATGTGTTTTCTATTGCACTTGTTCGTAATGCTCTTAATGTTTTTTTGTAAAGCACTATGAGTTGCCTTGTTGTTGAAATGTGGTATAAACTTGCCTTACCGTGTAATTATTTGAAATGTTTGCACAATAGAGCCAGCTAGTCGAAGAGGCTGGAGAAGTGGGCTTCCCAGCCACTAGCTCAAATTCTCATGTAATAGCAGAATCTGGGAGAAGACTGTCGTAGGAAACATTCTTCATTACCTTACCTGATATTGTAGCATCAATGCATGCCCTTGAGGAACATATTAACCCACAACAATGGCTCCAATAGAGTTGTTCATTGGTACAGAGGAGCTCCCTATGGTGAATGTCTGCACCTGCAGAATGTGAAGCTGGGCAAAGATTACAAACGGCAAAGAAGATCAGCAAAACCCCTTCCGGGGAAAATGACTGGTGACACATATTGTACACGTCCATTTAAAAGAAAATCATTATTTGTTGTATTTTGCTTTTATTTAAGGCTAGAAAGACAGCATTCCAAGTACTTGGGCAGGGCAGTAGTGGAAAAGACAGCAATCCAAGTAGGGCAGAGAGGAGGTAGATTCAGGGCAGGGACGTTGGGATTACGTGGTTGTCGCACTGTCCAGTCAACCAGGGGCGCTCCCCAGCAACGGTTCTTAATTGCCCTCTGAATCGATTGGATAAAAGAGATGTGTGAGTTTGGCCTGGGGGCTGGGGAGCAAAATGACACATGACTCCCACATTCACATAATGCTGTGGATAGTGAGTGTCAGTGTGGCTACAGGCTCTCTAACCCCCGTTTTATACTTGGTTGTGCGCCCGTGTTGCACACCAAGAAATTGCAGATCTACAAGCTCACAATGTGCCATGCTGCGACGCGTTGTGTTGTGAGCTTGTGAATGGCTATTTTTGGTGCGCGACACTGGCACGTAACCAAGTCACACTTGAGGTCCTGGAGGCTAATGGGTGTTAGCTGCTGTAGGAATAGAGAGAACAGAGCGAGAGAGAGAGAGAAATAAATACCTCCAACACCTTAAAAGCATTGTCACCATAGCAACCGTATTACGCCTCTTGTTTCTTCCCTCCTTTCGTTTGTGCCTCAGTAAGAGGTGTGTGTGTGTGTGTGTGTGTGTGTCTGTGTGTGTCTGTGTGCGTGTGTGTCGGGCGGGGCAGAGAAAATACCGATAGACTGGGTCAGAACCAATTATACCTGATATTCTGATAGTGTGCCAGAAAAATCCTTCGCACATAGTCAGGGGGTTTCAATTTGTCAGACACAATCATGCCTTCACTATGGCGAGTATGACTGCATGAAAAAAGGTGTGGGATTTGTAATAAAATAAATGTGCATGTGTTTTGGCAGTGGAATACTCTGGAGTGACATTAAAAACAACAAAGATGTGGGTTTATGGGCAGCTTTAAGTTTCCCCACTCATTGTATCAGATGGGAGGATTATTTTCCTCGTTAAGTACTTTGCTTACCAAAGCATTCAGCGCCGCAAACAGAGTACTTATAATGTGGAATAAGAGTTAACATTTATGAAAGAGGATTCCCACCACTTTCAGTTTTAAAGTCAAAGGAAATAATTAAAGCCATCAAAAATGCATGTATCCTTAGTTCTAATTGAATCCTTCTACATGGTAAAAGAAGAAAAGCTTTTGATAGCTCTAAACATGTTTGACATAGTGTATCAAAATCAATCCATGCACTTATAAGCCTAATTTATACAAAATGAATACAAGCCATTTCAATCCATTATCCCGTATGGTGGAAGTGCAAGACAATAAGATTGTAGTACAACTAAACTACATGCCACTGTGCTAATGCTAATGTGAGTTTAAATGTTATTGCTCAGATGCCTTCAAACCACTTAAAAGGTGTGTGTGTGTGTGTGTGTGTGTGTGTGTGTGTGTGTGTGTGTGTGTGTGTGTGTGTGTGTGTGTGTGTGTGTGTGTGTGTGTGTGTGTGTGTGTGTGTGTGTGTGTGTGTGTGTGTGTGTGTGTGTGTGTGTGTGTGTGTGTTAAAAATATTATGCATGAACACAGTATGGCAAAAGCAGTAACAAACAACACCGCAAACTCCTGAGTGGCAATTTAACAATGAGAGTGTGTGAACCCTCGTGTCACCCTGTATTCTGACAGATTTGATTTATTTGCTAGAAACCATCACTTGAGGGCCAAAAGACAATTGAGGATAAAAAACACAATAAAGTCAGAAACTTAGCTTCATTGTGGTCCTCTCACAGAAAACAGAGACATAGAACATACTCTACATAAATAATACAGTTATGACATTTTTAAAAGCTAAGTTAAATCAAGTAGTAGCAAATAAAATTAAAATACCTTAAATCCTTTGTTCAAACAATATACTCTCAAATAAATAAAGTGAGATTGTGTCAATAATTTAAAATAAGACAATAATTAGGATCTAATAACAATCTAATAACAGTAAGTTCAGTCTGCTACCCCAGGGGCACAGCCATTTTTTTATAATTATTTTTTTTATATATGATTCGGTAAAATCAGACAAAAATACGAATTAAATAACATAACCCTAACCTAACCCTAACCCTAAAACCGAAATAAAGTAACAAAAAAACACCCACAAAACGCCCCAAATCCGCCCAAAACCGCAAGGTCGGGGACGCATGCATGCGCGCTGCGCGCGTGTGCATGCGTGCCCACCCGCTCCTGCCTAGGCCCAGCCTATACTAGCGTTCTGGCTGCGCCACTGTGCTACCCTATCAAGTAGCCAGGATTTAGTTCTACCTTTAAGTGCTCTCAGGTTTGGGTTTAATGTAATCACTGTGTCCAGGTTGTTCCATTGGAATGCCCCTATATATGCAGAAGATCCTTTACCGATCTGATTTCTAAATTTAAAGAGCCGTAGGTTGGCGATACTTAAATGTGTATAAATGGTATGGGCCTCTCTGACTGGTGTAAAAACATAAAAAAATTAGCTTACTAAAATCCGCTTTTAGTATGAAAGTAGGACATGTCATACTCACACAGGCTTTAATATAAGTTTGTGACACACCGATGTCGTCTAATCCCTGCTGTCCCCACTGTGCACTCTTTACTTCGTCTCCTAACATCAAAACATTCCTCAACCGCAATAATGATATTCTTACCATGAGCCAAAGTGCGTTTTTGTGTGAGTGTGCACGTGCGTGAGTGCGTGCGCAAGTGTGCTCATGCACTGGTGTCCTGTGTGTGCGGTGACATTTAACTGTGCGTATGTTTGTGCATGTGCATGTGCATGTGGCATGAGTCATTGAATCAGTGTGTGTGTGTGTGTGTGTGTGTGTGGGTGAGAGTGTGCTCATCTGAAGTGTCAGTGTGAGAGTGTTTCTGCATGCATTGCATGTCAAATACAGAGACAGCTGAGCAGTAATTAGCGTTGCCCGCCGTCCCCAATCTCCATGGAGACGCGTTGTGTTCCATCTCAACACCTTCAGTACATAATCATGCAGACACGGGGGGGGGAGCGGGAGGCATGACTGCAATTTCCCTTCTTACACCACTCTGGAACATTGCCATGATCAACCACACTATAGTTGGGCTGTCTCTTTAAATAGACGTGCACAGTACAATCCTGAGTGTTCATTTAACTTTGTGGGTAAAACACTCAAGAGTTAAATTAACACTCCAGATTGAACTGTGTGTGGGCGAACATTTGAATGAAATGGAAATGTTCTAATAGGGTGAAAAATACATACATCACATGAATATAAAAAATGCGGCTTTAGAACATACAATAATACACTTTGAATCGACACCTAAGGGGGAAATCTGATTTTATTTGTATTCCTGCATAGAAACACGTGCCTACGTTACATGGTACAAGATATCCAGTGCTTTGCACCGGACACACAACATCTGACAGCTTGACAGGGATTCGATCCAAGACAACCACTTGTTCCATACATGACCCATAACCAGGACATCTGAGACAGACCCACAGCCTCCTTCCCCTTTGTCCAAAATAAACAATAGTGGACAAGTTACCATTCCACCATTGATTGATTATAAAGATATTTCAGAATGTGTCATGTTAATAGCAACAGGTTTTCTTTTCAATCATTTCATATATTTTATTTTGCTACATACAACTGTGCTTTTCTTAAAGACTTTTGTCAGCATAAAAAATGGGGCTGAAGTCTAATTGAGATCATTGATTTTCCCTTGGTTTATCAGAACATAAGGCAACTATGGCAGACCATGAGGATTATACGTATTAAGTCACCAGTGAAAGAAACCACAGTACTTTTGCTCCCTCCCCGGAAACATGTACTGTGTAAATGGCTTGTACACAACTGACAAAACTTCAAAGTGTTCAACAAACAAAACAAGTACATAGCTGCACACATTTAAGCTCCATTACTGAACATTAGGCACAAAACTGGAACCGATGCCACAGTATGCATCCTTACTACAGTACATATTCACTAATGATGGTAACGAAAATCTACCATGTTATCTACTGTAATAACAGCTTACATTTGGTCCCTTCTCAACCAGGTATGATGCTTATGTAGTTGTAGTTGAAAGACAAAAACATCCCATAGATTCTCCCTCTCGTAGAAACGGCCACAGGCATTGTTTTGCCTGGGTGGCATTCATAACATGCTGTCTGTTGATTAATGTTGTCTGTTGTCCCTGTGGTTTGTGTTGAATACCTCTGACATGATGGAAGGCAGAGACCGACCTGTTTGGTTTGAATCAAAACACACATTAATCGGGCGTTCCATTTTTGTGGATCCATTTCACTGGGAGACATCTTTGAATAACAACTTTTAAGTTTCTAATCTAGTTCACAGTAACGCGTTTACGGTACAGTGCCATCTAACATAACTGGCATTTTTAGTCAACATTTAGAACATTTATGGTTAAAGAGGTGAATTTTACTGACATCAAAGTTAGCAGAGTTCCAAAAAGAACTACATTTCGCCGTCCAGTACACGTTTACATATATATTTTTTTAATGTTTATTTTGCGTACATAGTAAAACCTTGTTCACAAATGCATGATATTGTAGCAATATCTCATAATTAAAAAATATTGCCAGGTGATTAAAACTCCTGACAAAAACCTCAGATCAAAAACAAGGGGACATACGTATGTCCCTAGATGATAAGCATATGGATGTTAGTCATTTTCAAGGTACATGATCATAAAATGTTGTGTCATGCAGTAACATGCTAAATGTTTTTAAAACATATGCTGTAGGTGTGTATATGTATCAAGAGGCAGCTGAGCAGAATGATATTCAACAACAAATAGTTGGGTGTTATTATGACACATTAAGTATTCTCCTGAATAAACAAAGGCCTGGTCTGTAGTTCATTCATTCCAACTAGAGGGGTTCAGAGCTCGATCTCCAACCCAGTCGTGTCACCATTCAGTCAGTTCAACATTCTGTTTGTTTGTTGTAGCTAATGGCATTCAGGTTAGAGTGGTGACCTCTGGCTGAACGTAGTTTCCTGTGGCAGTGAGGAGGTCCTTGCAGCTCTCTGTTGAGAGGAAACACACAGAATGGAAAGAAACCAGATCAAACAATGTTGTATGATACACAGAAAGGTCCTCCGTGTTAACCAGTTTGGACCCTAGTGTCCCTATTCTGGGCATGTCATAATAATAGACGAACATTCTGGGAAAATAGGTGAACGTTCGGCAAAAATAGATCGGCGGAATTGACTGTGTATGAACTAGGAAATAGATCTGGGCTATTCAGTGAATTTTGTGTAAGGTACTGTTAACCATGCCCCTTTAACTCTTTTACTGCCATGGACGCGAGTCAATTGGTACGGTCCACATGATTTTTTATTTTATTTTTTCACACAGAACCAGAGATAACGCGATCCGAAGATTTACTGCTCCATTCACTCCCTGGTTAACTTATTACTTAAAAATGCTGTATCTCGGCTCCTGTGTATTTATTTTTTTTACTATGTATTTTTGGTCGAGACATGCTATTTTCAAAGGCTGACAACAAATGTCAACGAGGTCGCGATGACCTCGTTGACATTTGTGAAACCACACAGTGAAACCCTCCGTGATTAGCAACCATCAGGGGATCGATCATACTGGAGATAAATATTCTGTGACTACTTGAAAAGGTTATAAACCCCCTGATCGGAGAACAGCATTATGACACTGCTCTCTTTACCTGGACCATGTGTCAAAAAACTATGAATGGCTTCAAGCCTCTGGAAGAATGAACGGAAGATCATAACTGCACAGATAAGATCGGCGGAAGCCTTTAGCTGTGACCAACCATGCTGCTAATGGAGGCCAATTAGTGGCAATCATCTGAAGGAGTCATTTGGGAATGTAGCGGCCAATCCCTGTTCATAAGCCAGTCCCTGCATCTCCATAGATTTGCTGTTTTTTGAATGGTTTGCCTCCTTATTATACACTCAAGGTAGTGAATAGGCAGTTGTTTCATCACTGGGAGAACCTGCTTTATAAACAAAGAGGCATTGTATCTTAGTCATACAGTATAACTTGTGACAGCGGAGGCTAATGCAGTATTTAACAGGCAGCTTGTCACAACATTTGGCATTTCAACTCCGCCATCGATATTTGTGCTTCTACCAGAGGACCGGCTAGGTTTTACCAGAGTCTGATAAACATCTATGTATTTTCAGAAATGCTGTATCCATCTACCCTTTCCCCCCTCCTGTCATATTGCCCTCCTTGTACATCCTACATCCTATGTAATCCTGGAATTAGCCTGAACCCAACCCATCCCCTATGGGCACAATCCAGTGAGCAGAGCCATTGTGCGGTGAACTAATCAATTTCCAGGGATCCAATTCAAGACATTTGTGAGTGCATCAGTGCAATGCCTTGAACAGCCACTTCCATTTTTATAAACAAATTATTTAGATTTTGCAGTGAATTCTGATGGAATTAAATGCTTTAATATTGTTATTCAATAATGCATAGCCACTACCCAATCCCAGTTAATGTGCATGAAAATGCATTGTGTATGTGTGATATTCTCCTGTAATAGACTGGGATGTCATTATCCACATATTCACCAGACACAAGGCTCAGGATTGAATTACACCTCCCCTCTCTCTCTCTCTCTCTCTCTCTCTCTCTCTCTCTCTCTCTCTCTCTCTCTCTCTCTGATTACTTCTGAGGTCATCTGGTTGCTCAGATTTCCTGTGCTTTTGTCTCTGTCTCTGGGATCAGCAGAGAGCTAGCCTGGAAATGCCATAAACTGACCATGTCATTTGTTCTTATCATAGTTAAAGCCCACAATTGTTAGCCACTGCCGATCCCATGCTTCATTCATGTTGTGTGAGTGGAACGGTAACATTTCAGTCAGCAATGATGCTCCCCAGTACACCGTATATGCACGTCTGTCTGCCTGCATGCATGTGGCTACGTGTGTGTATGATGTGTGTGCTAGATGGGAGGTGTCATCATTTTTGCATTGCTAGTTCTATGACAGAGTGGCATATATCACATCCTTTTTTATTTGCTTAATTCTGTATCCACAGTTTACTTTCACTTATGCAACCCTGTGCTGTCATGCTTATAGAGCTACTCAGCTACGCTGTATTGATTGCCATCGGGGTCAATCAGTCTCTGGACTGCCAAGGGGAATTACCTGTCTTCTCAGGCCCCAGCCATTACCGCCCATCACAACATCTCCACTCATATCCCTTCTTTTTGCAAGTTTTTTATCAGGGTATGCTGACATGCCATTAACATACACCGATCTACAACACTCAACACATTAGGGGACCGTGGAGGCTTTTAAGTGACACATTGAAATATAATTACCCTTTAATGGGCTGTTGAAAAACATAATGGGATACCCTCGCCAGGAGCTCACTAAGTGCCCCATTTCTCTGTTGTTGTTTTTTTCCTTGACACTGGTGTAATAATGAGCAAAGAAAAGAAAAAAAGGTTGCATCATGGGAACGTGTTACATGCTGGGTAAACAGTAAATCGTTAAGTCTAGTTCAGTCAGACAACTCTTAGATTGGATTAGAATATATATTTATTAGCAATATATATTTAGCAAGCTTGAGCATGGTATAGAAACAAGAGGAAGCATAGTTTGGCGTCAGGCCTCTGAATCCATTCATTCCATGTAAGGATAACATTTTAATGAATGTTACATGCCAATTAGCATTTACAGGGAATGAATTAAACCCCCAAGGGGATCTAGAAACAGAGCCTACAGGTGGATGCCGGGGAGGCGGGTGGGATGACTTTCATGGGCAGCAGCAGAGGGAGCAAGCAAGGGCAGCAGATCCGGCAGGATCTCGGCAGCAGAGCAGCAGCAGCAGCAGCGTCGCACGTCAGAGCAGCAGAAGAGCGCAACCAGACTGAATAGGTAGGCAGAGCATTACTTATAACTCACCGACCAGGAGAAGAGTGCATGTGACTTAGTCACCTGATCGGTTAGCCCAATCCCTTGAGTTGCCTGGCCTGAACTAGCTCCGTAAACTGCGCCTCATTTCAGTCAGACAACTCTTAGATTGGATTAGAATATATATTTATTAGCAATATATATTTAGCAAGCTTGAGCATGGTATAGAAACAAGAGGAAGCATAGTTTGGCGTCAGGCCTCTGAATCCATTCATTCCATGTAAGGATAACATTTTAATGAATGTTACATGCCAATTAGCATTTACAGGGAATGAATTAAACCCCCAAAACAGCAAGAACCCCCAAAACGGCTTGAGAGCACAGGGCCTGACGCCGGACCAACCATCTGTGAGAATGGTGGAGCTCCATGACTTGTTTCTTACTAACATGATAGTGTTCCTCACATTTCATTTTTAAATTTAACTAAACAAATGCAGCATGCATCCATGTGTTCAGCGAGCCTGATGAATCCAGGTACCCGCTGCTCCCTGAATTCAGGAGTCCTAGACGGTATCCTAATATGGCGTCCACGCTGTGCCGCACCAACTCGGATTCGAAGAGGACATTCTATATTTATTTCTTTTTCAAAGAAATCTGCTATATATATATATATATATACACACATATATATATAATGAGTCATCCTATGATGAATGATAACTATTGTTTATCATCCATAATAAATAAAGTGTACTGACTATGTGTGTAAAGACGTGCTATCTTTACTTAACATCTGAATCAGTACTATATATATATAATATATTAGCCTGACTATAGTCATAAATAGCCCAACATTTTTAAACCCAACATATTAAATAGCCCAACATTTTTAAACCCAACATATTAAATAGCCCAACATTTTAACGCCATGAAGTCACCAATAACTAAATCCCCGGCAATCCACCCGAGTTGTAATTAAAGCGAGCAGCATTTATTGAATTAGCGATAGAACAGCGAGCGCGCTCATACTCATGAGCTTTTAGCCTGCAGAATGTCATCCTTATTAACCAATATCTACGTTATCTACGTAAGCTCCTGAGGACCCTCGCCCCATAGATTTAAGAGAAGCAGAAGCAAGCAGCGCTGCAGGTGTAGCTACACCAATACGGAGGATGGAGAAAGCCCGCAGCTTGAGCAGATCTCTCGCAGCTTTGCAGTGAACCGGTTCAAGTTTAGGCCTACAGATGGAGAGACAAACACAATGTTATTGCAATTCTGGATTAGCCCGGCCATCCTATGACCAATTTAACCCATTTTGGGTTCATGTTGCCATTTACCGTATAGCAACATGCATTTTATATATATATATTTTAAACTAAGTTTGCAGAATTTAGTCAGATTTAGAAGGCGATTTTTGAATCGGCCATGGTCTAAATGGGTTAAGCGCCATGTGGCAGCATGTTAGCAATTAGCATCATAGCAGTTGATGCAGAAAGAATTTGGTATACAAGCTTAAATTATAGCTTGCAGAGCTTGACGCAGATTATTAGACATGTGAATAATGTTAGCTAACGCCGATATCCCTCTCCATCCATAGCCTAATAGATTTAGCACGAAATGCCATCTGTTGCAAGTCTGGATCGGCCCAACAGAGCCAGACGCCAGAGGGTTGGCAGAATTGATTTAGCAGAGTTTAGCAGCGAGGCTAGGCAGCTCAGTAGATGATGCAGCATAGGTGCCGAGAAGACCTTGAGAAGCCCACATCTCAAGTAGCTCTCTCACGCTGCCTTGAGAGCTCACAGTGCCGCCAAGAGCGTAGGTAGCTCAACCTGGAATCTAGAACCAGAAGCAGAATTATTCTTGCAATTACCATGATAAGCCACCCTGGACGAGATGACGCCGTTATAGACAGCTGGGACAGGAATTTACTTCCTGAAGCCACTCACATAGCCACGGTGAATCGTGCGTGCTTCACTGTGGATGAGTGGGGACGCATGCTGCACGTCAATGCACGAGTGTGGCCTCAATCCTGACACAGTCAGTCGCACACCGCAAGCTGCTGGTTGCGCTGCAACACTCGTCACCAGTGATGAACACACCTTGATGTGGTGCTAAATATGCCGTGAGCATCCCACTCTGGCGGATACAGCAGCGCCTCTTATACGGGGACAAATACTTCCAGTCACCCAGCTTTTGATAAGCATGAGACAAGCAAAGAGCCCATCAACATAGTGTAACTATTGATAACAGGAGCAGCCAGGATCGGAGTCCCTCTTTTATCCGTCCTGCGAGATATGTCGCGGCAAAATATATATATATATTTTTTTTATTTATTTAATTGATGCGCACCAGCCAACCTGGACAAATGACTGATATCTTGACTCTACTGAAGCCCCACTATCTATCCTGTTGCAATAACTTAACTTCTGTAATCTTGATGCTCATGACAACATCACTCGGCAACCAACTTTTCTATATACCATGTACCTCCCACATGGAAGAAAGCATGCAGTGTTTAGCTTGTGCTACAACCAATTTGATAGCTTTACGCATGGGAAGCAAAACATGTTGTGTTTAGCTTGTGCTACCAACAATCCAAGCTTCCACATGAGAAGCAAACATGCTGAATTAGCTTTTGCTACGAACAATCCAAGCTTCCGCGTCGGAAGGACCATGCTATGCTAGCCTGTGTTACAACCAATCCAGAGCTATCCATGTAGCGAGCATGCTGAGATAGCTTGTGCTAAGACAATTCAAGCTTCCACGTGGGAAGCAAACCATGCTATGCTAGCCTGTGCTACAAACAATCCAGAGCTATCCACGTAGCAAGGCATGCTGAGATAGCTTGTGCTAACAATTCGGCCTCCACGTAGGCAAAACATGCTGTGCTAGCCTGTGCTACACCACTCTAATCTTCCACATAGAAGCAAACATGCTGAGCTAGCCTGTGCTACAAACAATGTAAAGCTTCCACATAAGCAAACATGCTGTGCTAACCTGTGCTACGACAATCTAAAGCTTCCACAAAGAAGCAAACGTACTGTGTTAGCCTGTGCTACAACGTCTCTACCATCTCTTATCCAAATGTATGCAGCAAAATGAGAATCCCTTTAGCTCATCCTGATCCTTAACAAGTGTAATTTAGCAATACAAGAGCATAAGCAACGGTAGAATGCAACCAACAACGTCTAATCTGCACTGCAAGTTCATTTGTTTATTTCATCGTAATATGAAACGCCTACTTTACCTCCACCACATATTAGAGCAATTGAACTGCTACATGAATTGACAACGTCTGGTGCCATTTCCTACTCTGCAAATAGATGCCAGACATATCTACAGGAGAGATAAACTATAGCCACCATCGCACATGGAGATAAATCATCCCTACCACTACTATCCGCCCATAACTAAAATTAACGCGATATAATGCCAGTCTGCACAACTACAGACTGCTTTAAGCATAGAATGATCTATGCACATCCTTACAACATACTCGCAGCCTTCTGATAAAGATACTGCTAAATGATGATTGGAATCCGAACGGACCCGTAACCTATGATATTTAACACCAACTAGACTTGCACATTTATTAATCCTACGCTGTGATACTTATTATTGCTGTTTGACTCATATTGCAAGTCACAAGCAAGTTCATAACGTATAATAATTTTATCAATATAATGCTTTAGTTGCTGTGGCTTACTGAGATTACTTAACATCTTATGCCATCCAGCCTGATTGAAATTTATTTTACCACGCAGACTACATAAAATAATAAATATAGCTTATGCAGCGATCGGCACGTGAATAAAATCTCTCTGCCTGTATCATAACCACTGATCTGACGCCGGAGGCTTGAGCAGAGACTACAATTCCCAGGTTACACCAGAAAAGTCAACCAATCATAGAGTCAGACAGCATGACTACGGAACCAAACTTATCCCTTTATCCCATAACGTAATAGTTCATCCGTTCCAGCCCTACGCCAAAACAGAACCTCCTATAGATAACTGCTAAATCGATTTCAATAGATTCTAGCAGCATTAACAACTACTTCTTGAACGCTACTCACAAGTTAGCTTCCCATCTCTCCTTCGCATGGTAGAGAAGTGTTCGGTCATCAACTATAAGCCTCAAACAACATCCGGTGGACGATCTCTTCAGAATAAGAGTACCATCTAAAGCCACTGAACTAACCATGATACATTAAACTATAAATTAAGCAAGATGCAGCCAACTGAGCATATCCGTGTTTTAACCAGTACATAAAGATATTAATCTGAACATTAGAGCCAGAACAAGCAAAGCAAATCACAAAGTGAAGCCATGCCCTCTCTCTACCAAGCAGTACTTACCAGCCATATCAGCGCGCACAGATCGGTGACGTCATCTCTTGAGAGAGAAGTAAACAACCAGGTCTAGAACCCAATCTTGAGATAAAGTGAACTACTTTGAACAAATACACGCTAAACTGGGGACCATAACAGAACCCCGAGCCCATCGTTGCTTACGATAAGAAAACATAGCAACTTAAGCAACACTGTTGGTGAATTACCGTCAACCCAGTGCCATAGAGAGAGTTCTGACACTAGCGTCGACTCCCATTGTAAGAATGGAATGCGGAAGTGCTCCGTCTAACTCAATGAGGCAGTCCCATTGTTTGGAACTATAGCCCGGAATGCGGAAGTGCTCCGTCTAACTCAATGTTTGGAACTATAGCCCAAGGAGCCAGTTTTGCGGCGGAATCAAGCGTGTCGTTACTCTATTTCTACACTCTAGTTGACCATACTGATATCGATCAATGACGAACGCTACTGCTTTTGAGCTGAGCGTTTAGCAAGAGATTTAGCCATAATTTAATTTAGTTTTTTACTTAAGTAAAGAAAGTAATACCACGATTAGGACCAGTAGCACGCCGCTGAGTAGCTATGATTACAACCATCAACCAAGAACACCGACGCCGTATGACCACCTACATGAACAATATGTGACTTTCATGGGCAGCAGCAGAGGGAGCAAGCAAGGGCAGCAGATCCGGCAGGATCTCGGCAGCAGAGCAGCAGCAGCAGCAGCGTCGCACGTCAGAGCAGCAGAAGAGCGCAACCAGACTGAATAGGTAGGCAGAGCATTACTTATAACTCACCGACCAGGAGAAGAGTGCATGTGACTTAGTCACCTGATCGGTTAGCCCAATCCCTTGAGTTGCCTGGCCTGAACTAGCTCCGTAAACTGCGCCTCATTTCTGTGGGTAAGAGTCAGGCTCTTTAAAGGGGGTGAAATTGCTCTCAGGATGTGAGAAATGAATCCATCACTGCCAAATATAGAGTCACTTCTCTCAAGGGGCATTTGGGGAGTTCAGTGAGCTGAGATCAGAGATCCAACAGGCCATTCAGGCAGAAAGTGATGGCAGGATGACAACAAAACTGAAATGAATTAGTGGGAGCATTGCCGACCGTTACGTCGAACTCTAATTCACACCAGCAGCGTTGACACTAGTTTGCGATGCTAAATGCAATAAATTGGGCTGAGTGACAGCCTGTCAACATGTGTATCATACGGAGGTGTAGAAATAGACTGTATGGAAGTAGCAGATCTTGATCACAAAGTTTTAAACTAGCAGAAATTCATACCACATGGACGCAGAATGCCTTCTACAGCGTGTCCCTGATTTGACTCCTTTGCCAGCAGGACCATTTGCTTTGTCTTTCCCCTGTTCTCTGTCCGCATTTCTCTCTCTCTTCACTGTGTATCTGAATAAAGCATAAAATGCCAAAAAGAAATCTAAAAAAGACGACATGACCTATTTACTGCCTAAAATGAATAGGTTGTTTACAACCAAGCTACCAGAGACAAGCAACGATTGTCTCTACTTCTCCTCTGTGCCTATCAGCTCTCCTGGCTGGGCAGAGCAGCTGGCCTGAGCCCCTCGTTTCACCGCAGCCCTGGAGTTATCCCTCTTTGCTGACCCACAATCCTGATTGTTTATGTATGTTGTTTAGTTGTCTATCGATCTACAACTGCTAGTTTAACCCATTCAATCCGAGAACTCATAATGTGTCATTTTAGATTTTTTTGCTATAACCATTATTCTAAACTTTGGGCTACTCAAAAATAGTAGATCTACAAGCTCAATCCGGGAACGCATCAACAAATGTATTTTAAATCCTGCTATGTTAGTGGTGCTCAAACCTTTTCATGTCAAGGACCCCCAACATTATGTACTGTATTTGCGTGCTATGTCCTTGTATATCTACTATTTTTGAATAGCCAAAGACATCTAAAACTAGAAAAAGTGCTCCTCGGAGCACAAGTCTCCGCCAGGTCAGGTAGGTTATTGTGGCCTCCTGGTGGCGCTATAATAGGCCAATGTGAAAAGGGTGCCATTTCTTCTTAGGCCTTGCACGGCAATCGGACACTGCATTCATGATTTGAGGCATTTTGTTCAAAAAAAATGTTTTGCTAAATTAGACCTGCTGGTGGCGCTATAACAGGCCAATGTCAAAAGGGTGGCATTTGCTCCTCAACATAGTGTGAATGTGCGTGCAAAGTTTGACCGCAATCGGATGCTGCATTCATGATTTGCGGCATTTTGTTCAAAACAAGCCACTACTGCAAACTTTAGATGTCAATCTTAGCCAATCAGGATGGAATGTGAAAAATCAAACACATCCGTCTTGATCACATGACTATAGAGATCATGTGTACCGATTTGCGTGAAATTTGGATCAAATCGAAAGGAGTAATATACAAAAATGTGTTTTACATAAGTCGGCCTCCTGGTGGCGCTCTAAAAGGCAGATGTGAAAAATGCAGGGCAAGGGTTTTTCCTTGACCTCTAGTGGGAGTGCGCTTACAAAGTTTTACACAGATCGGTGCAGTTATAGGTAAAAACACGAATGGGCCTGTTATAGCGCCACCATGAGGCTGATTTGAACATTTTCAAGTGGCATTTCTTCCTCTGCATAGTGGGAATATGCATGCACAATTTCAAGGAAATTGCATGCTGTGTTCATGATTTGAGGCATTTTGTTCAAAACGGAGCACTCCTGCAAACTTTGGAAGCCATTTTTAGCCAATCAGGATGGAATATGAAAAATCTGAAAGACCTGTTTCGTTTAATGACTATAGAGATACTGTGTACCGATTTACGGGATTTTTGGACAGAATCTGTAGGAGTACTGTAAAAAAATATGTTTTGCACAAATCGGCCTCCTGGTGGCGCTATAAAAGGCCCATGTGAAAAATTTGCGGCAGAGGTTCTGCTGTGGCATCCAGGGAGTGTGTGTGCATAGTTTCGCTGCGAGCAAGCCAACGGTGCCGGAGATTAGCTGTCCACAGACAGAATGACAGACACACGGACGGACACACGGACGGACGGACGGACGGACGGACAGGGGGCAAAACATACTCTCTCGCCATGCCTTTCGGCCTGGCGGAGACAATGACACACATGTGTTTCCGGATTGAATGGGTTAAGCATTAAATAGACCATGTAGGGGGGTCGACAATGGCCTAGTATAGTGGTTAAGGCGCATTCCACATATAGGCTTAATGCACAGCGAGCTCTACATTCAAAGATGTGCAAAAAGAGCGAAAATAGCCGATCTACAAGCTCACAGCGCATTGCATCGCAACCTGTTGTTGAAATATTATCACAGTACGATATTATCGTCAGAGGTATTTGGTCAAAAACATTACAATATTTGATAATGTCGATTTTGCCACACCCAAATTGCCCTTATAATTCACTGCACCCACATTACCCATTTGAATGAGCTGACTCTTGGGCTGAATTACGAAAATGTGATGAAATGTCAGGTGATATCGCTCGAGATGATTGCTTTGTTAGCAGCAGTGTAGGTTAATCTTGGAAAACATACCTGTCATTCTTGAGTTCTAATCATTTCCATTTTTTACATCCCATATACAGGTATATATACATATACTGTACAGGTATAAGAGAGTATAGTTTTAGAGAGTATAGTTTTGTTAAGAATTATAGTAGCTGTATATGGGATATCAAAATTTAAATATTTAAAATGTATGAATTTTCATTTGACTTAATTGTGCAGTTATTGTATGATAACACTGCAATGATGAACCCTAGAATTAATTTCATAATTATGTAGTAGTGTGTGTGCAGACAAAATTAGCACATTTATTTGTAAACACGTTTAAGGTACACACTCTACATTGTTTGTCATGGAACCACATTACCTGGAAACATACCCTTTGAAGAAATGACAGAACAAAAGCCTGGTGCCTTAGAGCACACAGACAGATAGATGACGTAATTAGTTCTACAAAGCTCTGTAATTGATTTCCCTTTGAACTGTTGAATGAATCATGACTGGAAACAGTGTCCTCCAGTCACCTGGGGGTCTGTGGGGGAGTTGATAAACGTTTGGGAAAAGGAAGTGGGTCGTTTTTTCCCCCTCTAGTTATTGACAAGCAGCCTCCAACAGTCTTTTGGCGTTGAGTCTATAGAAGCGTATATTTAATGCCATTGTATGTACCCTGCCAGTGTGCAATCTACGTATTGATATTTACATAACATAACCTACCAGTGCGGATGGTGGGCTCTCCAGGACAAGAGAAGTCCCCGGAGGTAAGCAAGAAGCAGGTGGCCTCTTTCTTAGCTTTGTCGCGTCCTCTGGAACAACGCAGGGACCATTTGTCACTGGGGGACAGTGGCTGTGTCAGGCTGCAGACCTCCTCCTCGGAAAGAGCCACGTTGGCGTCCCCGTTCTGTTTGGAGTCTGACGGGAGGAGAGTAACACATGGCAGTGTAAATGTCAAAGCTTTTACTGAGGCCACCACCGTGGCCCAGAGAAAGATAGAGGCATATTGCACGAAAACACAATTTTTCCCACTCTTTCCGCTCTTTGGAAGCAGTAATTACATCATGGTGTGCTTTATGACTAAACTGCTCTCCTCTATCAAATAGTGAAAACCCTCAGGAGGTACAAGATGCAGGAGTCGTTTGTTTTAACGCTGCGGCTCTGCAGCACTCTAGTTGTCTAGAAGAGGGTCTGTCTCTGTCGGCGTGTCCAGAGCTAATCTCGCTAAGCTGCTGGACCGATCAGACCGAAATGTCTTTTGCACACTGCTAGTAGGCCACAGAAGTACATTCTTTTTATTTTATCCTGAAATATTACATTTTATAAGGGAACAGTCAAAGGGGCTATTGGGGATATTAACTCAAATATCTAGCGTTTTCAAAAACATGTTAAACCACAAGTGTTTTAAAGGACCATAGCACTTAGCACTTTGTGATTTCCAAAAATGTAAAGTGTGTTATAAATAGAGGCCATTTTCCATTACAGTTCAAGTTAATTGAAATATTGCTAAACTAAAACTGAATAATTGAGTCAACGTTGAACACCTTTATACAGTCAATAGCTCATGGGCGTTTGAATTTTGTTTTCTCCACTGACTATTTTCGTCTAGTTTTCAAATCAATACTCTTTACAGTGTATTAAAACACATTAGCATAACAAAACTAGAATCGTGCGCTCAGGCCTTGGTTGCCTACCCCGGGCTGTGTCAGTCGTGGGGTTCAGTCATCAGGACACGAGGACACTGCAGAAGGAAATAGAGTTTGTACGTGCAACTGTGGGCATTAGGTCCCTCCTATGGATTGTCACATGAGTCACGATACTATTTGTGCTTAATTTGATGGGGGGGATAATGTTTCTGCTACAAATTGTGACATTTGTAGCATTTGTAGCACTCCCTATGGGTGTGTAACAGCTCTGTGCTGTTTAGAGGCCACTGAATGTGTGATTCAAATTTGGGGCGGATGCTGAGTTCATGATTTGTGGCATTTCTTTGTAAAACCTAGCCCTCCTGCAAATTTTGGAAGCCAGCCAATCGTAGCCAATGGTAATCGAATATGAAAGATCTGATTGACACATATTGATCACATGACTCCAGAGAGAATGTGTACCGATTCGTGTGAGTTTTGGACAAACGCTGTAGGAGTAGTGGCAAAGTGTGTTTTGAAGAAAATGCTAAATGGTGGAAAATCGGAAATGGGCACGGTCTATATGCGGAGTTGTGTCCTGCTCCAAGGAATCCAGGAAAACTTTTTTTTTATTGTACAACCTATGGTTCAAGAATTATAAGCCACCACGAGGCTGATTTGAAAAGGTTCTTCCTTAGCCGACTGGGAGTGTGCATGCCAAGTTTCACGCTAATCGGCCCAGTACACAAACGGACAGACAGACAGCGACACAGACAGGGGCAAGAACATAGTCCCTGCTTACTGCAGTGCTGTGATGACACCTGCATTTCCCCACAGGGATCAAAAAAGGTCTGTCTGTCTGTCTATCTACCTGTCAATTATATTAAGTGTGTTGGATTACCTATCTGAAGTCTCTGCAAGTGGATTTTTATGGCATCCTCAAAAATGAAATAAAATACTGGATGCTTTACCCGTAGTCAATGGACTAAAAATGTCAGACTACCTATGGTATGGTCCTTTAAATAAGAACTACAGCTAACAACATGTAATGTATAATTACATTAACAATCCAAGCAACACTGTATATCTTTCTCTTTTGTGTGGAAATTATGTAAACTAACAATGCAAGTCGGAAACGATGCAAGTTGGAAATGCATGCGCACCCATCTATGCAATACCCGTTGTCAAAGACCGTTATGCCCATACTGGTATATGGAGATTTCTGTATCTGTCTGTGTCCCTTTTATGCCCATATATGGAGTTTCGTGACAGGCATGCCCAAATATTGAGTCTAGTCCAGTCTATGACCCCAGTACTATGACGTCATATTGAGGACATTGGGGTACTCCATATATGGGGATTTGTGGCTTCATCAATATTTTTTGTACCTGTCTGTCTCTCTGTGTCCCTTTTATGCCCATATATGGAGATCTCGGTAACACTTGCTATGCATCCCAACATGTATATAATGCATTATAAACATACAATAATGCATTTTAATGCATTATAATCTGCTTACTGTAAAATTATAGCAATAAGAACCCATAAATACTCGTAAAGCTTTATAACAATAATCATAACACATAATCATATTGCGTTATAATAGTGATTATAATGCATTACAAAATCATTATAATGTATTACAACTATTACATTGTAATACATTATGATCCTGGCCAACAGAAAGTCATTGAGTGACCAGTAATTATGAAGTCTTATAATAATTGACCTTAAGTGTTCTGATTGCATGCACTTTTAATTATACCTGTAATTATAATAGTGATATAAGCCAATTACATTGCATTTATACTTGACCTTATAAGTCATTATAGAATGCTTTATAATGTTTAATAATTATTGAATATTTGTGAGTTCTTATAACTATAAATATACAGTGTTAAAAGCAGATTTCAATACATTATAAGTATGCTTAACAGAGATTTAGCCTATTTATTGTAAGATAATGTAACATTGAATACATTATATACTGTATAAGAGAATGGATGAGAATAAATGATATGACCTGAGCGGTTTCTGCCAACGCTCTCTTCTGTAGCCAGTGGACAAGTGTCACTCTGTGTGCTGTTCCTTGGAGAGTTGGTGTCTGACTTGGCAAACGACGCAGAATCAGTGGGAGCATCCGGGTTGGGGTTGTGCTTCTTCTTCTTCTTGGGTAACTTTTGTTTCGCCATAGCCAAAGAGTAGTACATCCCAAAGTTGTTGACAATAACCGGGACGGGCATGGCAATGGTCAGCACCCCGGCCAGCGCACACAGCGCCCCCACCATCATGCCCAACCAGGTCTGAGGGTACATGTCTCCGTAGCCCAGTGTCGTCATGGTGACCACCGCCCACCAGAAGCTGATGGGGATGTTCTTGAAGTGTGTGTGGTTGGCGGCCGTGGGGTCATCGGGGTCGGCCCCGATGCGCTCGGCGTAGTAGATCATCGTGGCAAAGATGAGAACACCCAGGGCCAGGAAGATGATGAGCAGCAGGAACTCATTAACGCTGGCCCTCAGTGTGTGACCCAGCACGCGCAGCCCAACAAAGTGTCGAGTCAACTTGAAGATCCGGAGGATCCGGACAAACCTGACCACACGCAGGAAGCCCAGCACGTTGTTGGCTGCTTTGGAAGACAGACCACTCAGGCCCATTTCCAAGTAGAATGGCAGAATTGCCACAAAGTCGATGATGTTTAGCATGTTTTTGATGAAGACAACCTTGTTTGGGCAGCAGATGATGCGCACCAGGAATTCAAACGTGAACCAGATCACACAGATCCCTTCGACCTGTATGAGGATTGGCTTGGTCACTACCTCCCACGTCTCCACCTCCCTGGTGACATTGCCCTCCACTACCAGCTCAGTCCGGTTGAACATGTCATTGAAGGCCTCGTGGGTCTCCAGACAGAAGGTGGTAATGGACACCAGAATGAAGAAGAGTGAGGCAAAGGCTACTCCCTGAAGGAGACAGACAAAACAAAAAAAGCAAATTCAAACATCAAGATGAACAGTGGATACCACAAATAGTATGACACATCCGTTTGATTCCCTCCTAACAAACAATTTATCTACAAGAAAGCCGGAACAATTATTCTCAGAGAAAATAGCCCCATTTCGAATCAATTACAGCTATGCACACAGATTGAATCATGCTGTGAGACAAAAAGCGATTCCATTAGTTTCAGTCATCCGGCATTCTACCATTCAAGACAAGACAGCAGGGGGTTGCAGTCACACGACACCGGCAGCAGGCACTGACTTTTAAAGGTACGCAAACATTTTATAATAGAGCTATGTTGTGACTTTGAGATGAGCTCTGTAAAAGACACCGTACAAAAAACAATTCCAGGCAAATGAAGAATAAGAAGTAAAAACATTGTCTTCAATAGGGCTGTAACTTATCGATTATTTTCTTGTTGATTATTCTATTGATTACTTTTTCGGTTAATCAATACAAATGTCTATCTATATGCTTTGTTATAATTGACTAAATCAATTTGTGTGATAAATGACTTAAGGTGAGGTGAGGACTGTTGTCCTGGTGTCGTGCAAAAAATAGCTGATTTCAAGCTTGTAGATCTGCTATTTTCAATATTTTTGAAAATTGATTATTTTATTAAAGTCTATTTTTTTATAATGCTTTAAATCGATTTGTTTGCACCCTTGGTCGTCAACTCCTCGTGAATCAACCACAGGCATACTGTATGTAGGGGAAGAGGGAGGATGGGAGAGAAGACAGGAGAGCAAGTGGCCATGACAACCACACTGGCACGGATGCTGTATGTAGATACCCTCAGAGATGGATGACACTGACAACACATAAATATTCATTCACCTGCCATTTTGTCACGTCTGTCAAAGTTGAAGATAATTTATCTCATCATTATTATCTTCCTATAATTGGTCCTCACTAAATGCTTATTATAAGATGGCACAGTTTCGGTCTACTCACTCGTCTCAGAGGTGGTCTGTGGACATAAACCTGCCTACCAATGACATCATTGGTTGGGATTCCAAGCTAATAGAGACTACAGCCTTTCTCTTCCTGGAAAGTTAGCATGCTGAAATATCATCAATACAAAAAATGTATTACCTCATGATGTCATCAGTGATAACTGTTCACATCCCACCTCTGAGACAGAGTGAGTAGACATAAACGGTACCGTCTAATAATGAACATTATTGAGGACCAAATTAGTTAGTTTTTAGTTCTCTATGTTTGACTATCTCGTAATAATATATAAATTAGCTTAAAAATACTTTTACGTTTTTGAATTCTTTTAATAGATTTTCACCTATAATGACATTGGATTACTAATCGATTATTTCATTAAATTATCGATTAGCAATTATTTTCTAATAATCGATTAAATTGATTAGTTCAATTACTGTAACTGTTGCATGACCCCTAATATCAATTGAGTGAAATCATCTGACCATTTTATTTCCACTTCATCCTGAAAGCCCACTAGCATTCACCTGATCCTGAACAATGGCCATGTCACGCTGTGTTTGTGTTCACATTGTGTGCCAACTAATAAATGATCATTAGTGTTTACTATAGCCTGGACAGGTTGTAATGACTCTCCAACTCTACTCATCTCCCAGCTGGATAAATATGTACCTGTGCCCTGGATGCACTTATCAGTCATTGTATTCTTTCAGGCCTCCCACAAATCAGTCAGCACTGCAGTATAGTGTTTGGGTCTACAAGTAGAATAACAAGTACATAATGTCCAACATGTTGCTGTGTGTAATTAGATGAGGGAATAAAGTAATGGCCAATGTGCTAGTGTAACTGTGTGCAGTCCATGTCTAAAGCCAAATGTGCTCATACAGTATCAGTGACGGCTCCTGACAAATCTTTCAGGGAGGGCGAATTTTGCGACGATGGCTAAGGTGACCCAAAGAAATAATAAATCTTCTCCAGGTCAAATGGAGCTAGTTTTCAGCTATGGTCCCCCACCCAGTGTACCAGCCCACAAGGCTACTGTGAAAACAAGGAGTCCCAAGAGGACCACAGAAATCCCCTGAGTGGCGATGGCCCTTTCCCAAGAGGACTACATAGTTTCCCTTGTTGCATGGACACTGTTACCCTGGATTGCATCATAGCAGAAAGGCTCACAGTGGCTAATAGTGGGTTGTCTACAGTAGTAACTCCATTATAATGCTCAATAACCAACCAGCCATAGGACAAAAAGTAAAGCTTAAAGGTGACTCTCCACCAAACGGACTACTTCAGACTACTTCAGACTACAACAGATAGCAACAGACTGGTAGTCTGTTGGCAAAAGTTGGCATTTAGTTCAGCACAAGCAGTCGGCCGATGTGCACATTGTTGTGCCAATGCCTTAGAGCTGGCAGAACTTAGCCTGGTAAACCCTCCCTCCGGAAATCTCATTTCTATTTGATTCCTGGAGTGAGTCTGGCATGAACCGCCTCTCTGCAATATTGGCTGTGTATGCCAAACGGCCGCGCCTATCAGCGTCGTCGCTCATTGTTCTGTGATTGACAGCTTACGTTGGCCAATCAGGTGGCGAGTTCGAGTGAGCCCAAAACACGAACGGCAGCCATGTTTTTCTTGTGCGCTATTTTCTCCGCAATTTTTGTACTTCAAAAAGCTCTCTAACTTCTATTTTGAGGCACGGAATTTACTTATAAGATATCGTTTGGATAGAATTTAGTTGTTTAACTTCATATATGTGGTCAATTAATCATGACAAAGCCTATTTAAAAATAAAAATGTAGAGAACCGGTAGGGGCGGGCAGTGACACCCATGTATCCGAATAAGGCAACCCATTTTGGGCATGGATCGTCTCAAAAGTCTCGTTGCGTCACATTAGACTGGTGAACTGCTGATTGGCTGAAGGGGAAAAATTATCATTGGCTGAAGGGGTTGTCAGTCAACGGTATTACTCCCGCCCAACTCCAGCACAGCCAATATTACAGAAAGGCGGATCAGGCCAGACTCACTCCTGAAATCAAATGGAAATGAGATTTCCGGAGGGAGGGTTTACCAGGCTAGGCAGAACTGGCCTGCAAGATCTTTCCAGTGTTGCCAGGTCTGCTTATTATAAGCGACTTTGGGCTTGTTTTCCTGTAAAGTCGCTTGTTTTGCTTTTGTTTGGGCTTGTTTCTGAAGTGTAGTTGCTTATTTGGGCTGGTTTTCAAGATTCTTTTTGAAAATGGTTGATATAAAAGGGCTCAAGTGGTGAAACTGGTCGCTTCTTTTGGGCTTGTTTTTAGACCTGGTCGCTTGTTTTCCTCACAGAATCTGGCAACAGCAGAGCTTTTTTTACTCGCAACAAAACAAAACACACATAGCATTCTCCACCAGCCCAGGGCTAACGGCGGGCTCTAGTCAGTCGGGACCAACCAACCGAGCAAGTTCTGTTTCTCATCGTCGGGTCGATAGATGTCCCGACCCGACGGAACGACGACAACAATTTGTCGGCAGCAGACGCTTTCCAACGCCTCCCAACGCTGACCCGAAATCGGTGCGGTGGGGAGCTGCCTTTAGAACACTGGTTTTGAACCCTATAGGACCACAGAGTTCCCCTTGTTGTATATGGACACAGTTACTTGTCTGTCTGTCTGCCAGTCTGCCGGTCTTGTCTGTGAACAAAACTTGAAAGCAGATGGTTGTATGTTCATAGGAATTATCAGTAGGTTACGTCATATTTATTTAAATGTTGGGTCCAAAAGGTCACGGTCACAACCAAGGTCTGGTTGTGTCTATTCATTGAGAATGAATGGACAGCTTTTTCTGAAACTTGGTGGGAATAAATGGTCAAAGGTCAAGGTCACATTCTACGTCATGGTCAAAATTAGATAACTGGTTATATGTGCCGGTCCTCCAAAATGGGTATTTTATGGACAGGGGTGGTCGCCAAAAGAGAAATCAAGATATTAAAAAAAGATCCCATGGCATGGGATCTTTTTTTAATAGAATGTGACCTTGACCTCTAGGGTTCAAAACCAGTGTTCTAAAGACAGCTCTCCACCGCACCGATTTCGGGCCGACTCAGCGTTGGAAAGCGTCTGCCGCCGACAAATTGTTGTCGGATAGCGTTGTTCCGTCGGGTCGGGACATCTATCGACCCGACGATGAGAAACAGAACTTGCTCGGTTGGTCCCGATTGACTAGAGCCCGCCGTTAGCCCTGGGCTGGTGGAGAATGCTATGTGTGTTTTGTTTTGGTGTGAGTAAAAAAAGCTCTGCTGATGCCAGATTCTATGAGGAAAACAAGCGACCAGGTCTAAAAACAAGCCCAAAAGAGATGGGAGTGAGTCTTTTTTTCAGTTACTATAGGCAAGCCACAGTGAGCTGCTCAGTACAGTGAGAACAGTGGCAAATGCATAAACTAACTGAACATGTGATTGTCTCCGTAGATGAAGCTGAGAGTCCTAACCATGTACAGTAAAAGGCATTTTACCATGCTTTCCCATTATAATACAATGGGAAAGCATGGTAAAATGCCTTTTACTGTACATGGTTAGGAACCATATTATGGTTCAAAACTAACTATATCTTGTCTTTCATCAGCAGAGCAGCAGACAGGAAATGCAACTGCCAGTCAAAAATCCCTCTTTCTCCATCTCTTAACAGTTTCAGTCGCACACATAATCTCGCAGTAGCAAGACGATTAGATAGATATCTAACAAGACATGTGATAAAGTAAGGGTTGGTCTGACCACATGAGAATGACACAGACATGGATGCAAGAAGAACTTACATTTTCCTTAATTGAAAAAAGATTGTGGGATGTTGCTGCTTTTGAGAGGTTTTTCATTGTACTTCAACAATGTGCACATGTATGCTTCTGTTTGACCTTCATTCACCCAGGTTAATGAAGCTCTACACAGTAGAACATGCTGTCTCAGCACTCCCCTAACACACACGCACACAAACAATGAAATCTTTGTGCAAAACAAACACACCTGCGCGTGCACACATGCAAAAAGACACTGAATATATTTCATTGTGTCGTCCTCCTCACCCATAATTTCCAACCCGAGAGCTATCCAAACAAAAGAGACTAATATACAGCCGGTGCCACATAGTAAAGGCAGTCCAGACAAACAAGTATTTTGAGAGGCTGATGAGTGCATCTATCTGTCAGAGCAGGGCAAAGGCAGCCATTTCAATCCCATCTCCCAGCACCTCATCACTGCAAATTCCAGTTCCAAGTCAGTCAATCAAAAATGCCACTGCTTCTCAGAGTCCTCTTTCCTCTATGTGGACTTGTAGATTTACCCATGGCTTCTTCTCTGTTTTTTTTACCAAACAGCCCAGCAGAAGTACATGAAGTAATGCTGCCAAAGAAAGGAGTCTGTGTCATGAAATGAGCAATAACTACTGGTGAGCTTGGTCAAGCAAACTTGAAATTTTAACCACTTAAACCCTATACTTCATTGGCTGTGGTCCCCCAGGGTTCTTTGATTGATTGATTGAATTCTTTTTTCTTTTTTTTTCTTTTTTTTACAAATCTACAAGTCTATACAAGTTTAAGTTGGTTCCCCCTTTTCCCACTACACCAAATCTCTCCACCAAAAATAGTTGATCTATAAACTTGCAACGCTGCATGTTATGTGTATCTGGCTATTTTGGCCTAATTTTCAACCCTGAATAGGGATGCTAGGGGTCATGTGGTTAACATTACAATGTCATGGCATTTAAAATATATATTTTTCTGTTTGTTGTTTTCTCAAAAGAGGTGTAACACCAGTTGCATCATTAAGCATTTTTTTTATCCCATCTGACAGGAGTCAAAAAGTTACGTGAGACTTTTGGCCTGTCAGTTAATGTAACATCAATGCTAAATAAGCTGTCCCTATGAAATGCTCAGTCAATACGCCACGTCACCACCCAGTAGGCTAGACTAGAGCAGCCCTTCTGCAAAGTGCACCATTATGTAGGTTGTTGCTCTGCTGAAGACTACATTATTACATTACAGTCATTTAGCAGACGCTTTTATCCAAAACGACTTACAATAAGTGCATTCAACATAGGTAGGGAACGAAACTACTAATCACCAGAAGTCTTAAGTGCATTTCCTGCAAAAACAAGCAACCAAGAGTAGCAAGCAACCTAGCGCTAAGGTAAAAGTGCAATATATCAGCTACCTACTTTCTTAAACAGATGAGACAAAATGGCAAAATCAAATGAGCACGAGCTAAAACAAATAAGTGTATCGACTAAACATGATCCAATAAAACAATACAAAAATAAAACAAGAGTTCGTACAACTAGTTAACAACAAGTAGGCCAGGCAAAGAGGAAGGGTTTCCTGAAGAGGTGGGTTTTCAGCCTGCGGCGAAAGATGGGCAGTGACTCTGCTGTCCTGACATCAGTGGGAAGTTCATTCCACCACTGTGGGGCCAGAACAGAAAAAAGTCGTGACCGCGTCGATCAACCAGAAGGACCCTTGAGTGACGAGGCAATCAGTCGCCCCGAGGTGGCAGACCGAAGTGGTCGGGCAGGGGTGTAGGCATCGACCATAGCCCGGAGGTAAGAAGGAGCTTTTCCTTTCACTGCCCTGGGCACCAGGGTTTTATGATTATGACTATGATAAAGCTAAACCATTTAGTATGTTGACAACATATTCATGATGCCCTGATTTAAAATCCAACTGAGGATGTGGTAAATTGTACACTAAATTAACAATGAGGAATTCACTGTGTGTACATAATTATATAATCTATTCTCTATCCATTGTGCTATGGATCTAATTGAAACAGAAATTGTCTTTAAAAAGGTGATAACTTGGTGCAAGTCATTGGTCTTCTCATCACCTAATCAAGCTATTCACTGTAGCATGAAATTGTTTACGCTGGCAATAAGCACAGATGTATGAGTGCCATATTTTATTATGATAATGATGATTAGGAGCATATTCCACTTTAGTCCTAGGTTGTGCTGTGAAATGTCTCTGCTTCAGATGGATAGATTCACAATAAATGACTGAATAATTTATTGTTCTATGTGAAGAATTTCTCTACTCCAGTCAGTTTTAAAACGATTTGACACAAAGGAACCACAACACAATTAAACATTATTCTACAGATCTAATTCAGTGTTGCTCACAAAACAAGTCACACAGTAAGGAATAGGTATGTTTGACATTGGGACAATATAAAAGCTACTGTATTAAACTCCAGTATGACAGCTGTCTAGTGGCACCCAGTAAAAAGTTGACACAACAAGCTCTGTTGCTCTCTCTAATGGGGAGCCCAACAGGCCCTGAGAACATTTGGTTTATTCAAACACCAAACGGTTTATCCCAGAAATAAACAGAGATGAATATCTGCACACAATCTTCTACCAAAGGCACTTCTGGAAGAAAGGTTGTTGCTCTGAGTCCGTCTTTGCATGTGAGGATCTGTGTCTCACTGACAATCCGTGTCCCTCAAACAGTGTGAAAAACACTCACAGCTGAGACTTGCAGAGCCACCACATCTACGCATATCTTTTTCTGTGCCATAGCTACATTTGAGTGTGTTTTGTATGTTTATGCACCAGGGGTTACCAAGATAACACGTTTACGATTAGTATCAGAGAAGTTAAACACTGTCACAATATTGGAACATTCAGCTCTCTAACACTCAGCATTTCTGTGTTGGACTACAAAGGAATGATAATGAAATATGAGACCAGTAGATTATCCAATAACTGAAACCTAACAGGGCATTTGTGCTATATTGAAATGTTCGATTTCAACTGCAAAGAACGATGATATACTGTAGATGAAGATTTCAACTCATAATAAGTCAACGCTATGCCACATTTTTGGTGCCAAAAGGACAACATGCCAAAGTAGGTGCCAGAACGCCAATAGATTAAAGCCCCCAGAGGGGACAGATGCCAGGGCTCAGCTGGTAAAACAAGAGCAAAAGGCAGCATGGCATGGAACTCAGACAGGAAGCAGGCTGGGCAACAGTGTGCAGCAGCTGGGGACTGGGTACAATAGTCATCACCTCCAGCTGCTTAGCATCATATTCTGATAATAATTTTAGACTGTCCCTAGACATAACACCTTTTTCCTAGGACTGGGTAATAGAAACAAAATCAAATATCACTATATTTTTTACCAAATACCTCTACTGTATATCAGTGTCAAACTGACAACCAATCTGAGGTCTTTTAATCAGCAGACAAAAGCATGCTTATTAGAAAAGGTTCCCCTATAGAGGGTCATTAGTCTAGGGAAAGATAGGGGAGCACTTGTTTGTGTTTGTACTGTAGATGTTATTGTCATGTGCTTTGTATTGTATGTATGTATGTATTTTTAACTTATTGACTGTTAAATGTGAGAGGACCTCAATGGAAATAAGTCTCAGGACTTTCTTGTGTAATCCTCAAACTGCTGTAACCATGTGTTTTTGCTTTCAAATCAAATCAAATCAAAATATATTGATATAGTATCGACGATATCGTATTGTGATGATATATGATAATAAAAAAGCAGGTTTCTTGCAATAATATTTCCAAAATACCCATAATTTTGGAAAGCACTAAAATGAGAACATGTCGTAATTTGTATTCATCATTGGCATATCAACTTTCCAACCAATAAAAATAAAACACTACATTGCTTACATTGCTTTATATAATAAAGGAACACTGCAGACATTGATGTCTACTTGGCCACGGTTAAGCATTTCTCACTGATGAAAATGGTCCCAGTGATAGTTGACTGGAATGTTCCATGGCAAGTCCACTATATGACCAGTGAACAATCTCACTTTTGTTGACATTTCAGACTAGGACTGGGCAATATATTGATATTATACTGATAGATATCGATTTTGGATATCGTGATATGGCAAGAGAGGCGATGTTGAGATGGTTCGAACATGTGCGGAGGAGGGATGAGGGGTATATTGGGAGGATGCTGGAGCTGCCAGGCAAGAGGAAGGCCAAAGAGACAAGGTTTATGGATGTGGTGAGAGAGGACATGCAGCTGGCTGGAGTGACCGAAGAAGAGAACAGAAACAGATAGAAAAACATTATCTGTTGTGGCAACCCATGAGAGGAATTTACCAGAAAGAATAATAATATCTTGTGTTGACTGTGTTGTCTTTTCCTGGCTTTAATCACTTAAAGTCTAACTGCAGGCTTTTTTGCTACCTTTTATTGTGATGTTTTTTTTGGTGAGTTGGTAATAATCAGCCTATTACCGGTACAGTCTTGGCTGACTGTCAAGGGCAGGAATTTCATGGAGGCCATGAAGGCCATGCCCACCGTGGCCACTCAGTTTGGCCTTCTGTTCTGCGCCTCTTTCCTGTCAATACGATTTTTAGACACCACTGTCTTTTGTTGAGATTCTGAATTCTTAACCCCCCACATCCCCATCTTCAAAAGAGTCCAGTGACTGCGATTAGTCCAGGGCTGAGAGTGTATGAACTTTTGACTCCGCAGTTTCTACAAATATTGGTAATTTGTAAATACCAATGAATTATTTTGTGAAATAAATAAATAAATGTCTTTCTTTTATTTACATTTGTTTCACTGATAGTTATTAAACATTAATACATTCAATTAAATTCATTATTTCCGTTTAATCATTGATTGATATGATGGCCTTCCCTCCTTGTCATTTGTCCTTTGTGCCCTAAAACTATTATTTTACAACAAATTATGAAATTCCAGGCCTGCGACCATCCGATCCCCTCAGACTATAGGATTGATGGGATCTAAACGCAGCTGCTGGTTTGTGACTCTCACCTCACATGTTTCAGTGTACATATTCTAGTGTACCGTCTAAGTTTAATATGAGAACGTGTCCGGACGTCATCTTAAATTACACAGCAAGCACAATGACGTCACGATGACGTTATGATGACGCCCGGTCATCACCCCGGTGACGTTCAGGACTAGGCCAGATCACAGCCCATATGGGGATGATCTTTACGTCATTTACAGGACGTCATCACCGGGACATCATATGGACATTTGGACAGCAATTTTGGGTGATGAGAAATGTGTTTAGATGATGTCCTGGAAGTGATGTTTTTGTGGTCAGGATTAATTTTGGTTGAAATCAGGTGATATTCTGGGCCAGATCTGACTTGTCTTGGTTTGACTTGATCTAGCCCCAATCGAGACGTCACTGATTGGTCCGGGTCCTGACTGTGCTTGCTGGGTACATTCAGTCAGAACAGAGTAGCAGCTCTGTACTGTCTCCATAATGAGAATCAGCTGTGTGTGGAGGAATATCGAGATAAGCTGAGCCTGAGTTCATATTGTCAGTATGCAGCACACTCTGTATGTTGAAAGGTAAATATGGAAACTCAAATAAAAAGTCAAAGAAGGGACTACAGGCCTGTCTCACCTCTTATGAAGACTAAACTCCTGGCCATCATGGCTCTCTCTTCATGACACTGTGGCAGGGCAGATAAGCTCCTTTAGCAACAGACTGTTACACCCAGGTTGCAAGAAGGAGCGCCATAGGAGATCCTTTCTGCCTGCAGAAATAAGACTGTACAACTCCTCATCTGGTTGGCTGATTAGGATGGGGGATATTGAATTCAAGCCATTGGACTCATTGAGTCTGTCGTTCAATATTGTTGGTTGACTATGATTAGATGCCTATTGTGGATGTTTTTTTTTATTATAATGTGCTTTTATTGACATCTCTATGAGAGCTGCTTTAACACCTTCATTTCCCCTCTGGGCTGAATAAAGTACCTACCGTATGTCTGTGGAAGGGGCTTCTGGGTCATTTCAGACATGGCTGTTTCTAGGTCATTTCAGCCTTGCTTGTCTCATCCAGACAATCTCACTTTACTTGTCTTTCCTTATTCATCCATCCACTGACACATGTAATCAGTGGTGGACAACGTACTCAACCCCAATACTTGAGTCAACTACAAGTGAAAGTTTCTCAGTCAAATAAAGTTTTCTTTTAATATATATATATATCAATGCTTTGCTGTGTTGAATTTTTGACATTTTCCAAGGTTTTGAAATAATGTAACTTTGAAGTGGAGTACAATATTTGTCTTTGAAATGTAGCGCGGTGAAAGTCATAAGCTAAGAATAAATAAATAAATAACTACAGGTCTCCGCCAGTACTGTTCCTGATTAATTAATATTAGGTAACTGTCTTACCTATTTATATTACATATTGTCACGTGTCACTTGACCAATGTTAGCTTGACCAATGTTACCTCACTTCAAAAAGCATAGATGGCTTTTTGAAGTGACACACCTATTTATAGGATTTTATTTCGTCATGCGTCTCGCTAGCCAATCAAAAGCATTGGTGACAACATATTGTAACGTGTCACGATATTGTCACGTGTCACGTGAAGCTTGACCAATGTTAGCTTGGCTAGGGGGGGGGACACACAGCGGGACGGGAACGAAAACATACTCTCCACCTCTGGCGGAGACAATAAGCCTTTAAAAACTTGACATTAATAAACAATCAACCATAATAGTCTACTAAAATAGACTAGGCTATGACCACGTCAGCAGAGATTAAAACCAGTGCCACAGTACAAATTATTTGTATATACAAGGCCGATCGATGCCCGCAGGGAATGATGCCTGTTGGGAACATAATCCCCTCTAATAATGAAATACACCCTGTACCCTTTTGAACCTGTTGTCAGAGAACTCATCTTACCCCTCCATCTGCCTTTCATGTCCGTATATGGAGATCTCTTCCTCTGTTTGTATAAGTAATTTGATCTCCAATTAAGGGGATCCCAGATGACATCAATATGACGTCATAGTATCAGACATCAAACGGACGGTTCATACAGAGATAATGTGCATTCTTCAGGGATGTCCATGCATGGAGTTCTATTGTCGCACAGTGGTTCTGGACAACCGATAGGTCACACAGAACACTAAACCAGATTCTGCACATTTCGTCAACAACATTTTCCCACACACTCCATCACGACTCCACCTCCAAGATGTCCAACCTCCAAGTATACAATGACAAATTCACTAATTGCAATGATGCCTGCGCAAATCGGCAGTTTGGAATGCTTGGCAACAGTTTGTGTTGTGTGTGACATCAGACCAGAAATCTGCTAAACATATATATAAGAACAGTACATCAAAGAGAAAGTGTTACTTCAAACAGAATCTGTTGAGGTTGTCTGAGTGAAAACCATCCCCATAAAAGCCAATGGACTTCAAATGCGTCTGTGTCCAAGATACATAGTGTAGTCAAGAACAATATATAGAGTAAAAATACAGATATATAGAGGGGAGACAGACAAGTGAGCCAAGAGAAGATGAGGACAAATCTCCAAGCCAAAAGAGAACAAAGAATTCCATCCACATCACAGTCCAAGGATTGCAGCATCTTTGATGAAGAACCAGCGGACGTTCAAATTGCCGGCTCTATAACCAGCCAGAGAAAAGGAGGTGGAACTGATGAATCAAGATCTTACCAAGACTTTAACTCAGCCAGGAGAAGTAAAGATAGATCTGATGACTTACACAAGAAAGAAAACCACATATGTAAACAGTGTGGTAAGAGTTTCAGTCGGTCAGGTAACCTGAAGACGCACCAACGTGTCCACACTGGAGAAAAACCTTTCTGCTGTAAACAGTGTAGCAAGAGTTTCAGTCAGTTATGTGACCTGAAGAAGCACCATCGTATCCACACAGGAGAACAACCTTTCCACTGTAAAATGTGTGACAAGAGTTTCAGTCAGTCAGGTTCTTTGACAATACACCAGCGTATCCACACTGGAGAAAAGCCTTTCCACTGTAAAATGTGCGACAAGAGTTTCAGTGAGTTACGTTCTTTGACAATACACCAGCGTATACACACGGGAGAAAAACCCTTCCTGTGTAAACAGTGTGGTAAGAGTTTCAGTAGGTCAGGTACTTTGAAGACACACCTGCATGTCCACACTGGAGACAAGCCTTTCCACTGTAAACAGTGTGATAAGAGTTTCAGTCAGTTATGTGACCTGAAGAGACACCAGCATGTCCACACCGGAGAAAAGCCTTTCCACTGTAAGCAGTGTGATGCGAGTTTCAGTCGGTTGGATAATCTGAAGAAACACCAGTATATACACACCGGGGAAAAACCCTTCCTGTGTAAACAGTGTGATGCGAGTTTCAGTGAATTAGGTCACCTGAAGAGACACCAGCATATCCACACTGACGAAAAACCTTTCCACTGTAAAGTGTGCGACAAGAGTTTCAATGTGTTAGGTAACCTAAAGACACACCAGCGTATCCACACTGGAGAAACATCCTTCCACTGAACAATGTGGGACACGTTTCAGTGAGTTAAGAACTTTGAAGACACACCATCGTATCCAAACTGGAGAAAAACATTTCCACTGTAAAACTGATTTGTCTCTCCGAATCTGGCAACACTGCTAGTGGCTCCCCATTGAATATACCTGGTTGCTTATTTCTCTCGCAGAATGTGGCAACACTGCTATCTGTTTTGGCCAGTTATATCCCCCTGAACAGCCAATCCGTCCACTTTGAAGAAAAATTCATCCACTGTAGTGTATTAGGAAATCAAAATTGTTGGAGATTCTGAAGACACACACTTGTCAACAATGGAGAAAAAAAAACACGTCCTGTTCTGAAGAAACAGCAGCGTCTCCACACTACACAATGTTGGGCACCAGATGAAAACAACAAAACATATATTGTCTGAAACACACTACCTACTGGAAAGAAAGACCATGAGCACAGACACACTCATGGGTCTGTGGCTTAATGCCTATCAAACAGGGGTTCTTGAAATGGAAAAGGTTGCGAATCACTGAGCTAGACTCTTTCAGAGTCAGGCTGGCATTAGTAAGAGTAAGTGAATAGCGATCATTGAAACCTTGCCCAAATATGTAGTCATACATAATTATGTTATAGATGCAGGGTTTTCAACTGGTGGTCCATGGGCCATTGGTGGTCCGTGAATGCTTGGTCCCTGACCAAGCATTCAGTAAAATAGGAGACTGAACGGTTTTGTTTTTCTTTTTTGGGTTTTGTTATGCTCAATGTTAAGCGGACCAACAACCTTGGATACATACTGTAGGCCTTTGTTTATTCTGTGAAGGAAGTCCTGTCACTAGTATCAAGAAACGTGTCTCTGGGGTCTAAAGTGTATTCAGGGGGAGTGGCAGTGAGATCAATGAGAAGGAACTGGGGTTAAGGGGGGTTCGGGTTGATCGAATTGATGAGAGGTCGAGTATGACCGGCGCTGGTAGAAAGGGAGTCTATAGGCTACAGGGCTTAAAGGGGTTCAACCAGGGCGATAACCCAGAAGAAGCAGAAGACCAAGATTGGTCCAGCAGTGTGCAATATTAGCTGCACACACACAGACAGACAGACAGACAGAAAAGGACACACGGTCAGGGGTAAGAACATAATGTCCTTCCATAGAAGGTTCCATTCTGCCGGAGATCAAAACCAGTGCCACAGTAAAAATAATGTGTATCCACAAAGCCGATCGATGCCGGGCTGGGAACGATGCCTGTTGGGAAGGTATTCCCCTCTCAGTGTCATTTAATTTAAATGCGTGTCGATAACCTTTTTAGCATAAAATGCCAAATTCACCACACTGATGCAAGTAATTGCAATGGTACCTGCACAAATAGGCATTGTTAGGAATGTTTGGCAACAGTTTATGTTGTGTGTGACATCAGACCAGAGCTCAGGTCAACATAAGATGTTCTCTTCTACATAAGACAATTAAAGATTGAGGGTGAATCTATTAAGACCCTATTGGGAGAAGTACAGGGATAATCGAGATAGAGCTAGAAAGGTAAAGACTGAGGAGAGCGGGCCAATCCGAGTGTGAGAGACAGGGATATAGGAGTAATAAATACCTTGAGAGAAGATAATAAAGATTGAGGGTGAATGCGAGAGAGACACATGAGTGAGGACAATACATGAGGACAAATCTCCAGGCAAGAAGAGAGAAAATGACCCCATCCACATCACAGTCCATGAATAGCAGCAGCTTTGACGATGAACCAGTGGCCGTTCAAACTGCAAGCTCTGTCGCCAGCCAGGAACAAGGAGACTACACAGATAATAATAATAATAATAAAACTTTATTTATATAGCACCTCTCAAAACTGGGTTACAAAGTGCTTTACAAAGAAAACAGCAAAAGAAAAAGTACACAAAACAAAAACAATGTAAAAAACAAAGCAGAGATGCACATGAACTAGACTAGGGCTGGGCATTAAAAGCTAATCTATAGAAGTGGGTTTTAAGGAGGGATTTAAACCGGGGGACAGACTCTGTGAGCCTGATCTCTAGGGGCAGGGCATTCCAAAGGGTAGGGGCTCTGAAAGCGAAGGCCATGCGACCTTTTGCATTTAACAGACCCTTTGGAATGACCAGGAGTGCTTGGTTAGAAGATCTCAGACTACGTGTAGGCACATATGGGGGGAGTAGGTCCAAGATATAGGCTGGGGCAAGACGGTCCGTGTATTTTCTGGCAGTTGGAATTTCTTCTGGGAACCACAAACAGAAATCCACCCATTGCGTTCATTTTTCATTTTTCATTTTTCATTTAGGGTCGCGTCGGTTCTTTCGCTCCCGTTTGCTCCCGTGTTTCATTTTTCATTTTTCATTTTAAAACAAGTTACGTTCGTTTCGCTCCCGTCTTTCATTTTTCATTCTTCAATAAAAAATAAAAAATGAAACATAAGAAAACAGGGTTTTGCTTTTTCATTCTTTCATTTCTCGATATTAATCAAAGATACTGTAAAGACAAGACCAGAAGCGGAAGTAGATTTAGTACTTAAAAATAAAAGTGTATATATATATATATTAAATATAAATTTATTATACCGTAGGCTACATGATTATAACATTATGGCTACATCAATGTTAGACAGATGGACATATATATAGATAGATAGATAGATAGATAGATAGATAGATAGATAGATAGATAGATAGATAAAGATAGATAGATAATATAAATATATTATACTGTAGGCTACACGGTTATAACATAAACATAATTATGATAGGCTATATTATTATAGGCCTATTAGGCTATTAACATTATGCAAGCTAATTATATTTACCATGGTTACGTCAATAAGAAGACAGACAGATCTATATCTGTCTGTCTGTCTGTCTGTCTGTCTGTCTGTCTGTCTGTCTGTCTGTCTGTCTGACGGACGGACGGACGGACGGACGGACGGACGGACGGAAGGACGGGCAGATATAGGCCTACGTGATTCTCTTCTTTTCATTTAGACATGCGTTTTTTCATCCAAAATGTGTGTTATATTTATGTTATTTAGTTGCAGCATGATAATTAATAGCAATATTACGGAATAGGAAAACAGAAACAAATCTACCTATATAATTCGAACTTGGAAAGTTGGGTTGAGACTTGAGAGCTATACACGTCGCTACTCATTGAACCATCGAAATTACATCTCTGCTGACGTTTTAATCGGATACAGCATAGGTGGGCACTAGGGACATCTGGGGGTCACCAGGAAGAGTGGGTACTATGTGCACTGCCTGTGAGATTGAATTCTTTATTAACAATGATTATTAACACCAGTTTTCCCGGTGCCCAGTCTTCCTGGTGCCCAGATTTCCCTAGCGCCCACTCTTCTCCACCCCTAAGTGCCCACTCTTCCAAGTGCCCACATGTCCCTAATGCCCACTCGTCCAAGGTGCTGCCCGTTGAAAGCACTGCCGTGACGTCTGCAACGATGAAGCAGCCTTATAAAGCTCAGCAGGTCATGTTATAGACCTACAGCATGTTAGATTTCCTCAATACACAATAATAAACATCTGCAGATGTTCTATCAGACAGTGGTTGCAGCGTCCTTTTCTATGCTGTGGTGCGCTGGGGAGGCAATAGGCAAAGGGACACACTCAGACTGGACAGACTGAGGGTACCATACGTGCGTTCCCGGTGCTATCTATCTATCTATCTATCTAATGCAGTCAGTAACCTAAAAATTTTTTTTAAATGAAGCCACTCATTGTCATCAAGTGTTTCAGAATCGGTATAAACAAAACGTGAATACTATCAATACAAAAGATACAATGCAACTTTGGACTGGTACATCAGAGCTTATCAATATTCGGTGTCTGTCTGTCTGTCTGGATGGACAGACGGACGGACGGACTTATACGGACAGAATTGATAAGTGGACTTGATTATAGCCAATATATTATTTTATTTTCATTTACACATGCGCCTTTTCACCCAAAATGTGTGTTATATTATTTACTTGTAGCATGGTTAATTAATAGTCCCTGTTTGCGTAGCCCCCAAATCGGGCTCCCCAAGTTTTGCTCGCTGTGTGAATGATACTGTGATTATACTGTGATTCAAATACAATGGATTTTGTCTTTGAGATGTGCAGGACCACCACCCACTCTGATATGTATTGGTTCCTTGTTAAGAGCTACAGACAGGTCTTCCACATAGTAGCAGACAAAGTTGTGTCGTCAGAATACATGGCTATAGACGCCTTAACAGACGACGTCACACTGATACGAAACAGTATGCGCGCGCATGTCGGCAGCAAAAGAACCCCACCGCTCATAATATGCAATGTAAAAGTGGTCACAGTCTCACGTGTAAACATGCATCCCATCAAACTTTCAGATGCTGTTTCTCTCCCAGTGTGGAGGAAGAATGCTTAGGATTTTTACTGTGATCTCTCGCTCTTGAAATATATAATCCTTGGTTTCTGTTGTGTGTAAACAATAATAACAATTCAAAGCAGTTGTCCTCAAAACTCCACCTCCAGTGGCTGTCAACTGTCATATAAGAACGGAGAGAGCGCTCTATGATCATGGCACCAGAACCTGCTTGGCTCGCGCAGCAGCTCCGTCCCGCGAAGGTGTCGCGCACAGAGAACGGCCGAGAATAGCAGATCTCCAAGCTCACAGCGGTCGCATCCGTGACGTGGTTGTGAGCTTGTATGTCAGCTGTTCTCGGTACGCAATGCCGTTACGCAATGGAGTATATATGTGTTGCCTGCAGGGCGCACTCCACTAGCCTACACACAGAGGAGGTTGAATGAACTGAAACAAGCTCACCCCAAAACAACAGGTTTGGGGATCTGTTGGGAATTGATTACATGAAACAGTTACCTGTGCGTCCAGTCTCAATGTTTGTAAACAAATAATTGGTCTATTGGCCATGTCTAAGACCAGTGACATGTCATTTGTAAATATGTCACACCAATATGAACACCCCCCCCCCCCCACCTGGCTTCCCAATCCCCCACAGAGCTTTTATAAATGTGGCAACTGTGCTCAGTGCTCTAATTCATCAAATACCAAATGTTTTACCCATCCACCTACTGATAAAAAATATAAAATATCCCTATTTATAAATTGTAACTCAACCCATGTGGTAGGCCTATACATGCTTAAATGTCCCTGTGGACTGGCATACATTGGTCAAACTAAGAGACCACTTAAACTCGTATTGGTGAGCACAAAACTGCTATTATACTAACAACCCTGAATATGCCATGGCAGGCACTATCAACAAGCAAAGCATGGCTCCCCAGCATCCCTTAAATTCTGGGGAATAGAGAAAATCTTGCAGCCTCATCACGGGTGGTGACATCATTAATAAATTGCTTCGCAGAGAAGTACTATGGATCCACAACCTTAACACCAATGGTCTACTCTAAACGAAGAGCAGAGCCTTTCTTGCTTCCTGTAGACGGTCCCTGAGGCTTTCATGTGTATTTTGTGTTTTTGGTGCCTTTCATTTTTGAAAATGTTCTCTTTTTTGCATTGTGTCTTAAAAAGATCTAACATGTTTTGGTATTGGCCTAATATTTTCCGTCCCTTATTTCTATATGTACACTGCTTTAACTTTATCTTGATATGGCATTGTATGGTTTTACTATTTTGTATATATTTTGCAATATGTCTAATAGTCCATACCCAGAGCCAACCCCAATCACCACTGATTGTCGCTACCTTGAGGCTGTGACGTGTAGTACTAGGTAATTACCATGAAACAGAGGGCCATCTATCATTGGCTCAATAAATTATTTCTATTCATTTTTGGCACATTATTCCTTAATTTACAGTAGATCTGCCAGTCATCCAGACTGACAGATTCACTTGCCTTTTGCTTTGCAGTGTTTCTAAAGCCATGCAGTTCTTAATTTCCAATCCAAGGTGCTCTTATGCAGGTTAGTTTGTTTTCTATCTGGAGCATGCTTGTCAGCTATTGACAAAAATAACTGCATAAACAAATTCAAAGCCCGCAGCCGCCAGTTAGCTGGCTTGTTCTTTCTTCCTGGTGGTGTGTTGTGCGGGAGCATTTCATTGAAGGTATAGGCCTACTGTATGTGCTTTATTAACTGTTTATTTTCTTATAAATTAGGCTAAGCAAAACCCCGAGTGTAGTCCTGGCTCTGCAGGTGCTCGTCGTCAGTGGGATACATTGCCCCACACACCTGTTGTAGGCCTACAATATATCAATGCGGACGGTGCTGTTTATGGTACGAAATGCCTTGTTTTTAGCACGCACTATTAATGAATTAATGAACGCGCCTATATATAGACCCCTTAACAGACGACGTCACACTGATAAGAACCAGTATGCGTGCAAGTTAACCATGCGCGCAATGAAACCTATTCTATCAGGTCTCGCTAAGACGCGTCTCACCACCAGCCAACACACAAGAGGGGGTTGGAGTGCACTCCGGGTTGAGAATTGATTGCATGAAACAATCACCTGTGCGTCCAGTCTCAATGTTAGTAAACAAATAATTGGTCTATACACTGTAGGATAACATAAATTAGGATGCGTAAAGGTGCGTGCCTGGATAGTGTCGCTTCTGATCACTTCGTGCGGCTGTAGGCCATTAATAGAGGTAAGGGTTGGCCTGCGTATATTGTATATATATTATATAGATTATAGCAACAACTAACGATGTCTGCTTTCAAATATGCCCACTAATGGCCAACTGAACATTTCTAACCCAACTGTTATGTTTTTGAAATCCCCAGCAGTTACAAAGGTTGTTTTTCTCCTTGCAAGCTCTAATCATAATGATTAGAGCCCTATTTGTTCTCTACTCGTTTAACAATTCCCCTATTTTTTTTGGCGTTATTGACCATATAATGCAAGAGGTTATTTGTGTTATTTGTGTAACTTGTAATCAATGAACAACCAAACGTCCAGACTCCAGTGCGCAATGGAGGGGAGAGATTGAGCTCGATCGTTCATGGTGATTATTCCAAAAGTATTACAATTATGACAAACATAGGCTACAACCGTATGTAACCATTTGTAAGGAATGATCCCATCACGGGCACTGTGTGCCATAGGGCAGGGTCTGAATATTGTAGCGTATTATACATCCAAGTTCATGAGATTCCAGATTTCCAGCCAGTTGTAAAGACTCGATTTAAAATTACTACTGCAATATCAACATTGTTACATTTGGACACCTGGATTTCCTAGGTCTATATCCTTCTATAGGCCTACTGTGGACAGAGTAGACAGACAGACAGACAGACAGACAGACAGACAGAAACGGTCAGAGACGCACCAGTACCACCGAGTGCTAGTATGGAGCTTGTTGTTGCGTCTTTGAACAGTTCACACAGCGAGCAAAACTTGGGGAGCCCGATTTGGGGGCTACGCAAACAGGGACTATTAATAATATAACACATTTTGGGTGAAAAGGCGCATGTGTAAATGAAAATAAAATAATGGCTATAATCAAGTCCACTTATCAATTCTGTCCGTATAAGTCCGTCCGTCCGTCTGTCCATCCAGACAGACAGACAGACACCGAATATTGATAAGCTCTGATGTACCAGTCCAAAGTTGCATTGTATCTTTTGTATTGATAGTATTCACGTTTTGTTTATACCGATTCTGAAACACTTGATGACAATGAGTGGCTTCATTTTTTTTAAAAATTGTTTTAGGTTACTGACTGCATTAGATAGATAGATAGATAGATAGATAGATAGATAGATAGCACCGGGAGCGCACGTATGGTATCAGTCTGTCCAGTCTGAGTGTGTCCCTTTGCCTATTGCCTCCCCAGCGCACCACAGCATAGAAAAGGACGCTGCAAGCACTGTCTGATAGAACATCTGCAGATGTTTATTATTGTGTATTGAGGAAATCTAACATGCTGTAGTAGGTCTATAACATGACCTGCTGAGCTTTATAAGGCTGCTTCATCGTTGCAGACGTCACGGCAGTGCTTTCAACGGGCAGCACCTTGGACGAGTGGGCATTAGGGACATGTGGGCACTTGGAAGAGTGGGCACTTAGGGGTGGAGAAGAGTGGGCGCTAGGGAAATCTGGGCACCAGGAAGACTGGGCACCGGGAAAACTGGTGTTAATAATCATTGTTAATAAAGAATTCAATCTCACAGGCAGTGCACATAGTACCCACTCTTCCTGGTGACCCCCAGATGTCCCTAGTGCCCGTATCCGATTAAAACGTCAGCAGAGATGTAATTTCGATGGTTCAATGAGTAGCGACGCGTATAGCTCTCAAGTCTCAACCCAACTTTCCAAGTTCGAATTATATAGGTAGATTTGTTTCTGTTTTCCTATTCCGTAATATTGCTATTAATTATCATGCTGCAACTAAATAACATAAATATAACACACATTTTGGATGAAAAAACGCATGTCTAAATGAAAAGAAGAGAATCACGAATAGGCCTATATCTGCCCGTCCCCGTCCGTCCGTCCGACAGACAGACAGACAGACAGACAGACAGACAGACAGACAGACAGACAGACAGACAGACAGACAGACAGACAGACAGACAGACAGACAGATATAGATCTGTCTGTCTTCTTATTGACGTAACCATGGTAAATATAATTAGCTTGCATAATGTTAATAGCCTAATAGGCCTATAATAATATAGCCTATCATAATTATGTTTATGTTATAACCGTGTAGCCCACAGTATAATATATTTATATTATCTATCTATCTTTATCTATCTATCTATCTATCTATCTATCTATCTATCTATCTATCTATCTATCTATCTATCTATCTATCTATCTATCTATCTATCTATCTATCTATATATATGTATATATCTGTCTAACATTGATGTAGCCATAATGTTATAATCATGTAGCCTATGGTATAATAAATGTATATTTAATATATATATATATATATACACTTTTATTTTTAAGTACTAAATCTACTTCCGCTTCTGGTCTTGTCTTTACAGTATCTTTGATTAATATCGAGAAATGAAAGAATGAAAAAGCAAAACCCTGTTTTCTTATGTTTCATTTTTTATTTTTTATTGAAGAATGAAAAATGAAAGACGGGAGCGAAACGAACGTAACTTGTTTTAAAATGAAAAATGAAAAATGAAACACGGGAGCAAACGGGAGCGAAAGAACCGACGCGACCCTAAATGAAAAATGAAAAATGAAAAATGAACGCAATGGGTGGATTTCTGTTTGTGGTTCCCAGAAGAAATTCCAACTGCCAGAAAATACACGGACCCAAGACCTAGCCTGGCCTTATGAGTAGTGAGTAAGATTTTGTAATTAATTCTAAATTCAACTGGGAGCCAATGGAGGGATGCTAGAATGGGTGTGATATGATCAAATTTTTTTGTACCAGTTAAGAGACGGGCCGCAGCATTTTGAACCAGCTGAAGGCTGTGGATGGATTTTTTGGAGAGGCAGGTGTAGAGAGAATTACAGTAGTCTAACCGCGAGAAGATGAAGGCATGAACAACTTTTTCTAGGTCGGCGATGGACAGGAATGATTTAATTTTTGCTATATTTCTAAGGTGATAGAATGATGATTGAACGACTTTTTAACATGCTGTTGGAAGTTGAGGTCTGGGTCAAAGGTGACACCCAGGTTTCTAACTGTGGCTTTGAGGTTTGGAACTAGTGGGCCGAGGTTGTTTTCAATCTGGGCTCTGGCGAGGGGGGAGCCGAACACCAGAACCTCTGATTTGTTCTCGTTCAGCTGAAGGAAGTTGTTAGACATCCATTTTTTTATGTCGGTAATGCAATTATGTAGGGTGGCAAGACTGTCTTTGTTGTCCGGAGTTATTGGTAAGTAAAGCTGTGTATCGTCAGCATAGCAATGAAATTGAATATTGTAGGTACGGATTATGTCGCCTAAAGGGAGCATATAGAGGGAAAACAGGATAGGGCCGAGAATTGAGCCCTGGGGGACCCCACAGTGTAAGGGGGCTAGGGATGATGACACTTCCCCAATGGCGACTGAGAAATGTCTGCCACTTAAATAGGACTTGAACCATCGGAGGGCCACACCAGAGATGCCCACAACAGTCTCCAGGCGGCTAATGAGGACTGCATGGTCGATGGTGTCGAAAGCAGCCGTTAAATCTAGTAGGACGAGGATGGAACAGCTACCCGAGCCGGCAGACAACAGAAGGTCGTTGGATACTTTCAGGAGTGCTGTTTCTGTGCTATGCATGGGGCGAAAGCCTGACTGAAATTTCTCGAAAGTGTTATTGCTACTGAGGTGGGTTAGTAATTGGTTAAAAACTTTTTTTTCAAGAACCTTAGATAGAAAAGGGAGTTTGGAAATGGGCCTATAGCTGCTCATAGAAGAGGGATCTAAATTTGGTTTCTTTAGGAGAGGAGTGACTATAGCAGTTTTAAAAAAGGCAGGAACAGACCCGGAGGCTAGGGAGGTGTTAACTAGCGATAAAATGTGGGGACCAACAGAAGGAAGAATCTCCTTCAAAAGTCGGGTAGGAACGATGTCTAGGTTACAGGATGAAGACTTCATGTGGGAGATGGTTGAGAGGAGGGTTTCTATGGATATTAATTCAAAAGAGGGGAAGAGGCCGTTTGGGGGACCATGAGAGTTGGAGATAAGCGCGGGGGGTTGCATGTTGGTCATCTGTGATCTGATTAAATGAATCTTTTCGGTGAAAAAGGTTAAAAATTGCTCACAATGGTCAGGAGAGGATGGCATGTCAAGGTTTTGGGGAGCACCAACAATGCGTTCAATGGTTTTGAACAGGGTCCTGGCATTGAGGTGATTGTTAGAGATGAGGGTGGAGAAATATTTGGCTCTTGCGTCCCTAACGGCAATAGTTTCTCATGAGATCTTTGAGTAGCTCGTAAAATACATGTCGTTTGGAGGTTTTCCATTTCCGTTCAATTTTGCGTACCTCTCTTTTAAGGGCTCTTGTTTGTTCGGTTAACCAGGGTGAGATTCTGTTGGGCAATATAGTCCTGGTTTTGAAGGGGGCCACAAGGTCTAAGGTTGCCTGGCAGGTTTTATTGAAATGGGTGAGTTGATCATCGATGGAATGGTAAGGAGCTGGGGCAATTGCAGTGGTATCGAAAACAGTGATACATTTAGCAGTTAAGGGGTTAAGGATGCGAGAGCAGATGGGGATGGGAATTTTCCTGGAAGGAGGAGCAGACACCAAACTAAAAAGAATACTTTTGTGATCGGACAGGCAGAAATCAATAGTTTCTAAATTACAGATATTCACGCCAAAGGACAAGACTAAGTCAAGAATGTGACCTTTGTCGTGGGTTGGCCCTGAGGGATGAAGCACAAAGTCAAACGATTCAATGATATTTAGAAACTCCTTGGCTAGCGGATTATTGGGACAACATACATGGACATTAAAGTCACCAAGAAGTGTTATCCTGCTATGTTTTGTCGTGACTATAGATAATAATTCAGAGAATTCTGCGATAAAAGAAACATTAGGTTTTGGAGGACGATATACTGAAATAAACAAAGTGGGCTGTTGTTTGTTTATGGAGAATGCTAGGTACTCAAAAGATGAAAATTCACCAAATAGGACGGGGGAACAAATGTAATCAGTATTAAAAATTGCGGCTAAACCACCACCAGCACGGCCCGAGAGCCTGGGTTTGTGCAGATAAGAAAAGGCGGGGGGACGCTGCATTGAGAAGACTAAAATCATCACTTTTCAGCCACGTTTCAGTGAGGATGAGAATATCAATATCATTAGAAACTAGAAAATGTGCTCCTCGGAGCACAAGTCTCCGCCAGCAGACCCGTGCTATTTTAATCAAACGGCTTTGCCGTAGGGATATCTGAATTTGATCTTTGACTTGTTGTGCTTCCACCATGTACTGAGCTGCCAGGAGATAGTCTATGTCTTTAGCAAAACGGCCATCACAATGCAAAAGGAGTTGGTTAAAATATTTTCTGTGTGTGATGTTTTTTGCTCTTTCTGTTTTTAAACCACCGCGGCCATAAGGGTACTTTGATGGGTTTGCCAACTCTTCAAACTTGTCGTCTTGGTAGAATGCGCGTGGTTTTTGGTGTTCTGCAGGGGCGACTGAATATGTAGTGTCTGCATCTAAAAAATGTTCTTCTTGAAGCAATGTGTCATATGGGAGTCCTCGTAATTGACTGGTTTGTTCAAATGTTTGTCTGTCTTCTTCATCTTCATTGTCTTGAACAGTCTTGATTGGTACTGTTCCAAGACTGATTGATCCTGTCTTACCTCACTTAAAAAAATATACATGGCTTTTTGAAGTGACACACCTATTTATAGGATTTTATTTCGTCATGCGTCTCGCTAACCAATCAAAAGCATTGGTGACAACATATTGTCACGTGTCACGTGAAGTTTGACCAATGTTAGCTTGGCTAGGGGGGGGGGGGGCACACAGCGGGACAGAACGAAAACATACTCTCCACCTCCGGCGGAGACAAAAATCACACCCAGTGTGAAGTGGGCGGTGTGGTCATCACAGTGGTCATCATAGTGATGGAAGCTCACTTCCAAAAAAAAAAGATTTTTGGAAGTGCATAATCCTATTTATAGGTTATTAATGTCATCATGTGTCTCGCTAGCCAATCACAGTGCTGAATAGAGTCAGCCAATAGAGTCAGCCAATCACAGTACAGCTAGGGGTCTACTAATGGGCCAATCACAGTGCAGGAAACTAATACTAATGAGGTGTCCCAACCCCACTTATAGGGGCGCTACACCGCCCAATATAGGGGCGGCTACACCACCCAAAAATACTTACGCAAAGTACAGACACTCAAAACATATACTTAGGTACAGTACTCAAGTAAATGTACTTTGTTACTGTCCACCACTGCATCTAATGATCTTGCTCTGTGAGAGCCAATAACAAACAGACTAGACATTAGCAGAATATACTCAGACCACAAATCAGCTATTTTTGCTCATATGTGAACACTCTAAAATAACTCAGACCCCTCTGAAGCAAGCTGTACTCTGAGCTCCTAAGCCAGATTCCATTCCCCAAAGCTCGGTCACTCGCTCACTCTCCTCGCTTCCTCCACTCGCGCCTAAGCCCCGCCCCTGCGAGGCGCCGAGGATTATTTGCGAGGACAGACTGGTCGAGTGGTTGCCGTCAAAGGATCGGACTGCACTGGGTCCGTCATTTCAAAGCGACGGAAAATTCCGCGATCACTTATGACGTCTCAAACAGCTGGACCAGAGCCGTGGATGAAAATATGCATAGAATAATATGCAGGTATAGAATAATACAGAATATAAGAATAGACAATTCATCAATGTGGATGGCCACATTGTTATCTTTATAGTTAACATTTTGTGCAAAGCCATTCATTCCTGAAATAGTGAACGAAGCGCCAGGATGATTAAACATTTATGAATTAAATCCTGACCCGTCCCTCTTTTTGCTCTTACAGTCCCCAGACCCCCCACCCCCCGCAGCAGTCCCGCACGGCACTGCTGCTTATAACAGCCACCGTATATTACAGAGTATGTCTGACTCTGAATTACATCATTCATGCAGGGTAGCCATACGTCCTCTTTTCCCCGGACATGTCCTCTTTTGGGGGGCTGTCTGGGGGGGTTTTATAAAATCCTTCAAATGTCCGGGGTTTTGAGAGTTTGGGTGATATCCCTCCCACTTCTGGGACGAAGAAAAAAGAAAAAAACTCAGACGATTTTGTGATTTTGCTTGATATTGTTTGATAGCGAAATAAATCATGACATGAAAGAAGACACTTCACAGCTAATAGAGAATTTTAAATTTTAAGAATCGGTTCATAATTGAATGAATACGGCTATAGTTAAAGCGTAAAGTGTCCTCTTCTATATTCAGTCTATATATAAATACAATACATTATTTTAAACATAATCTTTGTCACAGTAATTTATAGTAGCCCATGCACTGCATTGAGGCATGACGCAAGGAGAGAAATGAACTATCAGCTTTAGACAGAATAAGTGTGCACAATATACAATGTATATAGGCTAATTGTATTATACTTTATATCGTATTGTTGCGTCTTTTCAGTCAATTTACACTGTGTGTGTGTGTGTGTGTGTGTGTGTGTGTGTGTGTGTGTGTGTGTGTGTGAGATGCGCAACTAGTGATCAGCGGGGGCGAAGGGGGGGGTGGGGGGCAGCCGGTGTTTTCAGGGCATGGTTTCGGGTTTCAAGCATTGTTTGTGTGGCCACATGTGGAGGAGGACCATGTATACGTCACGGGAGAAGGGAAAAAACTGTACACGTGATGCGGAAGTCTGCCGCGGAGGAGCTGTGGAGAGTCGTCGAGCCTACACTTGATGTACACTCGCTAAATGCGGAAGTAGAGAGCCTCCTCGGCTCCTCCACTCGACTCCACTCGCCTCCTCCAAGAAGCAACTGAGTAATTGGAATTTAGCACATCCGGTTTGGAGTCGGAGTGACCGAGTGGGAGTGAGCGAGTGGCCGAGATTTTCGGGTTTGGAATCTGGCTCTAGAGACAGCCAGCCGATCAGCATGTGGAGTGAACAATGTCTCCCAAACACCTTTCCCTTGTTATTCTTATACTTGTTTAGAATGACCAAATGGGATACATGGCTTCTATATGTAGGCTGCTCTTCTCATAGGTTGCATACTGCAAGACAGAGGCTCTCAGGGCTGTGAAGAGGCCAAAGAGACAGACTCAAATAACCCAAAGATGACAGACGCCTGTCCTCACAGCACGGTCTCGAATAGGTCAAACAGACAAACGGATAACTAAAAGAAAAGTCAGACACCTGTCCTCACAGCGGGGGCTCACATGGCACATCCAAGATTGCACTCACACAATGAACTGAGTTTAGTTCCTTTAAAATGGACTATTAAGTGAAACAACTAAAGCCCCCCACCTACAGTATAAAACAGGGCATTGACCATGTGTGAAAAATCAAGTTATTTTCACAGAGTATCACTCAGAGAAATGTGAGATATGTGACTATGAATGCTGGGACCTGGGAGGTTATGCCTTGAGGTGTTTGAACAGCTTTCTGCCAATTCGGCCATTGGTTTTCTGGGTGACAATGAGATAAACTAGAATACCATTTTGAATGAACACCACTGTGTCTCATATGCTTGGATAGGATGGTCTGCTGTTGACCCCTGTAGTCTTATCCTCTGTTAAACTTTCATATAGCTAGTCTTAAGCACAATACATACTCCTTTCAACGTCAGAAAACATCCCGCTTCGGAAAGGCTTTCCGAACTATAGTTCGGCGAGTTAGGACATCTGGAGGTGCACGGGTTCAGAGGAAAAATTCTGGGACTACCGTTTCCGAAGCTCTGAATGACGTCAATTTGTAATTATATCACCTCCCTTTCCGAAGAAAGGTTTGGTCGCCGACTCGTCGGAAGGAGTATGTATTGCGCTTTAGTCTGCTTCCATCCGATATTTTTCTTTTTAATTGCAAAGGCCCATATAGAGACTGTTAAATGGGTGTTTATGTATCCTGCCCCCTCTGCCTGGAATACGTTGCAGAATAACTGTTTTTCTTTTAATGAATCCTGCTAAGATGCTTTGAAATCAGAATGAAAGAACTGGAGGCAGTCTTTTGAGCATCGTTGCTTTGATTACTGGCCTATTTTGGAAATGTGTGTTTGTTTTAGGCTGCTGCCTGCCTTGACCAGGTCTCCCTTGAAAAATATATTTATCTAAATGGGTTTTCTCTCCTGGTTAAATAAAGGCCAAAAAATACATGATTAAAATGAAGATCCTCTTTGTTCCAGAACCTGAATCTAATTGTAAGCATTTCAGGAGCCTTTCAGAATACTCTAATGCGATCTTTTCTTCTTCTTTTTTGCCACGTGCAATGTTCTGAAATGGCAAACATCACATTTTATTTCAGTTACCTGTGCTAAATGACTCTTTGATCTGCCTGAGAGCAAATGTACCTTTCTCTTTTCCCACTGTGTCTTGGCATGCGAGTACCATCACTCACTACTGACTGAGATCCTCTCCCAACCTATTAGCAGAACAGTGATTAATTACAGCTACTCCTCAGATTTAATTAAATGTTGCACTGGCCAAGTTTATAGAAAGTTTTGTTTGCAGAGCTTAAAGCTAACTTTCCTCTTATACCCCGGACTTGAACGCGGTTTCCTGCGCAAGTACTGAAATTTCTACCACTGAGCTAATTGAGCCTGCCTGCTTGCTCAGGGGATAAATTGAATCTTGACCATCAAGTCAAAATGTTAGATTAATGTCGTGTTAGATCCTGTGTCTAGGTGAGACATGAACGATCTATGTAAATGTCTCAATAGACGCCTTAACAGACGACGTCACACTGATAAGAACCAGTATGCGCTCGCAGGCCGCAGGTTGGCAGCAAAAGAACCCCACCGCTCATAAGATGCAATGTAAAAGTGGTCACAGCCTCACGTGTAAAAATGCATCCCATCAAACTTTCAGATGATGTTTTTCTCCCAGTGTGGAGGAAGAATGCTTAGGATTTTTACTGTGATCTCTTGCTCTTGAAATATATAATCCTTGGTTTCTGTTGAGTGTAAACAATAATAACAATTCAAAGCAGTTGTCCCCCAAACCCCACCTCCAGTGACTGTCATAAGAACGGAGGGAGCACAATATGATCATGGCACCAGAACCTGCTTGGCTCGCGCAGCTGCAGGCCGTCAAGACTAATTTGTGCTCCGTCCCGCGAAGGTGTCGCACGCAGAGAATAGCAGACCTCCAAGCTCACAGCGGTGGCATCCGCGATGCGGTTGTGAGCTTGTATGTCAGCTGTTCTCGGCGCACAATACCGTTGCGCGATGAAGTATATATGTCTCGCTAGGTCGCACCTCACTAGCCAACACACAAGAGGGGGTTGAATGAACTAAAACCAGTGCACCCCAATACAGCAGGTTTAGGGATCTGTTGGGAATTGATTACATGAAACAGTCACCTGTGCGTCCAGTCTCAATGTTTGTAAACAAATAATTGGTAGCATGGTGACAAAATACAACCACCCCAATTGTATAAGTTATATTGTATTAACATACTCTACCACACAGATTGGACAGAATTACATTTTATTCATTAAAAAAAGTTAAAAAGTTAAATCTGCCACATGTGACAAATATGAAATGATGTTTAAGATCTTTCATGGTGCCCTGAGTTCTCTATAATGCATCATGAAATATTTGTAGTCATCTCTTGACTTAAATTATATAGATACTTATGTAGTTACACAGTATTTGCTGAGAACCTTGAACTATGGCTTGAGACATGCTGGCTCCAGCATAAAGGCTTGACATGCTAACTCAGATCTTTATACTACCTACATGCTCTACACAAGCGGATGTGGTGCAAATGATGGACGGATTAACTTCCCCTTGGCTTTTAACATTCACATTACCTGTAATGGTGAGAGGTAATGTGAGTCCCTCAAAATGCACTCGACATGCCTTTAGAATACATACTGCATATCAAGCACACATACGTACAGTACACGAAAGAGATGGGGATTAAATGCACACACACCGCAAAATATAGGCTGTATTTCAAATATGCTAGACATGTTATAGTTGGACTATTACATGTGTATATAAAATAAATATTAGCGAATATATTTTGACCCATGTAAATACATAATTGCACAAATATATTTTATTTAACCACTCAAATATATTTTTCTCTCTGTTGAGGAGTAGGGAGCTGCTTTCGTCATCGCTCCGTAGCGTCGCAACGTTTTTCTATATTTTTAGTATTTTTTAGCCTTCTCTTTTTTTCCTACACCGTCGGGTGTCTGAGGAGTTATGACAGACAAGCACTTATGGACATCAGCACAGCGATTACACACAGAATTCCGGACTTTTTTGCGGAAAATCCTCCACTCGGTTGGATGGGGGGAGGGCTTCCCTTTGTCCCGGCCGGGACACTAGCACGGAAACGGCGAAGAAGGCGGCTAGGTCGACGAGGGAAAAGAGCGGGTCTCCTCGTAAGAACAACAAAACGTGGATATAAACCTGCACTGCCTTCAATCCTGCTAGCGAACGTTAGATCTCTGTGTGAATCAAGAACAGTGACCACTATGGACAACTTACTGGCGCGCGTTAAATACAACGCAGAGACGAGGAGCACTTGTATTGTTGTGCTAACAGAGACGTGGCTAACGGAGTTAGCATCTGATTCTTCCATCACTCCCCCTGGTTTCACCGTGTATAGAAAAGACAGAGACACTGTACTAAGCGGTAAGCAACGTGGGGGGGGAGTTTGTGCCTTGATCAACAACAACTGGTGCAAAGATGTTAAAATCCTAGATAGTCACTGCTCACCAGACCTTGAACTTTTAATCATAGCCTGCCGTCCTTTCTACCTACCACGCGACTTCAGCATTGTGATTGTAGCCGTTGTTTACATTCATCCTGGAGCTAATAAGGACACAGCTATGAGGGAATTACACCAGGCGATCAGTGCACAAGAAAATCGCCACCCGGACTGCGCAGTCATCTGCCTAGGCGACTTCAACCGGACAGACTTAAAAAAGGTCTTTCCCAAATTCCACCAGCATGTCGCCTGCAGCACCCGTGGTGACAATATTCTTGACCACTGCTACTGTACACGCCCTTCAAGGATGGATACAAAGCTCTCCGCCGCCCACCGCTAGGAAGCTCTGACCACTACGCCATCCAGCTGCTACCTGCCTACAAACAGAGGCTAAAAAGGGAGCCGGTCATTGAGAAGGAAATCCGAATCTGGTCTGAGGACACAGACGCTATGCTACAATCCTGCTTCTACCAGACTGACTGGGGGATGTTTAAGAACGCCGCTGGGAATAACATCAACGAACTCTCAGACTCAGTCACTGGCTTTATCAGTAAGTGCATAGATGACATAGTCCCAAAAAAGACAGTTCGGATCTATCCCAATCAGAAACCATGGATGGACAGCGGAGTACGTGCACATCTGCATGAACGGGATGCTGGTTTCAAATCTGGCGACGTGGAAACGCGCAACACGACGCGCGCGGCCCTAAACAGCGCCATCAGGAAGGCGAAAAAGGCCTACACAAAAAAAGATGCAAGACAAACTCAGCAATGGCGACATCAGGAGCACATGGCAGGCGGTACACACCTTGACAGACTGCAAAACAAGAACCAGAAGCGAGGTGAACCCGCCTGCCTCCCTCCCCAACGAACTGAACACTTTCTACGGCCGGTTTGAGATCAGCCCCAACCGCGGCAGCCAAGCGGGGCAATCAGCAGCACCAGCAGAGGAGAACCCTCTAACCATCTCGGAGAGAGAAGTGCGTACAGCCTTCGCACGGGTCAACATCCACAAGGCAGCCGGACCTGATGGGATTCCAGGCCGGGTCCTTAAGGCATGTGCAGACCAGCTGGCGGGTGTCTTCGCTGACATCTTTAACCTCTCCCTCTCCCAGGCTGTGGTCCCTGCAGGGTTCAAAATGTCAACCATTGTGCCCACTCCCAAAAAGGCCAAAGTGACATGCCTGAACGACTGGAGACCTGTCGCTCTCACCCCGATCGTCAGCAAGTGCTTCGAGAAACTGGTGAGGGAATACATCAGCTCCACGCTACCTGCCTCGCTGGATCCATGGCAGTATGCATACCGCAAAAACAGATCCACCGACGACGCTATTGCCATGGCTCTCCACACCGTCCTCTCGCACATGGACAACAAGCTGCTGAAGGACAAATATGTACGTATGCTGTTCGTGGACTACAGCTCAGCATTCAACACCATTGTCCCAGCAATACTTGACAAAAAGCTCAGAGACCTAGGGCTACACCCAAGCATGTGCGACTGGATACAGGACTTCTTGTCCAACCGACATCAGGTGGTGAGAATGGGCAGCATCACATCCGACCCCCTGACCCTCAACACCGGAGCACCCCAGGGATGCGTGCTGAGCCCTCTCCTCTACTCCCTGTACACGTATGACTGCACAGCCACACATGTCTCCAACACCATCATAAAGTACGCGGACGACACGACAGTGATAGGCCGAATCGTCAACAACGACGAGTCTGACTATAGAGAGGAGATCAACTCACTGGCACGCTGGTGCAGGGAGAACAACCTTTCTCTTAACGTCGACAAGACCAAAGAACTGATCGTGGACTTCAGGAGGCCGCGGAGAGACCATGCGCCCATCCTCATCGACGGTGCTGCAGTGGAAAGGGTCAGCGAGTTCAAGTTCCTCGGAGTACACATCGAGGAGGACCTCAAATGGGAGACGCACACCACACACGTGAGGAAAAAGGCTCAGCAGCGACTGTACTGGCTCCGCCGCCTGAAGAAGCTCGGAGTAGGACGTCGCATCCTCAGGCTGTATTACAACAGTTCGGTTGAAGGCATCCTAACAGGCTGTGTCACGGCCTGGTACGGGAACTGCACTGCCCGAGAAAAGATCAGCCTACAGCGAGTAGTGCGATCGGCAGAGCGGATAATGGGAATCGAGCTCCCAGCGCTCCAGGAACTGTACAAAAAGCGGTGCATGGTCAAAGCCAAGCGCATCATCAAGGACAAGCACCACCCAAGTCACAGACTGTTCAAACCCCTACAACGACCGCGACCGGGCAAGGGGCTCTACCGCAGTATCAAGAGTTCCACCACCAGGTACTGGTGTAGCTTTAATCCAGCTGCTGTCAGGATGCTGAATGAGGCATAAGCCTTGCTCAGCAGCCTGACAGCAGGCGGTGCAAAACCTTTCTGGCTCTTCCTGAACACACCTGTGGATTATACCAGGGACAATGACTTGGACTTAGCTCCCCCTCGGACACACCTGTGGACTACACCAGGTACAAATGACTTTTTTGCTGCACTCCCTCATGGAGCTACTTGCGGATTATACTAGGGTCAGTCCACCCTAGGTGGACACGCACTGACCTTTTGCACCTTAATCCCATGTATAACGCACTGACTTTTTTGTCTTTTTTATTGTGCTTTTTTTTCTCTAAGCACCTTAACGTCCATATGTATATCATGCACAGTATAAGTATAACATGCACAGTATACATACATTGCTGCTATGCTCAGGCACCTTAGTTTTTTTTATCTCAGGTACTTTGTAAATATGTAGATAACTTGTCTGGCCTTCTGTTGCTCTCTTGTTTTGATCTCCTTCCCACTTGCCCCCCACCCCTCTTCTTCTCCCCCCCCCCCCTCTTCTTTCTATGGAAATTAACGTTGCGATGGGAACGATGTACAAAAACGAATTTCACCCACTTCTTTACCTTGTAAACCTGTGATGTGACAATAAAACTGATTCTGATTCTGATTCTGATTCTGATTCTATATATATATTTGGGGCATTTTTTATATAGTTTTTAACATTGGGTAGAACTGGGTCACATCAGACCATCACTCTTTTAGTTCTCTGCAGACTCTACCGTCTCTAAAAATCACAAAGCATCTGTTATAATTAATTGGTGTGAAAACTGACTGGCACAGGGCTGATCGACTCTAGGTGGCATCAGGTGCATCAGCACAATGGCAGCTGTTACTCGATGATGTCGGCTGCAAGTGACTGACAGCCTGCAAATTCCACAAAAGCTGTCCTGACTCAAAATGCACTTGACATGCCTTTAGAATACATACTGTATATCAAGCACACATACTTACAGTACATGAATGATATGGGGGTTAAATGCACAAGGAGACTTTACCCACACCGGTATTTCAAATATGCTAGACATGTTATACAGTAGTTGGACTATTACGTGTGTATATAAAATAAATATTAGCGAGTATATGTACAGTACAACAAATAAGGCTTATAGCATGACTGGCATCCAGTGAGAGAGACATACAGAATACATTTAGAATACAATTGGGAAATGGCAATGTGAATCCATTAACAGACAAATACTGGAAGCGGTTATAATGAGTATCTGCTTCACTTTGTCTGAATTGAATGAACTAATGAATGCACTTGATCACAATGCAGCTCTGCTCTGCCATTTACATGACAGCTACTGGTTGAATGACACTAGATACCTTCATTCACATTTGCTTCAATAAGCACTCTGCTGCTGCTTTTGTTGCACAACCACAGTGCAGACCTTCTGAATTGCCTACAGCTGTCTGATATATCCCCTGAGAGGAAGAGAAACCCAATAGGAAGGTAGTGTAGTGTTTGCATTAGGACAACAGTCATAAATCAAAGAGCACAAAGAAACATTTTGGTCAAATTGTTATTAATAAGCTTGTAAACTTGTAAATAGTATTTAACTATCAGCTATCTAGCCTATTTACTAGTTTCACTGTTCGGAATAACTTCAAATCCAAACCCTCAAACATATGAATGTAAACACTCAAAACAGTGTCTCTCGAAACACTATGCATGGTCATTCACCAGTACATCTCCACAGTGTTAATACACTATATAGCCTATTGTACATATAGAAACTATGTTGGTGCAAACATTGTGTTTTACTAGTTGAAATAACCATAAAACTTTTAACTGGAAAAAAGTATATTTAGAATTTATAATAATAAAAAGAGAATGAACTGCTTTCAATACAGGTTAAGTATCTTTGTGCATCCAGTACAGTGGGGAAAGTAAGAAACCATGCTTTACTATGACAAACGCAAGAGAGAGGGCTACATTAAGAACAGCGATTAGCTTGCATTATTAACCATCACATCGACCTAAAGTGCTACCACTGTATGTCGTCCAGCATTTTGGAAGTTAAATAGTGTTTGGGGAGTGATCAAGTTATAAATTGGTTTATGGAAGGTGTTCAAGCTAAGTGGGAGGTGAAGTTGCACTGATTCTGAATATAGAGCCAGACCGATATATTGGTTTGGCTGATTTATCAGCCATTATTGATGGTACATTTTTGATGACATCAGTATTGGCATTTATGCAGCCGATGTGTCCCGGTTTTTGCCTTTTAATGTTTTTCGACAATAGCAAATCTAAAAGCTCACAGCATGTCGTGCTGCGATGCGTTGAGGGCTTGGAGATTCTGAGATTTTGTTTGCTTATAAAAAATAAAATAAAAATAGTATTTTTATTTTTAAGTATTTCAAAATGTTGCACTTTTCGATAAGATATCAGTTAAAACATTGGTAATCGGTGGTCTAAGACTCTCCAATATCAGGATCGACATGGGACCCAAAATTGTGGCATCGGTCGGGCTCTAAAAGTGAATGAGATTCATCCCCCACCAAGGTACCCTTGAACTCTACAGTATAGAGCTGCTCAAGGTCAACAGTAAGACTGTGGTTGTTCTAGCTCACTGTTAGTCTAACTAAATGTGTGTGAAGCAGCTGCTGTGAAAGAGCATCTCCCAAGTTAAATAAAGGTTACAAAAACCACTCCGTCCAGTTTTTACTCCGTTTATGAAAATGCAATGCAAACAGAGTTTGGTTTACATTTGCATGTAGTCTAAATGAATCCATGGAATTTTTTTTTATATAACGCTAAGCCTAAGCACTGTTTTCTTTAAAAAAATTAAAAAATAATCTCTTACGTATTTTAGTTAATGTTTACAAAACCTATATAGCTACAATATAACTGAGTATACATTTCTTTCCTGATTTGGCCATACAGCAGTGGTGTCCCCAGGAATTACATTTAGGGCAGGCGAGATTTTTTTTTGCAGGTCCATTTGGTTCCATTTATTTTGTACACTCTCATAGTTAAATGAACGCTGAGGATTTCGCAGTTAGATTGGGGTAGCCTACCAGAGGTCATATAGTAGATCAAATGGGGTCCTTATGGACTAATGCATCAAACTGGGCGTCTAGACATGGGTCTTCTTATGCACCACGTTTTTCTTTGTTTTTGCAATGTCACCTCTGAGGAACCACTGGGAACAATGCACGCCAGCGGGTTATGAACCAAGTCAGTGGTTCTCAAAGTGGGGTCCGGGGATCCCCAGGGTTCCTTGAGGGGGTTCCGGAGGATCCCCAGCAAAACGGGTTAATATGGCATCACAAATCAGTTTAACCACTTTTAATCTTGTAGTATAGCCCAGTGGTTCTCAAAGTGGGGTCCAGGGATTCTCAGGGTTCCTTGAGGGGGTTCCATATGGTTCCATTTGGTTCCATTTGTACACTCTCAGAGTTATGAGGGTCCTTAAAATTAAAAAAAAAAGTTTGAGAACCACTGGCCTATACATCGGCTATTTGAAAATGCTATTTTACATTTTCACATGGTTTTTCATGTCAAGGACCCCCAAAATGATATGTATTTGGCTGCGGACTCCCATCTCAAATATTTTGTTCCAGGGACCCCAGAAGCAAAGATTCGAGTTACAAATGTTAACTTAAAAAATATATATATTCAAAGGTTTGCACAAATGTTCACGATTTTTCAAAAATAGCAGATCTACAACAAGCTCATAGCGCTCAGAGCTTGTAGATCTACTATTTTTGAATAGCCAAAGTATAAAAGGTTAAAATTATTGTGATGCTATATTAACACATTTTGCTGGGGACCCCCTGGAACTCCCCCCAAGGTCCCCACTTTGAGAACTAATGCTATAGATTTTAATTTGGGGTGGTCCTTGATTCCTTGAACATGTAAAAGTTTCAGAACCACCATCTGGACTGACTTATGATATGATGAACTTACCCTCGCTTCCCTGGATGAGTACGGGTCCTCGAACAGGGCCCAGATCTTTTTTTGCCAGACCTCGCAGCATCCCCTTGACCTGTCCGGACAGTCCTCGATGCCGAACCTCCTGGGCACCTCCTTGTCGTCGTCCGTGTCGTCCGGATCGGGGGGCTCGAAGATGTCCAGAGCCTCCTCGGCGTCCCGGTGCTGCCTGTAGGTCATCCAGCAGCACGGCTCCACGTCGGTCTCGTCGATCCCCCAGAACGCCAGCTCCTCCTCAAAGAGGGGTCCGCACACGTCGGCTGGACAGTGCAGTTTGCCCGTCCTGTAGTAGTTCAACACGTACGCGAAAATACCGGGATGTCTGTCGAAAAAGTGCTCGTTGTTGGTGGCACTTGTTGCTGCGGCTGTGGGGGGGTGCGCGGAGTCTGTGTTGTCTCCCGGGTTGACCTGCTGGGTCTCCGGGTCGGCCAGCCAGGCCAACCGGGTGCCAGGCAGGGTCCTCAGGGTGCTCTTGTAGGTTTCGTGTCGGGTGCCGCCGACGTTTATGATGATCTTCTCCGAGTCCTCCCCACGGAACACATCCTCCTTCATACATGATTTAGACGTAGGTTTGCTGGCTGACTTGCGCCCTCGGTACGACGAGACACACACCGAGCTGATCATTGAGATGGAGAGACCAGACCTCTCAGGGTCTTATTCTCGGGGTGGATGACTGCTGATCGCCGGTCCAATAATATCAAAACAGAAACGGTGTGTGTGCCGTAATTGCAGACCAGACCCCAGTAGTCCTGGTTATAGTCACCGGTGAGGCTCATTTATCCACATAATGCTTCAGAGACTAGGATCCTCAGCCACTCCAGTGAGAAAACTGGCCTAGAATAAAACCACCTGTTAGCCTACAATAAAACTCCGCCAGACGGAACAGGTGTTTGGCAACAACATAAGAGTAAACTAAGCCTCCGGGTACCACAGCTACTCTTAAAGCGTTGTATTCTAATAATACTACAACATGTGCTATATATTTAAAACGTATAGGCGATTACTAAAACGGATGGCTTTAATTGGCTATTATAGGCTATTATATGTTGCACTCAATAGTTCTGACTTTGCTTGCAGAGATATGAGGCAAAACAAAAACAGAGCTAGAATAAAAATACACTCCTCACCTTTATAATGTTGCCAAATCTGCTCCAATTTCCTGTGCAGTGTCAACATCCAGATGGATAGAAATTAGCCTATTATTAGGCTACCATAATCCTAACTTTTATTTCATTCCAACAAGGCGAAGAAAGACAAAGACGCTATAGTGAGATGATGCAACGATGAAATGCGCGACATTGACATGAATAATATTCCATCAAATGTTACTGTCAAACAGCGCGTCTGGGAAGATGTGATGTGTGGTTGTTTTCCTTCAGAGAATCTGTTGCATCTCCCCAAGTATCCTCCCTTATTACCGACTCAACCCAGATGGAACAGCCTCGGCTCTTTAACCCTTTGGCCACTGGAAGGCTTTGGTAGGCTACATTTTACCACTCCCTTTGATAGATTGGTTAAAAAAAAGGGGAAAAAATAAAAAAGGGGGGGAAACTGTGTGCATATCATGCACACATTGTGTGTGGGTGATGTGTGTGGGTCTCCACCCATCCATTGAGCTAGAAGTGTGTTTCCAGAAATCAACTGTAACATTTATAATTAGCCTACATTATATGAATATTCTACAGGGTCATCTACTACTTAAAAATAATATTATATAAAAAATATATATGAACATACTGTAGCTATACATTGAGATGAGAGTCAGGCTTCTGTGATGAAATGACAAATGAAATAAGGAAATCACACAGGACCACAATGGAAACAAGCCCTTTAGGCTTTTTGTGTTATCCTTTTAGCACCATCGTTTAATCGTACCACTGTACTTTTTGCAAACTGTTAATAAAGTATTTAATCAATCAATCGTTAGTTTTGGAAAGGATTCTTTGTATTTTAAATATTTATTTTTGAAATTATTCAAATGTTTGTGAAAGAAATGTGTTTAGGACGTTGGCCAGCTATGTTTTGGAGATTTTTATTTAAAAATAGTGCCCCAAGTGTAGTGTAGTGCAAGAATGTTACTTTAAATAACTATACTTAAATTACTTTAAGTACATATATATGTCCATAAACGTGTATTTATAGCCATATATAGGGCTATACTGTGTATATAAAGCCTATATATATGTTTTATGTTTATATTCATATTTATTTATACACATACACACACGCACGCATGCACGCACACACACACACACACACACACACACACACACACACACACACACACACACACACACACACACACACACACACACACACACACACACAGTCCCCCTCTATTGAAAGTATTGGTTTCAAACCAACACTGCCAAACAGAAGACTTATAGGCCTACACCTCACCTCTACACCTCTTAAGTACCATTGACCTTGATTTCTAATAATGCGTCGAGTCCTTTTTGCTGTTTAATAATGTGTAGCCCATAGAGATGACTAATGCATAGGCTGCTTGAAACATGATGTTATTGACCTCAGAGTGTTATGTTGGCTCCTCACTCATGGTGGATCAACAGCAGTGACAGACATTATAACTCTCACAAGATAGCTTTTCTGAACTTCATTCACAGCTTTTCTGAATTCCCTCAATACTATCCAGTAGTCACTCGTCTCAACAGGTAGTTGAGGGTTTCACTGCTTTGTACTGTTGTGAGACTGTAGATACAACTACAACATAAGGTTGCCACCTAGTGTACACTTTAGGGCACAGCAGTTTAACAGAAGCCTTGATTAGAGTGAGCCATACAGTGATCATTATTGTGTGCCTCTGGGATGTCAATAAATACATTACTAAATGAAACATTGTAATCTTCAACAGAGAAATTAATTAAATTGTGTATGTACTTCATTAGGCCATTCAAAAAACCTCACTTGTGAATACTCTAAATTGCATTAGGAGTTAAGATTTTATATTTTATAATCTGAGACTGTTACAATAAAAAAATTACCCGCACACTGCCAGCTTGCACAGTACATGAAATTATTTATTAAGAACAAAGCAATGTTTCATTCACACACAACCTTCCTCAGGCATGATAATCTGAGATTATCACTTTTATTATTGCAAATCATACACACAAAAAAACATGCAGTATTTTGCTTGGCAAATCATTACTGTAAACATCGACATGTGAGTGGGTAGTTTAGTCCACCTCCTCAATAGTGGGACCCTTTGAGTTGCTTCCCGCTTGACTCCCACAGCTCCCTGTCGGGCCTGCTCCCTGGTACAGCTTGGACACGATAGGATTGCACAACTTCTCCACTTCCTTTTGCTGGTGCTCATATTCCTCTTTCTCTGCCAGCTGGTTGTCATCCAGCCAGGAGATCACTTGATTGCACTTTTCGATTACCCTCTTTTTGTCCTCCTCACTAATCTTCCCTTTCATGTTGTCGTCCTCCACAGTGCTCTTCATGTTGTACGTGTAGGACTCCAGAGAATTCTTGGCTGCTACTTTCTCTCTCTGTAAGTCATCCTCTACCTTGTACTTGTCAGCATCCTGTACCATCCGCTCAATATCCTCCTTGCTGAGGCGACCCTTGTCATTAGTGATGGTGATCTTGTTTTCTTTGCCGGTGCTTTTGTCCGCCGCGGACACATTTAGAATGCCGTTTGCATCGATGTCAAAGGTCACCTCCACCTGTGGTACACCCCGTGGCGCGGGAGGGATTCCTGTGAGATCAAACTTGCCCAGGAGGTTGTTGTCCTTAGTCATGGCCCTCTCGCCTTCATACACCTGGACCAGCACACCTGGCTGGTTATCCGAGTAGGTGGAGAAGATCTGGGTCTGCTTAGTGGGAATGGTGGTGTTGCGCTTGATCAGAGCTGTCATAACTCCGCCTGCGGTCTCAATTCCCAGAGACAGGGGAGCCACGTCCAATAGCAGCAGGTCTTGAACGTTCTCTGAGGTGTCGCCCATGAGGATAGCCGCCTGGACAGCTGCACCGTACGCCACTGCCTCGTCTGGGTTGATGCTCTTGTTCAGCTCCCTGCCGTTGAATAAGTCCTGCAGGAGCTTCTGGATTTTGGGAATTCTTGTGGAACCACCGACCAGGACAATATCATTGATCTGGGTCTTGTCCAGCTTGGCATCTCGCAGGGACTTCTCAACTGGCTCGAGGGTTCCCCTGAATAGCTCGGAGTTGAGCTCCTCAAAGCGTGCCCTCGTGATGGAGGTGTAGAAATCAACTCCCTCATGCAGAGAGTCGATCTCAATGCTGGCCTGCGTGCTTGAGGAAAGGGTTCTCTTGGCTCTCTCGCAAGCTGTGCGCAGTCTCCTCACCGCCCTCTTGTTTTGACTGATGTCCTTTTTGTATTTTCTCTTAAACTCTTCTACAAAGTGGTTGACCATGCGGTTGTCAAAGTCCTCACCTCCCAGGTGGGTGTCTCCTGCGGTGGCTTTCACCTCAAAGATGCCATCCTCAATTGTCAGGATGGACACATCGAAGGTGCCTCCGCCGAGATCAAAGATCAGAACGTTGTGCTCTCCTTTCTTGCCTTTATCCAGGCCGTACGCAATGGCTGCCGCCGTTGGCTCATTAATGATCCTCAGAACGTTCAGTCCAGAGATCACACCTGCGTCCTTGGTGGCCTGCCTCTGAGAGTCGTTGAAATAAGCCGGAACAGTGATGACAGCATTGGACACCCTCTGTCCAAGGTAGGCCTCGGCTATCTCCTTCATTTTCACCAGGACCATGGAGGAAATTTCCTCGGGGTAGAAGGACTTGCTCTCCCCTTTGTACTCTACTTGGACTTTGGGCTTTCCACTTTCACTAATCACTTGGAAAGGCCAGAGCTTCATGTCAGACTGTACAACATGGTCGTCGAACTTTCTGCCAATGAGGCGTTTAGCGTCAAACACTGTGTTGGTGGGGTTCATGGCCACCTGGTTCTTGGCAGCATCTCCGATGAGCCTCTCTGTATCAGTAAATGCTACATAGCTGGGAGTGGTCCTGTTGCCCTGGTCGTTGGCAACAATCTCCACTTTGCCATGCTGAAATACAGCCACACAAGAGTAGGTGGTGCCCAGATCAATGCCAATGGATACTCCTTTCGCTGACATCTTGGTTATTCCTCTAGAGCCCCTATGAACAGATAAGGGAAGTGCTGTTTTAGATTTATAATGTCAAATATCACTGTAATTAATAACTACATAATTTTAATCTACAATCCGTAGTTTTTATAATTGTTTTTTATATTTATACCTGGATTGTAGCTTTAAATTTTTAAGCAACAATAATGTTGACTGAAGCACTTGTTTATAACTGCAAAACTGCAAATTAGAATACAGATTTTTTTTTTATGCTATGCATTAAATTAATTTGATGCATAGCAAAGGTTCCAGATTAACTTTTTCCAGAAGTTTTAAGTGGTGCCATGTTAACAGTATGATACATCTGTTAGCCATATTATGCCAATGCCTTTCCTATAACATTATATGATCACAAGTTAGCCTTTAATCTGATACTGGAATGGCATCCACAAGGCCTTTTCCATCACTATCATAAAGTGTGAAGCCTCAGATAACATGGAGTTTTTATAGTAGGGTTTCTGTTATTTCAGCCACATTCAAAACACTACTTACTACTACTACTTACTACTTCATTTAGTTGTACTTACTTCTGTCCCTTTGAGTTTTCGACGGATCTCAGATGAGTCCTCTTGAACAGTTTCCCCTGTGTCAGGTCCTGTGCCCCTGAGTTGTGTGGTTCTTCAGAAGTGTTGCCTGAACTGACTCTGACCCAGTGCTTATATAGTGAAATGCTTGTTTCTGGAATGTTCACGGTGAATCACAGCTCCCCAGTCATCTCAGTGAGTGTTAATATTAGTAACTGAGGCAGCGGGGAGGTCCACAGGAGCTAGTGAACATTCTAGACTGGCTCAAATCGCTTTGACACTCGGAACATTCTGGAGCGGCAGAGTGCACTTTCACACTCAGCCAGCTGAGCAGTTAAACGACAGGGTGACGAGCGAGAGCAATGCAGAGAATGTAGCAGTATGCAGAGCATTGATGAATGTAGGATCTAAGCCTGAAATAAAGTATGCGACATGTCTAGTTAAAGTACACAGTAGTTACAGTATCTTTACACTTAAATAACACTCAGGAATTTCCTGTGTAGCTGCTCTCTCTTTAATTTTTCTCTCCAACTGCAAACATGCACAGACATAAACACAGGTGTAGACTTTGTTTAAAGTTAAGCTTTCGCTGTTAAACAGGGTTGACTTTATTGCTGATTTATGACATTTTTTCCACATACTGTAATACATAGTAGACATATACATTCTAAGCACATTGGAAATATAAATGATTTAAGTGACAATGATAATCATATGGCAAAACATAAATATCGTCTATTATGTCAAATCTATAACATACTTCATAATAATTAATAACAGAAGCAATAGAAGGAAGACAGTGGATTAACCACTTCTATGTGATTTTTAAAAAAAGATAAAAGAAATATCGAGTAATGTGTAATGATATTTACTTACAATAATTGATTGTAAAGGCACATTCATACCATGACCTTTTAAGGTATTATCCAGTCAAAATAATATACTCTACTGTACACCTCTTCTTCATTACGTATTTCAGTTGAGAATTTCAGCCTGAAATTAGAATGTGACAGTGGAGGATGGAGGTACAACCATTTAAAAAGATGTTTCATATAATAGACTCTGCCTCGATCAATTTTGGATAAAACTGTGATGACTGGATGTTAACTTTAAGGGTCAGTATGCAAAATACCAGTAAATAAGATTCATCAAAGCGCATGATTATGAAACATCAAAAATTATAAAACACAGTGTCAACACAGAGTTCATTATGGGTCACTTAACTTAACCCTGCCTCATGGAATGTACTTACGATTTAATACAATTGATAGACCAAAACACACTCTGCTCTTTCAATATCTGCTCTTTCAATATTATGGCCATCATTTGGCACTGTGTGTGATATTAAGAGTAAATACACAAATCAACAACAGTGTGATCTAGAAACTTAAGCAATAGCAACTAAATTAATACATAGACATGAGCATGCAAGCAGGCAAGTGACAGACATGTTAATGTTATACTTGGTCACTTTTTACATGTATATGTTTCTCATGTTTATTAATATTCTGAAGTGCTAATATCAAGTTACATTCAGCATAAGTAAAATAATTCTTCCATTCTTTCTGTTTAGCAATGTTTACAAAATAAAGCGATATCTCTTGTCTGAGGTCCATAGTGTGTTCAGACTCACAGCATCAGACACTCCAATTAATACCTGAGGAAATAATATTATGAAAATAAATATGATATGCAAAACATTGTAATTTTACGCATGATTTATAAACAAAAAAACAATTGTATGGAATGGCAGATTTATACTACCACTATTGCTACTCCTACAAATAAAATGACAAAACAACAACATTATTGAATTGTTACAGAAAACACATTTTAGTAAAACAAATCTGTAGCCTACAATACCTGTAATAGTTTGGTTTGAAGGGACCATTCTTGTTCAGGCCCATGTACTTGGCCTGCTCGTCGGACAGCTCTGTCAGATGGGCGTCAAAGTTAGGTAGGTGCAGGCTGGCCACATACTCATCTGGAGAAAGAGACCCATTTACAGCACTTCATTAACATGGTGCTATTTATGCAGTGGTGTAAAGTAACTAAGTACATTTACTCAAATACTGTACTTAAGTACAATTTTGAGGTATTTTTACTTTACTGGAGTATTTCCAATTTACAGTATTTTTACTTCTACTCCACTACATCTCAGAGGCAAATATTATACTTGTACTCCACTACAATTTGAAAACTCTAGTAACTAGTACTTTGTATATTTGTGATTATTATTACAAAACACACATTACCCACTTCAGCGCTATATGCATTTCAGCAATTTGAAAATAGCCGATTTACAAGCTCACACTGCGTCGTGATGCGACACAATGTGAGCTTGTAGATCTACTATTTTCAAAAGATTTTTATACATTTGAAAACTTGTGAAATGGGACATTCTGCATAATGAGTACTTTCTACTTTTGGTAGTTTAAGTACATTTTGATACCAATACATTTGTGCTTTTACTCAAGTACATTTATATTATTATCTACATTGCAGTATTGATACTTTTACTTAAGTAAAATGTGTGAGTACTTTTTCCACCACTGTATTTATGCAATTTATTCATGTTCACTAGGTGTGTTGGTTGATGTACATTTGAGGCCACATCACAAGGTGGCAGCGATGAGCTAAAAAAAACTGTAAAGTGAGCATTAAGCAGTCTGACTACAGAATATGTAACAATGAGTCTGCTTTTTTCATTAATATACTGTACACTGTAGCATCAGTTGGTCAATTTTTTATTGTTTTATTGCTTGTTTTATATATTTTTTACTTTACTAGCAGTTTGCCAAAAGGTCAGTATAGTAGAATGCATTTTTCTCTAGATTTAGCAGATATACAAGCTCAGAACTTAGATCTGCTACTAGTGCAAGCATAGTCAAAATGGGGCTGGATGATGGCTCCAGCTAGAGTCCTCAGTGTACTCAACAATGAACAAGGAGATCCTGCCCCGAAATCTTGTTCTTTGACTTTTGTGATCACTCTGGATGCCATTTCTTGAGATTTTTATCGAGAATGCTGCTCAAATAAGTAACCTCGTCTTTGATTGTGATTACATTGTCCCAGAAAACACTATGGAAGGCTGTTGACGTGTAGATTGAATAGAAAACATAATACTACATAATAATAATGCAATATTCATCATTCAAAGTCGATAGTATATATATATATATATATATATATATATATATATATATATATATATATATATATATACTGTATAATATATATTGTGTAATATATATATGTATATTTCAAAATATTTGTCAACTAAGGATGTAATTAACTAGTATCCCTTAACATGCAGCATAGTTTAAGTGATGGAGAGCTGTAACTTTCGGCTCATTTTTAAACAAAACTGCCCATTGTTCTTACCCATCTTCTTTGGCAGGAGATACACGTCTTGTTTATAACGGCCCTCTGGAGCGTTGAAGAGCTCAATCAGGGCCAGGGCCTGGAGATAGATAGATAGAAAACTCAGCTCATAGGTCAGGTAAAACCTATTGGTACGGAGCAGGATTGCCATTTGATGGTAAAGTAGGAGTGAGACCCCATACAGTACATTTGACAACAACACTAACATGATTCATTTTTAGGATTTGTTTTTTCTTCTCTAAACACAACATTTTGTGTTAACCATGGGAACCAGAAATTGTTCAATCACAAAATATTGGATACATAGCTTATTATAATTATTTTTATCATGTATCTTTTATGTATGGCAATAGTCAAACATTTTGACTATTGCCAATTGCCATACATAAAATATGTCTATTGTACAGAGAAGAGAATGCTAAGCCTCAAACCTGAGTTGTAGCAGTGATGGACAATACGAACGTAGGTACAGTGGAGCAGCTCAAATTCAGAAGCCGGCCCTGGGAAACGACACATAAGAATAGTTTGATGAAAATCCAAATGGACTAGAACAGTGGTTCTCAAAGTGGGGTCCAGGGACCCTCAGGGTTCCTTGAGAGTGTTCCAAATGGACCCTTACATGGCTGTAACTCTGAGAGTGTACTGTACAAACGGTACAAATGGAATGGAACCAAATTGACCTGTAAAGACTCCTGGAAATTAAAAAGGTTGAGGGCCACAGGACTAGAAATGCACATGGAAACGGATATTGGACAGGCAAAAGTTTGAAATAACAACAGTTCTAAGTGATACTGTCAGACAGTCAGGAATAATACACAGATATCCAACTGGGAGAGTGCACCACAGGGCAAACTGCAGGAGATAGGTCCAGGGAAGCAAAGCCTTGTGTTACGTTAAGGCCTTGCCGCGTGGGAAAGCACCTTTTATACCGTAACAACACCTTCAAGCTTTTAAAAGACACCATTTTGTCACATTTCAGTACCTCTGCTAGCAGGACAACTCTCTTGCCATCGGGCCAAATGATGTGGTCCACCTGGGAACGCACCCTCTCCCAGGTCAGCTCTGGGCTACGGAGACTTGCCTGAAGACATAGGACAGTCACAGAACAGATTGATATACAACTAGATAAAGTGCTCCTCGGAGCACAGGTCTCCGCCAGGTTAGGTACGTTATTGTGGCCTGAAAAGGGTGCCATTTGTTCAAGGGCTTTTCACTGCAATCGGACACTGCATTCATGATTTGAGGCATTTTGTTCCAAAAATATGTTTGCAAAATTAGACCTGCTGGTGGCGCTATAACAGGCCAATGTGAAAAGGGTGGCATTTCTTCGTCGGCCTAATAGAAATGTGCGTGTGAAATTTCACGGAAATCGCAAGCTGCGTTCATGATTTGAGGCATTTTGTTCAAAACGGAACAATCCTGCAAACTTTGGAAGCCAATCTTAGGCAATCAGGATGGAATATGGGAAATCGGATAAATCCGTGTTGATCACATGACTATAGAGATACTGTGTACCGATTTGTGTGATGTTTGGCCAAAATCTGTAGGAGTAGTATCAATAAATGTGTTTTGCACATATCGGCCTCCTGGTGGCGCTATAACAGGCCAATCTGAAAAATTTGTCAGAGGTCAGAGGTTTTGAGTTGGCATCCAGGGAGTGTGCGTGCACAGTTTCGCAGCGGCCGGGCCAACGGTGCCAGAGATTAGCTGCTAACGGACGGACAGGACGGACACACGGACGGACACACGGACGGACGTACGGACGGACAGGGGGTAAAACATACTCTCTCGCCATGCCTTTCGGCCTGGCGGAGACAATAAGGCAAAACTGAAGATTATTATCATAAACAATTGAACAATCTTTTATTTTATTTTATTATCTGCCAAATATATGCAATTGATTTGGACCGTAAAATGAAAACAATGTACTAAAGCTTATAAGTTATCTGATCCTGAACAGATGTCTTGATGTTAAAGTAGCAGTAAAAAAAAAACATTTTAATTGTAAATATCACAATTACACATGGCTACAGTTCTATTTGATTCATTGTGTCAATCGTTATTTGAATGATCGTTTAATCGCCTAATTACTCACAACATCAATCTCAGTATTAGAGTGTCCCATGTTGCAGACAATGCAGCCATTCTTCATTCTGTCAAGCTGTTCTCTGGTAACAACATTCTTATTACCTGAATTAACAGGGGGGAAAAACAATAGCACAAATGTATAGAGCGTCGCAGTTCCCGCCCACTTCCTGTTTTTTTTGGTGCCGGAAGAAAAAACTCAATGCATTTTTCCATTGACATTTCCAAAAATATTTATATCTATTAATTTAAGCCTCGAATCAAGCCATCACGAGATGACATGAATCATGACCATAAAACGTTTTTTTCTGTGATTTTTTTTTATTTTATATTTAATTATATGATATACTATATTTAATAAATACCCTTTGTTTTGCCGTTTTCAACAAAAAAAAAAATCACAGAATCAAACGTTTATGGTCATGATTCATGTCATGTCATGATGGCTTGATTCGAGGCTTAAATTAATAGATATAAATATTTTTGGAAATGTCAATGGAAAAATGCATTGAGTTTTTTCTTCCGGCACCAAAAAAAACAGGAAGTGGGCGGGAACTGCGACGCTCTATAGCATAGAAACTACGTAATGGTTTGATAAGTCATATGTTATGCTTCAGTGAAAATGTGTTGTGTCATCTTGCTTGACAAAAGATTATGTATAAAATCCATAATTTTCTGTCAAGCAACATGATGCTGAAGTATAAATTAGGTTTAAGGTTTTAAAGGTGGAATAAGAATTGAATTACCTGTTTAGAAGAAATCTAACTACATTTGGGAGCAGATTACCTTGACTGAACCTACGCTATGTCAGATAACTCCTTTGCTTTACGGTGGGTTGAAAATGCTAAATAAAATTATACACTGGCACATACAATGGGCAATTTGTGTACTGACGACCATGCATTCTTATACAAAGGTACGATTATATATATATATTTTAAAGGGACTACACCATGAATTTTAACTTTTTCTTATTTTTTGTGTGTTTTTGGTCTCCCCTACCTCTCTTCTATCCCCAAAAATACCCCAGTTTGAACATTCAGGCTTTCACAGCAAATCTGGGGTTTTCTGTAAATTGGTCTCAAAACAGGGCAAACTGATTTGCACCCTGACGTGACGTCACGTCAGGGTACAATCCCTCCCGTTTTTCAGTTCCAACCAAAAAAATACAAAATAAAACACTTTTTTTTTTTTTTTACTTTTTCCACACAGAACCAGGAGATAACATGCATACAAACTGGCTCAATAGCGCCCGTGCCAAACAGGACAATGTGGTATTGCAGGTGAAAGTGCTTTATAAGCCAGAGAGAAGTTAGTTGGAATGAGTATATCTGAGGCTTGATTTAGGCTCAAACCTTTTGAAAAATGTTTGAGGGACATAAAAACAATATGATATAAAAATATATATATATTCATGGTGTAGATCCTTTAAATATATTATACCGCTTAGACTGATGCTAGGTTCTCGGTTTACCTATGATCCTAGATTACTGATGCACTACACTGTCTCTATGCATTTGACGTTGTGTTTACCTTGCTTACTATAAGTCGCTCTGGATAAAGAGCGTCTGCTAAATGACTAAATTGTAAATTGTAAGTGATGGAGGCATCGATGCCTGCAAAATTGTGATCATCTAAGCTCAATTAAAAAGGTGTTACTGTGTGAGGCCGGGTGGCTTACCAGTGCAGGTTATCACCACATCCATCTGCCGAATGACCTCATTCAGCTTGACCACACGGAAGCCGTCCATGCTGTGTGGACAATTTAGTTATTTCATTTTACATTCTACGTGTAAGAACAACTGAGATTTATAAGTAAACCGCAATATATGATTTAGAAGTGAATAATAACTGGAATAAGTATCTACTTAAACCCTATATTGGCCAGAGTTCCCCAGGGCTCTATCCTTAGCCCCCTCATTTTTTCCCTCTACATCAAATCGCCTAAAATAGCAGATCTACAAGCTTATAGATCTGCTGAATTTTCACTCCAGAATAGGGAAAGTGGAGTTCCTGTGGTTAAAGGATAATAGCTGAAATAATATAAACTATACCTTAAATTACAAATAAAGTCAAATGCATGAAAATAAACAGTATTCTACTGATTGTCAGCCTTTCAGCATGGCCTAATCAATGTTCCGATGGATTAAGTGGTAGATAAGGATAATTGAGGTAGCACATTGATGTACTAAAGGATTAGCAGAGTAGCGGGCAGTCACTCACCATGCCTGCAGGGCACAGATGGGGTCGATCTCTGTGATGCACACGATTGCGCCAAGGGCCTTCAGAGCAGTACAGCAACCTTTCCCCACCTGAACAGATGACACAACACTGTACATTTAGCATAAATGTGTGTCAGAAAACAACATTGACCAAATTATGGTTGAGAACTTTGTTTGATAAAAGAATGACTCTGACCTCTCCATAACCACACACAACAACTTGTTTGCCTCCAAACATTACATCAGTGGTCCGTTTCAAGCTGACAATGGAGATGAAAGGCATTATCCCATTAGCTATTGACACATTCATGAAATGAGACACAATACCATATTTAACAGTGATTCACATTTCATGCGTTCGATATTACACTCCACTCACCCATCTAGGATGGATTCACGGCAGCAGTAGAGGTTGTCAAATTTCTGCTTGGTGACTGAGTCATTCACATTCATTGCCGGGACACACAGTTTGCCAGCCTTGGACAACTGGTACAATCTGAGAACAGACGTGGGAGGGTGAGTATACAGTACACACACACACACACACACACACACACACACACACACACACACACACACACACACACACACACACACACACACACACACACACACACACACACACACACACACACACACACACACACACACACACACAGACACACACACTAAGGTTTCAGGCTTTGTAACCTTTCCAGGGTGTCTGGCTAATTGGTTCCATGGAGAGCTGCCCTTGGACAGCTGCTATAGCTCATAGTGTAGGTCTATCATCTCTGCCAGCAGGACTACAGTAATATCAGGCCTACAACCTTTTCAAACCACAATGTCAAATTGAACTAATACCGATTTGAATTGTTTTCTCACTTCCAGCTCAGTTCAGTTCAGCTCAGTTGAGTTGAGTTCAGTTAATGTCTACCATCACAATAAAACTTTTAAAAGACTTAAGTCTGACATCTTCTCACATGCATCTGAAAGACTGTTAAAATACTTCAAGTCACACAAAGACAGTTTGGCAAAGACTAGGGATATTGCAGGGTCACTATTTTCAGGAATACAAGGTTGCGTCCGAAATCACATACTGCATAATAATAATAATAATATCTCAAATCGATATAACGTTTTTTTAAGTACCCAAAGACGCTTTACATGCTACATTTAATCAGTATTCTATTTGTCAACATACATTTCATGTATCGAACCACATGGACTGTTAGGAAATAGCCCCATCTTGTGACAGAGCAGAGGTACTACACATAAATAATAGAGATTTGTTGTTGACAAGGTTCACAAGATTTAACTTCCCATGAGCATACCCCAGGACTAAAGACTTGTGATAATATTAAACAGGTTTTGATTTGATCAGAACCGTCAAGACGAGAAAAGGACTGACTTAAGATACCACCTTACACCAAATGATCCTGATGATTGGAGTGCGCCTCAACTTGCACAAAACATGTCATGATGATTATATTCAGACATTGGGAAATTTGGCTGCGACAGTGAAATCCTTTAAAAGTCGTTTAAGGTTTAAGGCCAACATAAGCTTTTTATACAACACCAGAACATGACAAGTCCATTCTAACCTATGCACTCCAGTTACACTCTCCTCCACAATGCCCTGAGCCTTCTTGAACACACTGGGATACTTCTTGTACACCCAGTGAGTCAGGTCTCCCCCATCATCCAGGATCTAACACAAACAGTGGAACAAATTCAAAGAAAACATCAGCAACAAAATTCAGAGCTTCATACTGAGATTTGCCTTTTAAAAAGTGTTGTAAATAAATGGCAATGATCATTATCAATAATAATAATCATTATTTTTACTGTCTGTCTGTCTGTCTGTCTGTCTGTCTGTCTGTCTGTCTGTCTGTCTGTCAGTCAACTGCTAATCTCAACACAACTGGACCAATCTGTGTGAAACCCTGTTTGACAATGACTGTCAAACAGGTTTTTTCCATACCGTTTGCCTGTAATTACATTAATAAAATTGGGGGTGGGGCCTATTTCTTAAAAATATATGCAAGACATATTTACTTCTATGTGGTGTGTGTTTATTGTGCAGCTTTTCGTTGTTGTGAATCGATTGTGATGTTTTGTAGTTGTTTTCTTTTGTTTGGTGTTTTATAAATCCCATAAAGGATGGGTCTCATGGACAAGACACACACACACACACACAAAAAAATGCATTCATTCATACAGATGGGTGTTAAGTATATAATGGGAATTTCATGCTGATACCATGTTGGCCTGCCAGCCCTCTGTGTTGACACAGCGGTCGATGCACCACCAGAAGTCATCCTCTGACTCACCCTTCCATGCAAACACAGGTATTCCTACATGGGAATAAAACAAAACCTCATGTTGAAACACACAAAAAAAGAAAGTGAGAAAAAGCATAGCTGTGTGTGGGTGTCTGGTACAGATCCATTAAGTTAGTAGTATGTTGACTGAGTTTACTGAGCTGTAAGCCTTTACATAACAAATGTAACCAAATGGACTCTTTCGGTTCCATTGGGTTACAGGTGTCCATTTGGTTACATTTATTTTGTACACTCTCAGAGTTCAATTAAAAGCTAACTGTGAATCTTACCACTCTCAGCCAGCGCAGCCGCCACCTCATTCTGAGTGGAGTAGATGTTACAGGCTGTCCAGCGACATTGGGCCCCAAGGGCCACCAGAGTCTCAATCAAAACCTGACAGAGAGAGAGATTAAATGAAACTTATAAGAAAGGGACAGAAATCACACAGTGTAGTGACAGCCAGGTATCTGAGTAAATGGACTTACCGCCGTCTGAGCAGTAATATGGGTGCAGCCTACTATCTTGGCCCCTGCCAGAGGTTTCTCGCCCTGGGCTCTCTTCCTCAGGGATATCAGGGCTGACATATCTGTATGTAGAGAAACAGAGGGATTACAGACTTAGAGGAAACTGACACAAAATAAGGTATTTTTTCATTGTGTACAGGAATAAGCAGAACAATGTGCGTAGGTGTGCAGGTAATGGAAAATGTAGATTGGCTGAACAACAATGGCAGCATCAGCTGTTGGGGATTGAGGCTGGAGGAGCACTTAGGCCTACTGTACTTTAACACCCACCTGGGTGGGGGGGGGGGGGGAGAGAGAGAGAGAGAGAGAGAGAGAGAGAGAGAGAGAGAGAGAGAGAGAGAGAGAGAGAGAGAGAGAGAGAGAGAGAGAGAGAGAGAGAGAGAGAGAGAGAGAGAGAGAGAGAGAGAGACAGACAAATTCTAAGATAGAAGGAGAGACAGTTGAAGGAAATGAAAAAAGTAGCTTATAGGTGAATAGAAGAGAGAGAAAGATGCCCTGATCATGTTTCCCAATGGAGAGAACTGACAAAGCCCCAGCCTGGGGTCATGAACTGTTTGGGAGCCAAGAGAAGGACTTTAATATCAAACAATGCCAGAGCAGCAGAAACAGACACCATGTGATACGTATCTGGGAACAAAGTGGCCACAGGGAGCTCAAAGCCCTCTCTGTCTTGTCCACAGTGGTGCAGAGTGTCTAATTGCTTGTTGGCCCTCACAGCAACTCATACAGTATGTACTGTTAAGCGCGGTCCATACTCCTTCCGACCCTCCAAACCTTTCTTGTACAAGTATGTATTGGCCTTAAGTCAGCACAACTCCGATCCTCCTCTGGCCTATCGTCATACTAGATACATACAGTACAAGCACACGAGTGATCGTGTGATGTGACAATAAAGTTGATTCTGATTCTGAGATGCAATGTTCCTGTAATGAGACCAGCTCTTGGTTTAATGTGCCTGTGAGGAGACAACCGATTAATATTTACCTTGCTCTGCGATCTCGATCTCGCGCCGGCCGAACTCGGCCTGTTTGACGTTCTTAACACAGAAGTCGGTACTGCCCTGGGTGTTGAGTTGAGCCTTGTCCCGTGGGGAGGTCTCATCATCAGAGCTGTCTGAGTAAGAGGCGGCTGGGAAATGCAGGAGACCACACAAAAAGCCACCATTATGGCGCACACACAAGGATACAATTATGAAACTAATACTTATAATCATTGTGTAAATGGTGGAACTTTTTGTCTTTGTGTGTGTGTGTGTGTGTGTGTGTGTGTGTGTGTGTGTGTGTGTGTGTGTGTGTGTGTGTGTGTGTGTGTGTGTGTGTGTGTGTGTGTGTGTGTGTGTGTGTGTGTGTGTGTGTGTGTGTGTGTGTGTGTGTGTGTGCGTGCGTGCGTGCGTGCGTGCGTGCGTGCGTGCGTGCGTGCGTGCGTGCGTGCGTGCGTGCGTGCGTGCGTGCGTGCGTGCGTGCGTGCGTGCGTGCGTGCGTGCGTGCGTGCGTGCGTGCGTGCGTGCGTTGTACCTGAGCTGTAACTGTCTGTCGAGGACTGAGAGATGGACCGTGACAGAGAGCGTCGGCCAGCCTTGGTGGGGTACTTGCTGAACTCCTGTTTATCCTCTGTGTTAGCAAACTGGATCTGAAAAGCACACCAGACACAATGGAAAACAACAGGGATATAGACTACTGTATAAATCATAAACAAATTGTAGACAATAGACATGAATCACTTGATGCCATGCAGGCAGCACATGTCAGGACTTGCGTCTGTACTTTATATGCTTGTTTATTGTCAACACTGAAGCCCAGGGAGAGAGAAAATAAATGGTAGGCTATACAGCGAGCGTTAGATAATATAATAACACATTCTACTGTATGCCTGAGTTTCTGCTTTTATTTGATATTTATTTTTTCTGTGCCAGGCCAGACGAAAATATGTCACCTCAAAGCTCTGGGTACTACATCATCTGAGCCTTCTACATTAACGGAGCAGATAAATCACAGGTGGGTCAGGGGAGAAGGGAGGTGGGGCCTGTCTATTTTTATAAGCTCCCTCCCAAGTCTGGGATTTATGCTTCATTCAAATACACAGGCTTCAGCTGTTGGTATGGCTCACCTCCATGTCAACCAGACCCTTCAAAGGGCCCAGGATGAAAGTCCTGGGTGCGCAGAGAGTGGATAAAATACTGCTGGCTGCTAGGCCTGGATGTTTGCAGGCATGCTAAAAGCAAATTCATACTACATGTCGCATGACGAAAGTGTCTGTGTGCTTTGTTCAGTTGAATATACTGTACATCATCTTTATTGTGCGACATGGCTGGTCAATGACGTATACATTTGAGTCTCAAATAGGGTCACTATATAAACCCACAAATCCAATTTATTCCGTAAGAGTGCAACAGGGCTAATTATAGAACTCAAGACTAGTGGCTGATGTGAAATTGGCTTTCTTTAGCACTCTGTGGGCTAGAATTAGCCTCAAGATCCAAGAACTCCACTGACTGCCATGCACACGCTGAGCTAAGAGTCTGGCAGCCCTAGCAGCCAGACAACACTTAGATGTCACCATTAGAGAGATTAAGGAGAGTCTGACAGATGTCCCATTAGGTTCTTTAAACTGGGTCATCAGGGGCAGTGGGGAGCTGCAGAGTACGGTTACGCCTGATTTGTACTTAGTTGCGTGCCAGTGTCTCGCACCAGAAATAGCAGATCTACAAGCTCACATCTCATCACACTGCGACGCGTTGTGAGTTTGTAGATCAGCTATTTTCAGTGCGAGACACAATGCACAGCAAATTATAAATCAGGCTATACACCTGTGGACCAACTTAATGCAGTTTGATTGATATGGAGTCCCAACATGAACCCCTTTTAGCCAAGTAGCTTAGCACATGAAGACTTTGACGTTAACATACATACTATTGACAAAAGGGACAATTCCTTGCACTGCCCATTATCCTTGATGTGTCGATACAATGTGTTGTACCAAACAAACTATGCTGGAAATTAGATATTATCAGGCGATACCAAGCCATGTCACAGCTGAAAAAAACCCCAAGATGAGCAGGCTGTACGCTATCTAAAAGGAAGTGACACATTCATTCTTGAGATCTACAAGAATGGGCCTGTGAGAAGGTTGTTTCTGGACTGGGTAGCACTTCACTGAAACTGAATGGCTGCAGGTGAGCATCAGGTCTGGGCCTCATGACGTGTGATTCAGTTAAAGACCTCCTGGCTATGGCTCTGACCGGTAAAACTGTCACCAGGCTCCTTTATCCATTAAAGAACTGACAGGGACGGATCAATTGGGACTCACAAGATACAACCCAATTGATTTTGGTTGGCCGCGTGCCATGTAGTAGAAGAAGAAATGAATGATACATTTAACTCCCTAAAAGATAATGCTAATTGATGGTGGCGAAGGACAGAGTTCACAAAAAAAATCCCTTACTTGTCCATCTCTTCTTGCCCTTCCAAGAAAACAAGTGTAGTACAGTATGTCCATTCCAATATTCCTTCCCATAAAGCCTTTTATGTGGCTTGTTCTGATATTTTGTCCATAGAATATGTTTGGAGTCAAAACTAACACGTCTGCTTGCTGCGTTGACACAACACACAACTGATAATTCCGGGACAACATGAACGCCTGACTAAAAACAGATGGATAACATTTGAGTGTGATGTGAGCTGCACAGTATGATGTTAACGCAGACTGAGTGGTAATATAATGACAAAATACAACACTTCTACATTATAGAATGACATATTCAATAGTCATATACAGGTAAATGCCAGTTCAGTATATTTATGCAGGCTGACTTTAAAGTGGTGTCAATGATAAAATACTGATTACACTACATTGTTAGTAGTCCTATGCAATACTCAATAATCATATTGTATATGTAAACGACAGTTTAGTCTGTTTATGCAGTGAGACAAATAACGATAAAATACTACACACACAAATATGCAGTAAAACACTGCATACTAATGATGTGATATATTAGGGTTAAGTACCGATTTTCACATAAGATTGAGAGAGTTGGGAACTTGTGAAAATGGCACGCCTGGTGTAACTCTACACAATTATGAAAATTAGGATAAGATACTACTTATTCTGAATTTAAGGGGTTCACAAGGGCAACTACAAGATGTCTTGTACTTTATGGACAAATTGCCTTGAAAATACAGATTTTGAAACATCTCATGATTCATTTAGTGGTCTACGTTTCACATAAAATAAGAAATGAAGTTTTCAAACATGATCCAAACTGTGCAATGATGCTGCCAACTGTCATTCGTTATACTCTCACAACAACACTTCATTCCAAGGGCATTGATACCTGGGCCTGAACAGTCTGCAGTGTCAGTAAAAAATAAAGTCACTGCTTAATGAAACAATATGAACCGAGATGAGCAGCTGGTTCTATGTTCTAGCTCTCCTTTTTGCAGAGCAGCTTTTTGTTTTTGTTTTTTTGCATCAGTTTTAACTCCAGAGGATTAAGACTAAGTTCTGGCTAGTGCATTGCATTTCAATGTGTTTTATTTCCCCAGTATAGAGACTGCATACGCAGAGACTCATTCTCCTGTGGTCAGAACATTTAGGAAAATAGAGATTTACTGAAGACAGTGTTCTATTGTTGCAGTCAATGGCTTGCTCCAGAGTTCTGTCCTATTAATAACTGTGGTCTTTTGAAGAGATGATATTGCAACTAATTGACAGCCCTCAAATAATATATAATGGCCATTAAAACCCTACAGAATAGTTTGCAGTGGTGAGTAATTCAGGATTAAGAACCGCTCAGCCTAAATACAAAGACATTATTGAAAACTTGTGGCATACGAGAACCGACACTGACACATACTGTTCGTGTGTGTGTGTGTGTGTGTGTGTGTGTCAGTGGTACCCAAGCTGCTGATTAAAGTTACAATAGGAGCCCCTGGTGATGAGATAGTCGTGACTCACCCGCTCCCGCCCATGCCCGTGTCTGTGTGCCATGGTTGCCGGTCAGTCCCTGGCCTTTCAGGTTTGTTTCTGTCTCCCTGTGGCTGTGTGTCCTCTGTGTGATGGTGCTAGGTGTCCCTGATGTTATTATCCCACAACCCTCCCAGGCAGAGGTGGGGGGAGGTTCCCAGCTATTATCATCATTTCTAATGGCCAACCTGGAGAGAGAAAGAGAGAGAGAGGGGAGGCCGAGATAGTAGGGGCGTCCAACCCAGCCCTCTGTGTTTTCTCTCTCTCTCTCTCTCTCTCTCTCTCTCTCTCTCTCTCTCTCTCTCTCTCTCTCTCTTTCCCTACCCTTGACAACTAGCTGCTAGAATCAGTGTGTTATAGTCATGGCCAAGCTGTTAATGTTCTGAGAGCATATCATGTAAGGACACACACACACACACACGCACACGCACACACACACACACACACACACACACACACACACACACACACACACACACACACACACACACACACACACACACACACACAGCCTCACAACACTAACAGCAGCTTAGAGTAGTACTACTACAGAGTCACTAGTTTGGCCATACAGTACTAATAAGAGGGGATTGACGTGGGAATTATACTCTCCGTTTCCATTAGCCTTCTGTAGCATCTACAGGTCACCCAGCCCATACCATCTTAAGTCTAAGTACAGTTCCTGTCTTAGAAACATTATATTTAGCCATGTTGTGAATGGGCGGTATAAGGACAAAATGCAGGCTGGGCATATAGCAACATTAACCTAACATTAACCCAACACCACAAATATGTTACAGGGACTGCTATGCCAGAATGTGGAATGCCTACCAACAGTCATAAAAAACTGTGTGACTCCTTACCCTCCTTCAAAAACGCTCTAGAAGAGCACAAGTTTACAGGTGGCTGCAAATTGTAACTGGCCCCTGTAAAAAGTAAAAAGTCTAAGCTTATCACCGGAAATGACCCCCCCCCCCCCAACTGTACATTTATTTCTTTCTTATTAATACTTGTATATATGATGTATATATGATGCATATTACTGTATATTATTGTTTGTCTTTAAATGTCTCGAGGAATTGGATACACAGGACCGCTTATTTGGGTTATCCTTTAAGCATTCTTTTGTATTAATCTGTGCAAACTGTTAATAAAGTATTCAATCAATCAATCAAAACATCTGATCATCTGTCAGACCCTGCTGCTAAAGGGGAACTAACAGCTGTTACCCAAGAACTTGTCCCCAGTCAAGTTAGAGATGGAAAAACTCAGAAATGTGGCTTCAAGTATGACTTATTATTATTATACAGTACAGTATAAGTGAACAACTAACAACACAAATGACAAATCCACACTACAAAATGACCACACCTTCGTTGGCCTCTCACAGACAGGCGTCCGCGTACTGGTGCCATGTGATTTAGATCAACACAGACGTGACGGATTATACAGTGTTGTGAAAAAACATACATGCTGGTAATCCCCTCTGTTTAAACTATGACCTTTATTTGATAGTAAACCTTTGTAATGGAAGACTATCTGGACATAATGGTGTCGGGATCGAAACCCACAGAATTACAAATAACCATGAATTTTATAATCTGTTTGTTGTTCCCACGTGTATTGTTGTAGGAAAGTTTGACATTGCAGCCAGACACAGCATCAAGAATTTGAATGTCAAGGTAGAAATTGCACAAACAGAAATACTCCAAAACACAGTCTTTCTAAATGTCAATGGCACACAGGGAAAATGATGTAGACTAGACCAGTCCATATGGATGTGTTATATTTCTCATCTTAAAGCGATTTTTCTCCTGTTGTTACCATAGCTCAGGTAGTGGTGGTCAAATACTGAGCATGAAAGATTTGGTGTGCAGAAATAACAGAGGGAACCCATTTTCCAAATAGTTTCATAGACTAGTTTGACCTTGTGCACAAAGTTTCAAGTGGCGAATGTGTCTGAGTCTCTTTCTGGAGAATAAGAGAGGAGATGGGCTCTTTGCTCATATTTCATCCTTTGTCAATCAAATAATAATAACATCTGGTGGATCTCAACATAAACAAGGAGCGCAGATCCCCGCCAGGCCAGGTTGCCGCCTACCCTGGGCTTTGTTGCGACCTGTTGCACCGTCACCATTGAAAACCTTAGGGTGGCAGCTCTTTCTTGGCCTAGTGGGATTGTACGTGCTAAGTTTCAAGGCAATCAGACACTGTGTTCATGATTTGGGGCATTTTGTGCAAAACTGGCCACTGCCACAAACTTTGGAAGCCAATCGTAGCCAATCGGAATAGAATCTGAAAAATCTGACAATTATGTCTTGTTCACAGGACTATAGAGATTTGTGTGAGGTTCGGACAAAATCTGTACGAGTAGAACAGACAGACAGACTCACTGGAGTGAAAACATAATCCCTCGCCTTTGGCCACTCCGGCCTGGGGGGATAATTAAGTATGTCATACATACTACTAGACCTGACTAGACCTGATAATACAATCTAATAATAATCATTCTGGGTTATGTAAAATTGCTTGCAGAGATCTGATGTGAAAGATTATGCATGAATACATTTACAGTGACTGCCTCCATCTCCCAAGGGGTGTATTGTGTAACTGTTGGATGTATGAGTAGGGTTGTTCCACTCATCCACACTTCCACACGTGGAAACACACACACACACACACACACACACACACACACACACACACACACACACACACACACACACACACACACACACACACACACACACACACACACACACACACACACACACACACTCACACTCACACACACACAAAGAGTGGAGGAGGGTCTATTCCTTGGAATCTATTAGCTTGTAGTACTTGTTGGAACCCTGCATGGTTGGTTGATAATGTGAAACTCCAGAGTGCACTATATTGTTCCCACTTGAACAGCATCATCTTAACTGTTTTCATACTTGATATTTGCTGCTACGTTTTGTTTTATTTTCCCTGTTCTATCATTTTCAATATCTCTTGGGCCCATCGCGTTTATTTGTTTTACACAAACAGGTGGCACAGCTTGACCAGAGGCAGTCACAGGGCTCTCAGGTTTATTCATAACACTCAGAGCTGCTGTGTTTCATAAGAACAGTCCACATTCCTGCCATCCAATATGTTTTACATCAGACTCCCTGGGGCTGGTCCTACTCCCCATATTATTGCCCTTTCAGGCAGGGGGTCAGACAATAATAAGCCCTGCTGCACAGGACGATTTTTTTTTAACTTTACATTGTGGATGAGAGAAGATTTACCGTTTACTATTAAGTCTGCAAATGCAGATGTTTATTAGTCAGACTGTCATGGGATCTCCACAGGAAGGAGGAACAATAAAGGAACTTAGAATGACATACAAAATACTTTTTTATCAAAGTAGTTAGTTGCTTTGCATCAGAGATTGATGTTGTATGTAGCCTACAGAATACAATTTCTGCTCTGATCAAGAGCAGATAAAGACAAAACACTGGACACAACTTTGTTAACCAATAGCTTGACTTTTTACATATTTTATAGTTTCCCCACATCCTGTGGGACAGAGGGATTCTGGCTCTTTTGGCACTGTGGCTGCGGTATTCCATCTATTCTAGTGCATTATGAGATCTACGTGAATAACTGTTGATGAGAACAGTGGGTGCACTATGATGCCCACTTGGTACACTGGCACGGGTTATAGGCTAGAACAGTGGTTCCCAAACTTTTTAGCTCAAGACCCAAGAGAGAAATTAGACGTTTGCCCGGTACCATAGTGAAAATATCAGATCTACAAGCTCACATTTGGGAGCTTATTTTCAGTACTTCTTAAACATTTGTTTTCTAATTTATGGGATTTCTTAGATTTTTCATTTTTTATTTCATTTTTTATTATCTTTTGAAAAATCATTGAATTTGTTTTTAATTCATGAAAAAAAAATCCTTTTTTTTCTCTTTTATTTTTTCATGTTTTGAAACGTACTCGTGACCTATAAAAACGTGTCTGCGACCCATACCACAAATGGGTCCCGATCCACTGTTTGGGAAACAGTGGGCTAGAATATGCGATGTGTTTTATAATTTACAGTACTGCAGTGCTAATGCGCACCTTCGCACTTCCGTCCCGTTATACAACACGCACGCACGCACACACACACACACACACACACACACACACACACACACACACACACACACACACACACACACACACACACACACAGAGTCAATGGGTGATGTCTGTGATGAAGAGCATCATACCTTCTTGACAGACTTAAGCGTGGGCACCGCGGTGAAGGCTGCGGACGGCAGCTCCCCCACGTTCATGTTCATGTCGCTGTTCTTGCTCACAGTCATCGCAGAGTATTTCTCCGCAACGTTCTCGGTCTCTTTGACATATTTCGTCGCTTGTTTAACGACCTCCGATGACTTGCTGCCGTCCACCTCCGCGTCGGTCATGATGGCATGCAGGTGATGTTTATTGACCTCCTGTGATCAGAACAGTGTAATGGTTGTCCTCTTCCTCCTCCTCTTCTTCTTCTGCTTCTTCTTCCTCCTCCTCCTCCTCGCGTTGCCCTGCTTCTTGTGTCCCGAATCTCCCGATAGAGAAGAAAGCAAGCAGTTTATACTCAAGGTATTCTCGACACCCTTGTAGCACTGGAATTAAACTGAATGATCAGATCTACACTTTAAAATAAGCATGAATAGAAACACATCGTCGTCCAGGTCAGCCTCCAGCCATCCATTCCACAGACAGTAGCATCTAGAGAGGAGAGAGGGGGGCGGTGTGTGTGTGTGTGTGTGTGTGTGTGTGTGTGTGTGTGTGTGTGAGGCTGTCAGAGGGGGGCGGTGTGTGTGTTGAGGCTGTCACGGTGTCACCTGAACAAGTCGGCAGTGTGTGCGGTGTTGCCAGATTTTTCGAGAGGAATAAGCAACCAGGTCTATGAAAACAAGCTCAAAAGAAGCAACTTATATAGTATAGGACACATGAATGAACACTTTGAACCTATATACATAAGCTATTAATTTGAAAATAGCCAATCTACAAGCTCACAACGCGTTACGATGCGTTGTGAGCTTATTTTCAAGAAGAAAAATCTTGAAAAAATAATGTTTTTGAAACATTTTAAATACACAAATCTTGTATGGGGGTCCCTGGCACAAAATATTTTCAGATCTGTGGCCAAGTACATTTTAATTAGGGGGGTCCCTTTACTTGAAAAAGTTTGAGAACCAGCTGGTTTAAACAACATTTAGGAAAGAAGCCCAATTAAGCAACAACACCTTAGAAACAAGCCCCAAAAAAACACAACCACCAATAGACCCCTTAACAGCAGGGGTGGACTGGCCATTTGGCGTACCGGCCAAATGCCCGGTGGGCCGCGGGCCAGTGGGCCGCTGGGCCACCCAAAAAAAAAAAAAAAAAAAAAAAAAGTTTTTTTTTTTTTTTTTTAATCAAATATTTTCGCTCCCATTTTAGGATTATTACGGTCATTTCAGGGTCGCGTGGCCCAATTATTAGTTACATTAATGTTTGGGCTGGGATGCTTTCCAGCAGGGGCCTCAGTGCGGCTGCAGAGTTCATGTGCAGGGCTGGGCTGAAACAGTGAAACGCTCCCCCCCCCCTTGACAAAACGGTCCGGGGGGTGGTGGGCCGGTCCGGACCAAAATGCCAGGGCTGAATTTTGGTCCCAGTCCGGCCCTGCTTAACAGACGACGTCACACTGATAAGAACCAGTATGCGCGCAACCAGTATGCGCGCAATGAAACCCATTCTGTCAGGTCTCGCTAGGACGCGCCTCAACACACAAGAGGGGGTTGGGGTGTGCTGAAACCAGCGCACCCCAAAACAACGGGTTGAGAATTGATGGCGTGAAACAATCACCTGTGCGTCCAGTCTCAATGTTAGTAAACAAATAATTGGTCTACAAGCGACTTTGGAGAAAAACAAGCCCAAAGTCGCTTATAATAAGCATACTTGGCAACACTGAGTGTGTGCGGCGTTTGTCCAATCAACGTCGGAGGAGAGAAGGACCCCGTCACTGGCCGCTACAATGTAACTCTGACCGCATACATTCATTACATTGTAATCATTATGCTCGCTGCAATGATTTGAATGCAACACATACCAGTATTCATACTATTTTTTCCCTCCTTGCTTTTAGTCTAGCTATAGTTGTGCATCTGTTGTGCAGTTAATGTTAGATAATTGACTCATCTGACAGTTCTTTCACAAGGGAGAAGGTCAGACAGATGACCTTTTTGACACATTTTATAAAACACTAGTGCATTGTTTGATCATAACTACTTGAAATCTCATCTGATTCTGTGTAAAATAAAATAAAATAAACTGCAGTACTATTAATGTAAAAGATATATATATAGCCAAATCATTATTGTACCTGAATTTTTCAATATACTTCTTTCAGTCAATGGAAACAATGTGGGTACCAGATTTATAATATAGTAACAGCCCAAATATGTTAATTGTTGATATTATTGGGTTATTACTGCTAAACTTATTCCAAGGTCAGGTTGTATACATGTACGTAGTGTTTAATTTGATGCACCATTAATCAACACTGATGATACATCCCAGGTGTATTCACATGGTTTTTTATTTATAGTTATTCTATTTATAGTGGCTCATAGGAATAGACTACGTGACAACCAGGAACAGTCTGGTGACCACCGGAGACGGTGGACAACCAGAATGACGGCACCCGGGAGCAGTATGGGTTGGCGCCCCAGTCTGCGTCTTCCGTGAAGAAGAAGCCCAACAAATCCACGGTGAGGCCTTTTAGGGCCGCAAGTGGAGCCTGCAGTACCACCACGGCCCAAGACACCATCACGCCGGAGTGAAATGTTCGGAGCGGCGGAGTCTGGTGCCATGCTCAGGTCCTGGACCTGGTGAGATGAAGGAGGGGCCTGGACAGGAGGCCATCCACAGAGCCTATAGTCCCTCCACGTGCCAGAGCCTCCCTCGGTCCCGGCAGAGTAGTTCCGGAGAAGCGGACTTACCGTGGGTACTAGGACGTAAGTCGGGGCTTGATCAACCCCGGCTGGGTCACCTGTGCGAGGGTGTATGTTGCGAGACCCGAAACACCCGTCGACCCCAGGCTACAACACTGTTGATACGTCCCATCCACGTGTTTTTTTATTTATGTTTCAATACACAGCTTGTTAGAAGTTAAGGAACGACCATCAACTCAAGTCACTTTCATAAAATTTTATGAACACATGTTATCAACAGTTCAATGTCAAACATTTCTTTAAAAATAAAGAAAAAGAAATAATGGGCGACTGCATCAGAAGTAAAAAAGAAAATATCTATTTCCTATAATTTAAATAAAAAATATCCCTACCTAGGCTTGACAGGCGGTGAATAAGTAACTACATGAGTACAATGTGGTGCAACATGAATGAATTTGTATATTTTTCTCTACAAACACATTATGAAAAAAGATAATAGAAAATATGCCCCCCGTTGGGCACATCATTAATTACAACTGTTACACATTGGGGCACAAAGAATCATACAATCTCATTTTTTTTCTTCACATTTCAGTCCAAGGCGGTACCTACATAATAGTTTTTTTCCATGAGAGCTGAATGAATTCAAAGAAATCTCAACATAAAAGACATCACATACAATATAAAGGTACAAGTGTACCACAATTTCCACTTTCACATGTAAAATGTGTCAACTATCTTTAAATAGTACAGCTTTTATCCTGTACCAATTGCCAAAAATAGTTTAAGCAATGAGCATCCACTGGTGAAAAATCCAGTCTTAAGGGTTGACCAGAGTCTGAAATAAAATGGCTTCATATAGCGGTCATATGAAAGGTTGTGAAGTGCCGGTTCCACGTGTCTTCATATTTCACTGCCGTCAAAATAATATGACTTACTGTTTGTAAGTACTGATTGAGCTGAGCAATGAGGAACCCCTCCCCATTTCATGGGTGAGGAAGTCCAAATCATCTGCGGCAAGGTGGGCAGCTTTTCTGGAAGACTGATGATGGAGGAACAAATTACGGAAGAAACCAGTTAGTGGGTTTCTGGTTTGTTGGAGGAGGTGAGAGTATGGTGGGCTGATGGGTTAGCTGCAGGGTGGTGGTGATGGTGTCCTCAGATGGAGGCATTATATCAGTGATGGTGCTACGACACCCGGATCATCTGCGCCACCGTCTCATCGGCTGCTGCCTGGGCTGCTTCTTGCTGTTGCTGAGGAAGAGATATTAATATTAATATTTACCACTTGAAACCCTAGCACCCCCTATTCTGTGTGTGTGTGTGGGGGGGGACATTCGCCAGAAATAGCCGATCTACAAGCTCATCTGCTATTTCTGGCGAAGAGATTTTATGTAGAAGGAAACAGGAGCAGACCAAGTACAGAGTGAATTCAGGTCTGTTTTACAAAGTATAGAGGGTTTAAGTGGTTAGAATAGGATATTGAATCTTTGAAAATATTCTTACAAAATGACTTACAGAATACAGTGAATCAGTTACTTTTTTACTATAGTAGATAAATCCATCTTAAATTCCCCCGTCATATGCTAGTCAAACATGTACGTATATCGTTAACCAAGTTTACCTGTGCCAGGGCCAAAGCCATTTCTTCCTTCTCCTTGGGTGAAAAGAAACGTCCACCATCTCCTCGCTTGCGCTGCATGGCGTGACGATGGCGGGACTCATGTAGGTATTTCTGGTTAGAGGGAGGAAGTGGTTAGAGGGACCATGGCCAATTAACTGTTGTGAACACACAGAGTGTGCTCAAGTGAACCATGTTCTCCCAACATCTGCCAACGTTAGTTGGATAATCCCTACAATACACTGGGGGCTTCATCACGAGTCAATACAACAATTAAGTCAAACCAACAACAATCCTATTCAATTTGAGATCTGGAATGAAGTGAAACATTCCCAGTATTCATAGCCATACCGGGTTTGTTGATAAGAAGAATAAGTGCCTCTTACCCTCCTCTCCTTGGGAATCTTGCCCTCTGCCTCCAGCTTGGCACGGGCCTGTCTTCGTTTAAGGATGCGGTGGTACTGCTTGGCATTGACGTACAGAGGCTCTTCCTCCAGCATTTCAGCACCTGGCAGGGGGATACGCTGCATGGCTGGCATAGTGCCACCTCCAGGCACCATCTGATGGTGAAACACATACAAGGCAAAGAATCTGCTTAGAATCTATGGTTTGGAAAAGGTAGTGGAAAACCAATCAGATTGAAAAAGGAGTGCTCCTTTTTCAATCTGACTGGTTTTCCAATCATACTGTGACGTATATAATACTTGTACTGAGGTACAAGTATGTGTGAATACTGATAAATGCAGGTTGTGTGCAGGTACTGTATGTTTCCAAAACACATACAGTACAACCACTATGACTTGAAATACACATAGTAAACTTGAAGCATAATTAAACTTTGGTGGAGAGTTGGGTTATGCAGTTAGTAGTTACTGTACCTTGCCATGATGTAACTCCAAATATTGATGAGATATCTTCTATTGTAGATTATGAATTTATAATACAAAAATAAATACAAATCTCTACATTGACTTACATTGCTCAGTGAAATAGATAGATAGATAAAGTCAGAATTTTAGCACACCAACAAATGTGAACAAAGCTGATTCTGCCAATGTATAAAATGACAAAACCCAGTTAAGCAATTTTTGGGAAATAAAACTTTGTGTTGATTTTACTATTTTAGGCAGAAGCTTCAGCGACCGAATCACCACATTATTGCACGTGTAAGAAACAACAATATTATCATTGTAAATAGACAACAAAACACAGAAACTAGTTTTATACATAAGCTTTGTTAGCGTTCATTTGTGTCCTAAAAGTGAGACCTGTTTCACCGTGCAATGTATGGAGCAACTATTGAAGATCCAAACTCTACCAAAGTGTAATTGTGCTTTAATGTAAACACAAAAACATGTTTGAAATGCTCTGCTTCAAGGTGCACACATTTAAGAACTGATCAAAGACAATAAATATGATTCTAACAAAATGATTCAGGCACGCAGTGACTGCAAAATGTTGTATTTAGCCTGCAGGATTATCAGTATACGGTGCTCATTAGAATTATGATTTCTTTGCAAGCTGGAAAAATAGATGACACCGATTAATTGGTGAAAGGGAGTGTTACTTTGTAAATTGTATTAGTTAATTTTCCTCCACCACACAGCCCAACTAGTGTGCGAAGTCGGTAGGTAGATAGTTAATATAGGATGCTGGGTACCTCTGCAGTGGGTCTTACCATGACCATTCCACCTGTATTGACCATGTTGCCAGAGACTGGCAGGGTTACGGTCACAGTGCCTTGGCCACTGTTGGTGGTGTTGGTATTGTTGCCAGCCTGTACAATCTGGGCACCGGCCAAGCTGGATGCAGGGATGGTGATCATTCCTGTAGAGGGGTTCATCAACAGTATCATATACCCATCACTCAACATATAGACCTTTTGCATAATCAGGACACAAATGGGGAGTTGGTGCATACTAATGGTACAGTGTTCTAAGTTTGGCGTACAGTGGTTTGGTCGCACTGCTGTGTGACCCAAACCATGAAGTCATAGGAAAGGACTTTACCCTGCTGGAGGAGAGTGCCGTCTGCATTGACGGGCTGGTAGACGATGGTCTGTCCATCAGCTGTCTGGGCCACCTGCTGGCCCCCCTGTAAACTGATCTGCTGGCCCTGTACCAAGAGTGTATGGGAGGAACTCAGTTTGGATGCAAAAAATACTACTTCAGTCTTATACTCATTCATGCATTTTATATTGGTGCACTATTCTCCTCTGTGTTGAATCCCCCCCCCCTCCTCTGTGTTGAATCCCACCCCCCCCCTCCTCTTCTGTGGTGAAACATTTTTATAAACCATTTGGGATTTCTCATCAGCATTTTGCAGTTTTCCTCTTTCTCCATTTAGTCATAATTTCCATGTATAATTAAACTAATCCTAAAACCAGTCACAGCTGCCACATTAAGCCCTTTGTTAAGCCCCTTTGCACTTGTTTTTTATCTCACCTCCACAAAGCACTCATTTGTTTTTCTGTCTTTTTAACAATTCCGAAAGTTTCCCTTTACTTGAATAGTATAAAATCGTACTTATACACTATGAGAAACTAAACGGAACACCTGAACCATCTTAAACCGGAGTTGTCATAGTAATGGCTAATTTATACTTAGTTGCACGACCTCGTCGCACGGCAAATAATTATGTAAAGAAAATGCACTTTTTTCATTTGAAAAGTATGTCACATATTGAAAACATCAATATGTCACTGTCGTGCTACTAAGTATAAATAAAGACTGAGTGACCTGTTGATTGAATAGAGTGACCTGGTTCTGTCCCGCAGTGATGGCTGTCTGGGGCTGCTGGATAATGATCTGCTGGGGCTGCCCCTGTTGGCCCTGGAGCTGCAGGGTCTGACCGCCCTGCAACTGGATCTGTCCCCCCTGCAGCAGCTGGATCTATGCAGGCGTAAACACACAAACAATCAATACTAGATGCCTCATGCCAGACAGAAAAACGATAGATAAAGAGAGATTTTCTTGCACACAAGAAAATGCTCCCTTAAAAATTTAAGCACAAGTGTGTGAACTTTACTAAAACAGACACAAATAGTTGACCACTATGGAGTATGGACTATTTCATTTACTCATTAATTCACGCAGCCTCTAGCATTTACTTCTGATATGAGTTTTCCTCAGTACTTCCATGATAGGCCACTGGTTTGTATTTTGTGCATCATCAGAGGAGGTTTGGGTGCAAGAATCCTAGCCAGTCATTCAGAATTTCCCCCCATTTCTCCCCAATCTAGTTGTTATGCCAATTAATTCCTCCCCACACACATTTCTGTGTGTTGTCACTGCTGTTGTATCCTACTGGAGGTGCCCCCACCGGGAAGACGTAGAGCCTTCGTCCTACGACTCCTCCCGCCCAACACTCCCTGCTGACAGGTGCCGCCCCAGCCCGTAGGACTACGTGCTGTGACAAATAGCAACCTTCCCTCCCCCGAACACGGGCCGATTGTGTTCGTATAGACGCTCAACACTTAGACGCCTAAATCACCTTTATCCCCATTCTGTGGCAGATCGTCTCGACCATGTGTACATGCCTAAATGCATCGAGTTCCTGTCATGTGATTGGCTGAAATTTGCATTAAGGAGCAGTTGGACCACTACCTACTACAGTGGCCGGTGGGTATAAAAGTAGCATAAAATTTAAAGTCACATTTGTTGATGTTGATGTTTCGACATGGATCAGTTGTTAAGTCTAAGACGCTGGCACTCGGTAAAATCTATGAAGCAATTATTGTGCATGCTGACAGTGCATCGGGTCCTCTGGTTTTACTTTGTTTAGCTAAGCTTAAGAATGTTGCTGTGGAGTTAACATTTGAACACAGGTGTAAGAGTCACAAGACTGAGTCACTCACTTGTTGAAGTCCCTGGGTTCCAGACATAGGGACCTGCATAATTGTCTGGCCCTGGCCCCCTGACATGGCTTGCACCATGATCGGTTGTCCGGATGATGTGATAAGCTGGCCTCCACTCACTTGGACCATCAGTGGTTGCCCCTGGACCTATAGACAAGGATTTAAACAGTTATTGTAACCCATTAGGCGCTAGTTACCTTAATACAATAGTTATGGCTTAATCTACAACGAGCAAAGGGATGCAATTCAGGACCGGTCCCGAACCCACATCTTGGGTAATAGCATTTGATGAATTGCAACAATTCCTACCGTTTTTTTTTTTGGAATAGGAAATAAACACAACATGCCAAGAGGAGTGATCCCACTGTCATTTTGTAAATAAGACAAAACATGGCATGAGATGAGTCCTAAATGACAGCCCACAATGACTATGTTATACAAGTGAATCTTATGTACAGTAACTATGCAATAATTACTTGTCAAAACATTCACTGTCCAAGTTGATCAACACAAGACCCATGTTTCAAATTAGTTTCAAATAGCTGTGTCCTCATCTCATAGAGCAAGGTCTGAGGTGAGTTCTTACCGACTCACTTTTCAAGAGCAAAAGATAGAGGGGGAAAAAAATTAAAATATGAACAACTCGGGCATACAGTCGTCTATCAACAGCCATGAGTGAGGAGGCGAGAGACCTGAGACATGACACATTGGGCTGAGTCAATTTACATGCAGCTCGGGCAGATACAGGGCATGCTAGGAGAGAGGCTGCATCAAACAGCTCTGACATGGATCATGAACCACAGTGACTTCATGCACACTCAGACTGTGATGCTGTGGGGACACGGTGGCACAGGGCGGAGGTCACACCACTACCTGGAGAGTCTGCACCTGCTGGCCAGAGGCCGTCACCACTGGAGCCTCGGTTTGCAGCTGCACAGCCGTCACTGTGCCTTGCGTCTGCAGACAAGGCATGACAGCTACAGTGTCTGGCTTAGAACTACACAGAAACTACACAGCACTACCAGCAACGTTTATTTGTTCTATAGACCAGCTAGGCTAGCACATGGATATATCCTCGGTATGCCCTACCGGTTTTGTGCTCATGCATCTGTCAGTGTCAACTGTAATTTACTCAAATGCTGTAGTAGCAGACTAACATAGGGATGGGACGATATGAGAATTACATGTCACGATTATTGGGGCAAAAATAATTGCGATTAACGATATTATCCCAATAATCAAAATATGGCCGCTTGTAGATCTGCTGTTTTTGGCGAATACATTTGTGTAGAGTGAAATAAGAGTGTACCAAATGTGCACTTTACAGGTCCGTTTTATCAAGTATAGAGGGTTTAAGTGGTACTGAAGCTGTAGCTCAACAAAAGCGAATTCATCCTAGTGTAGGACAATTTCATGATAAATTAAAATCTCCACGATACGATTATTTAGTGAGTGATTTTTTATCATGATTATGACTAATAACCTTGTTATTCTCACCTGCTGGATCTGTCCATTGGAGGTCTGCACAACTATCTGCTCCCCAGTCGTGGTTGTGGCAGTGGTGTACTGCTCCATATCTAGCTAATGACACAATCCTCTCTTTAGAAGAGAGAAAACAGATGGGGCTGTCAGTAAAACCTTCACATATGACATCTATATATTTAAAAAATAAAAATAATGATAAAATGAAAAGGGCTAGCTTGATGGTTAATCTAACGTGACAAACCAGTGTCAAAACATGAAATGTAGTGATGTCAGTGCAACTCTGAACGTCAGCAACAATGCATGCCTTTGTTGTAAATGGAGGGCTTGGATCAGGATGCACCACATGGGACATATGTGTGTTGTTGTTGTTGTTGTCCTTTCTTTATACTGACTGTATGTGGTGTTCAAATGAATAACTGTCAAGTTGTTTTCTTGGGGGAGCTAACCAGGCTAACATTAGCATGCTAGCTAAATGTAGCTGGGTAATTAATCTAGGTCATGAATGAACACATAAACATAACTGGTGAGTTGACGTTATTTATTCCACCCATCAAATCAGATATTGGTTGTTGTTGTTGTTGTTTGTGGGGTCAGATTTACAGCTCGCTTCATGTAAAACAACAAGCAATCGCCCCTTCTTTGTCTGAGACTCAACACATTTAGCCAGCTATTGCTAACGCTCGTCGCTCACACCGATCATGTTTCCACGCAACAACAGCCTAACGTGGAAAAACAAAACAACAACCTAATGTGTTATTTAGCCCAGGTCGTGACAGTTGGAATCAAACTGCCGTTCGATTTTTGCATTTTGCAGGGTTAGTAATTTGGTTGGTCCGTGACAAACCAATCCGTGCTGACAACTACCAATGGCTTCAATCGGCTCTGCCTTACCGTCTATCCGCTGTCCGGTTCCCCTCTGATTGGCTCCAGTGCGGCTTGCTAAAGTCCAATCACCAAAGTGAGCGGACAAAATGGCGCAAATGAAACAACAGGGACAAGGGAGGAGGCGCGCGCACGACGCGCATGCATGAGACATGAAGGTACACACAAGTGACGCATGCCAGGCTGTCGACTGACCAGGAGATGTCGCCGTTGCCCTCCTTTCTAAGCAGGCGTTGTTTCTACAGTGAGCTTTTAACGACTCTATGGCTTATTATAGCTGCAAGTTGTAAAATGTATTGTTGCGAAACATTATTCGAGGGCTTAACTAAGTATCTAAAAATGAACCCATTTGTTTATGTAATCAAATCAAGCAATCTCTGAATTGAGTACAAAGAAACAAGCCAATGGCTTTCTTGTTTTTGTTGTTTTAAATTCCTATTAGCTGACCTTGTATTGAACTGCACAGCACTTTCATGTGTTTTTTCCTGCAAACTTCTAATAAAGTATTCAATCAATCAATCACTCAAGCTTGAACATCTCTAGTGCACTGGTTCTCAAACTTTTTCATGTCAAGGACCCCCAAAATCATAGGAATTTGGCCGCAGACCCCCATCTCAAATATGTTGTGCCAGGGAGATTTTTCTGACTTCTTCAAAAATAGCAGATGTACCAAGCTAGCAGTGCAGCACGAAGTGACCTTGTAGATCTGCCATTTTTAATAGGCAACGTATATATGGATAATGGGGTTAAAATGATTGTGATGCTGTATTAACACATTTTGCTGGGGACCCCCTGGAACCCCCTCAACTGCCTCAAGGACCCCTGGGGGTCCATGCCTGGACCCCCCCTTTGAGAACCACTGCTCTAGTGAGCGCCTCCAGTCCAGTAGGGGTCGCAGTCGCAGCACAGCAAATTTGTGCTGTACAATTGTGCTACACAAGCAGGAAGTTTTGAGCGGAAGTGTGTGTACATAGCTACATGATGTCAGTGTCCAACGAGTTTACTTCAGGACATGCTTGTGACGTATATTTTATAGCTATTTACTTGGATAGTAGATCTGAACATTTGATCCAGTAACATGGCCCTGACTGTCCGGCTGCTGTCCCTGGTCTCACGGCTCGCTGCTCCATCAGGAACGGCCGCGTTGTCAGCATGGAGCTGTCGTTTTAAAAGCCGGGATGATGCTAGAGCTACAGTCTGGGGGGAGCAGAGCCATTCACACTCACACAGGGCCTCAGACAGAAGACCAGGACGGCGACAAGACATGTTTGAAGAAGAAGCTGATTTGGAAGATGTAGATGATAAGCTGCAGGAATTAATTGAGTGAGAATAATTTATAACCACTCATCATTATGCACGTTATTTCTTTTATGAAATAACGATACATTTTGTTCTATATCATGGCATGATGTGACATGTTGTTGTTGGTCTTTGATTCTTTCGATGTATTTCAGTGAGGAGAGGAAGCGGCAGAATACTGTTAAATACCATAAGATTAGGAGGCAAATGACGCCCTCAGGAGCCCCGGAGAGGAAGCTGAGCTGGGTTTCTATGGAACAAATCAGGTAAGGACCACTGTGAGGGACCGTAGTAAACCAAGCTTTTTATTCAACCCAGTGTCTTACATAAGAACTCAACATGTTTGTAATGTTCTCCATCCCTCAGATATCTCAAGCAAGAGCAACCAGAGGAGTGGACAGTGGAGCGTCTGGCTGAGGGCTTCTCTGTCACCGCTGATGTCGTCCTAAGGGTTCTCAGGAGCAAGTTTACCCCTGTACCTGAAAGAAAAGCCAAGCAGGATGCAAAAGTGATGGCAAGACTCAGTCAGCAGGCCCTACCTCCAGGAAGAGGACAAGGACAGGACAGACCACAGCTGCCTAGTCTCAGCACGTTGGCTCTGTTGCCTGCAGAGAATTCTGCAAGTGCGTTGGTAACTCTGACATCCAAACAACAAGGCTCAAGGGCTCTAGCTGTCAGCCCAGGTGGTCGTCCTGACTCCCTCGCCACGCTGCCCACTCAGCTCTCAGTGTCACTAACAGTTCCCAGCCAACCTGCCCCAGTGATGTCCAGCTCAAATGCGAAAGACGGTGTTGCCAAGGACGGTGCTTTTGAGGACAGTGAGGAAGAGGAGGGCTGGGATGGGGAGGTGTTTTTAGAGGAAGAAATTGAGGAACTTATGCTAACAGCAAAGCATTCTCCCGTGGCGCGAATTGGAAATGAGTTCTTTGACAATGACGGCAATTTTCTGTATAGAATTTGAGAACTTCCTGCATATAATTGTTGGTTAACTGTGAGCTTACAGTTTGCCTTATTACATTTTTTTGTGTACAAAAAAAAGGAGCACTCACTGACGCAGTTACATGTTTTATATTGTTGCCTATAATTGTCACATGTTATTTGGTCAAATAAAATATTTAAACTCATTCACTATCAGGTGGTTCACTTAATGGGGTTCAATATTGTGAACGAAGGCAGTGGATTGCTGTTTAACCCATTAAGACCTGAGGTGATACTACAAATGCCTTCTAAATCAGTAGTTCACACTTTCAAGATTTTCCAAAAATGTTCAAAAATAGATGTACAAGCTTGTGCTACGCTGTGAGCTTGTATATCTGCTATTTTTGATTAGATCCACTGTATTTTTGTAAATTAGATACATTTACAGTTGCTGTATATCATAAATGTTTTGTTGAGATGCAGACTACTACAAACTAGATACTGATTTGTCAATATTTCTACTGAGCATTTAGTTTTACAGAAATCATTTGTAAAATGATACTGTTAATCAATATATAATTGATTATCTGATAATTGGCCCTCAATATGCCATAATAGTAAGGAAGGCCCTGCACTACTAGGCTAACTAGTAGAGGTACAGTGACACAGCAAAACAGTATGAAGAGGAGACATTGGTCAGTCTGAACTTTCACCTTCTGAGCAAGCTAACGTAATATCATACCTGGAGTTGTGAAAGACTCATTGCAAAATACACGGACCACCACAGTAATAAGAACCTAAACACACAAGTTAAGATGCATGAATGGTGAGACAGCACCTTAGGATATCCCAGCCTAAAGTCAACAGGTTACTTATAGACAAGAACTGGCAAATGTAAGACAGGGGTTCCCGGTTTGACCAGTCAATGTGACATGGACTTGGAAAGGTCAAAGCTCTCAGATGGGTAAATTGTTCTACTAATAACGTTAATGAATGTACTGGATTACACTGACGACATTCATCTCATGTATAAAGACCCTGAGGATCTTGTAAGATTCTCAGCAGACCTGCCGCGGTAAGCTCTTGTATATTGGCTATGCATGGCTGACTATTTAAATAAATTAATATGTGATTATAACTCGTCGTTGTCTGTCGTAACTTTGTTTAATAAGTTAACAATACAAAGCCATAAATCAAGAGACAAGTTCAGAATGGGAATTTCCAGAACTACAGGAACAAGTTAATTTATTGGTCACCCAAAGCAAATTGTTTCAAATATACAGAAGAAACGTTGCAGATACAAAGATGTGACATTGTATATTTACAGAACCATCACAATGACTTAATTAATTTATACAGCATTTCAAACTGCAAGAAAAGTGGGTCATCACCACTTTACCAGCAAACCTTCATTAAATAACAGTTTTACAGGCATCCACTCAGTCAGTGTTTAGCAGCTACATATCCCTGTATACACTCTCTTGCCAGTTAAGGTCAAGTTTACTCTCAAATTCAGACTAAAACATACAAGTCAGAATCAGTCACTTAGATGAGACATGAAACATTGTGTAGAGAATTATTGGGTTATCAGCCTATTTTTATGGATCAGATAAAATGAGTTGAATCAACGTGTGATCAGAAACAAATCCTGATCAATTATTACTGGTGTGTAGGAAATTAGACTTTCTATTTCTGAAAGATTTATTAACTTTGGCAACAATTTCAACTTAGGAGTGTTATTGACTTACTGGATGTAACAGTGGTTACACAATAGCCGACACACAATTATTGAATACGTACTTGCCACACATCATATTCTAGTACCAGGCACTTGTATAACCACATCCAAGCTATATCACATTTACTGCACTCTGAACCTGCTCATCATAAATAAATATAACCTGAATGAAAACTAATGCATTGAACACAAGAAAAAAAACAAGAAAAAAAACAGCTGTGCAACAAAATGTTGAAAGAAGCACATATGTTGGAGTTCATTCGATGGACAAGACATAACTGAAGTCATTGGTCAATCCAATGAATCCAGGAAGATAAAAAAAGTATGAATTTTTACAGTAGTTTGTTAAAGGATGACTCCACCCGTCTTCAACCTATCTTCATATAATTGGTCCTCACTAATGCCCAATATAAGATGGTACCATTTTTGTCTACCCTGTCTGTCTCTCAGAGGAGGGCTGTGGACAGTTCAGAAACCTGCCTACCAGTGACATCATCAATGGGGAATCCAAGCTAATAGAAACGGCAGGCTTTCTAGTCCTGGAAAGTTAGCATGCTAAAATGGAAGCCATTGTTTTCGCATTATAAAAAAAGAAAAAAAGTGCAATCTTGTTTGGGAAAAAAACCTGCCTAATGATGATGTCACTGGTGGCGGGTTTCTGAAGTGTCCACAGCCCTCCTATGAGACACGGTAGAATTTAATGAACATGAACATTATTGAGGACCAATTATATGAAGATAGGTTGAAAATGGGTGAAGTCGTCTTTTAAGCAATGGCATACCCCAGTTAGAAACATAAAATGTCCCTGTGGCTCTGGAGAAATAGTCTCACCATAAACATACAAATATCTGGTGTCAGCTTATACAGCCAGTCATGTTGGTTAGTTAACTCATATCTGCCAATTTGCTAGCATCAGTCAACCATACTAGCCGCATTTACATAATCACTTTTCGTGTAGCTTCCGCCTTACAGTTAAATTGGTGCATTACAGTATTTCATATATGAATGAATCTGGTATTGTAAAAAATAGCTGTCAATATATTTACTATCAAACTAGATATTTATTCAGTTGTCTAATGATGCAATTTTTCAAACCAAATGGATATTATTCACATTGAATAATTATGTAAATTAAGTTGAAAAGTTCTTGTCACTGCAAAAACTATAGTAATCATACACATGACTTATGTGATGTGCACATGATATATGCAACAAATGAGATGTTACAATATTTTTTCATTCATTTAATTTAATATGTAGGAAACCTGCTAAAACAAACTTTGCCTACAAAGGACCTTGTGCTTTTGGCAGTCACTACTGCTCTCATTAGTTTTTGATCAAAATTACATCATGAAAGACACTCTCCTCTTCCATAGATTTTGATGCATTATGTTAAAAATAAGCATGGGCATGGTATTTCACATCTCTATTTATCAAAACGGACTATTTGGAGGTTCTACAGATATTGCCGCTATTAAAGTGTAACAGTGAATGTGCCCACACAACGTATCTTAACATGTTATTGCTATCAAACTGAATGCAAACGGCAGTTGCCATTTGCATTTTATTACTTGTTACCACCATTTAAGTGAAAGTTAAGGTGAAATGAGTAGCTTCGGAGAGTTATGACCCAAGCCAGAGTGATCGACAGCAGCCATATGACCACATTACCAAAAATAAATTGTATCACTAATGGAAAAAAGAAAAAGATTTATGTACAAGTGTATGAGGATGAGGGAAGGACACACACCTTTGATACAAGTAGATAATATTGCAAGGAACACTCCCACATGATGGGAGAGGCAGAACCCATAATGCAACGGTGGAATGCGACTAAAATTAAGTTGCTTTAAAGCAGGACTCTCTTACTCTGGTTCTGTCATCAATCCAAATTCACTGCCTCATTCCTCTGTTCCCAAAAGAAAGAACTTGGAAATTAGAAACTCAGCCGACAGGATCAATAATCAACGTGCAACACTACTAAGTCCCTTCAGTTTTCCTCAACTGTGGCATTAGTCCAAGGGAAGCCTCTGTACATTCATTGGATACCTCATGGATGACAGCAGTGACATAGACTCTTCACACAGCTGTGGAGGCCAAAGGTCACACTAGAAGGTAAAAGGAGGAAGTAGCTGGAGGCAGAACAGTGGCCAGCCGCCAAGTTTGACTGGAAACCTCACACTCTATTGCAGCATGACAGGTTGTGCCTGCTATTCAAGGAGGTCCTGTGTACAGAGAAAGAAACAACATAGGAATGAAGCCAAGGTTAGCCACAAGAGGAAGATATCCCTGTTGTTAATCCCACCCCAAAAAACATCCATGTCGTTCTGTTTATGACTCGTTTATCTCCCTTCAGTTATGAACTAAATCTCTTTCAAAGTCATACTTTTTGGAATCCTAATGCTTAATTTATACTAGATGTAGTAGTAGATTGGCTATTTTAACCGTTGTACGAGAATCAGACTTAAATATTAGTACCTCATCAGAGTCGTCGTGGAACTCCCTCTTGCCGTTCTGGGTGTGGTTGGTCTCCAGTGGTTCGTCCACCCCTTCAATACCATTGGCTTCAGCATGCTGCTGCAGCACAGAGTACCTGTGCACCAGGAACCTGTAGGGCAGAGTCAAAAGGTTATTTGAATCGTAAAAAGGCAGAAGAAGAAGATAATTGCACAAAGTCATACCACTGGGAAAAAAATCCCTTGATGACAAATACACAAATGCGTTTTAGTATGGGATCCTAGGCTCCTACGTAGCACACATTTTATTTAAGTGTGGACAGGCTTATGTACCAAAAAAAAAAAGAGTATAAATCTAAAGCCTGATTTCTGAAAATATCTACAGGCTCACAATGCGTTGCAACGCAATGCGTGGTGAGCTTGTAGATAGGCTATTTTCGGTGCACGACACCAGTGTGCAAATAAGTATAAGCCAGGCTTAAGCAAAGAGCTCCCACTGACCTTCCACCACAGACGTATTTCTTGATGAAGAGAACCCCAGCTACAGTGCTGAGCAGCATAATGATGACAACTGTCACCACTATGGGAACAGATTTGGAGGATGACATCTCCATCTGCACAACAAAACAAACAAAAGTAAAACATTGAACAAAGGAATGTATGGTAATACACAACATCTGACAAAATAAGGTGTAAGCCTAATTTATACACTGTAATACGACAGTCGCTTGGCAGCGTTGTTGTTAGCTTGAAGATCAGCCATGCTGCACCATACCACCATATAAATTAAGCTTTACTCACCGTTGGTGTGTCCACCAGGTCACTGACACACTTCTTGCTGAGGTCTATCTCTTTTCGCTTAGGCTCCTTTCCCCCTTCACATTTATCTCCTGGGATTTTCCTATATCTTTATACGAGAGGGCATTGGTCATTTGATGCTCATTTATACTTTGCCACGACGTGACACATATTTCAGTTGGAAATCAGTTTCCTCACTGAAAAGGAGGAAACGGTTCCCAACAGACAATTTGTTTTTGATAATCAGTCATTTTCATCTAGCTCATGCAATTAAGTAAGAATTTGGCTTAAATGTCAGTGCATGAAGACACATATCACATACTATTGTGTGATGATTGTGTTTTATTGAATTAACACAAAGTAAACTTATCTTACCCACTAGTCTGCAGCTGCTCCTCCCTGCCATGCAAGCAGAACTCAAGAACCCGACCTATCAAATCAGGCTGCTCCAAACACTCTGAGCTGTTCTCCTTACGGTAGTAGCCAAAGTCACTGCAGAAGGGACAGGGGGTACAGAAGATGACAGGAGAGTGTGGAAACGGGGGTTGATTGGATTGTACATTGACCACATTATTGAAATGTCAACAAGACAACATGTTACACACCACATATCTAGAACAAACTACCAGAAAACTGCAGGTCTGCTACAACTCTCATTTCTTTTAAATCACAGCAAAAAAAAACTTTCTTCTGCCTTTTGAGCTTTTCTTTACTTATTATTCTGCACTGTAATTTTAATAATTTATAATAATTTTAATGAAACATTTTGACTTCTTTTGTTTTTATTGTATTAAAAAGTCAGCTTATATTGTATTTGTCTGCTGTGTCCTGAATAGGCGTTTCTTATCAAGGAGATAGGTGTAACTTTTTAACTTTTACTGAATTCAAATGTACTCCTTTTTAACTTTTACTGAAATCAAATTTATTCCTGTTATATTATTATTAAAATCTTAGTGTTTTGCCAATTATTTGGGGGCCCACTTGCAATATCCTTACGGTCCACAGGTTGGGAATCGCTGATCTATTGAAAAAAAAAAAATGTGTTGCATTAAAGTTGAAACCTTACCATAGGTAGTCATCCAGAGTGCACTCGCAGGGGGTGGGCTGGGTATTGACTTGGTAATCTCTTCCGTTCAAGCAAACAGAGTCCTTCCTCAAACGCAGGAACTTCTCTTTGTAGCCCAGCATGCAGCCATCGTTGGGGTCACTGATGTCATCAGAGTGCGCTAACCACTGCACGTAGTCCCTGTCATCACCTTGTGAAATAATTATACAGGGCTTTTTCATTAATGGACATAGTTAATAATATTTGTAAATTGCTGAAAATGTATTTATTTTACATACAGTTTATTGATTTCATATTGTCATCGTCAGACTAACTGTATCAAAAGCCCAACTATCGATTATTTTGTTACTTTAAAAAAATAGAAAAATTCATCGATTACATTTTTATTTTTTTACTAAATCAGTCTATTTAACCACTTAAGCCATAGCTTATACTTTGTCCTACAACAGTATAGTGCAAAATTGCAAAACACTTTTTCTTTTAGAGAAAAAAAGCTACACTTAATTTCCCCCCCAAAAATACTTTTTTATAATCGATTAAATCGATTACTTCGATGAACTGTTGCACCCCTACGACCATGTCACTCACATTCTCTAGTGAGGAGCTCTTCGAAGTCAATGGTGACAGAGACCCAGTACTGGCTGATGAGTGAATCTCGGTAGCCCCAGATACTGACATTCATGGAACGAGCGCCCGGCTCTGATGCAAGTCCTGTGAAGTGGATGGGATCGTTGGTGAAGTTGTATACACCCCAGCACTGGCCTTCATCAGTGGAAAATCTAACAGACGAGCAAAGGATATGCAGTCATCAGGATAATCGTTAGATTTTAGCACTGGTGCAGGACAAAACAACATACAAGAGCAAAAGAAAAGAAAAGCATTCTATGCATAGTAAATGTGCAGCATCTAGTGTAACAGATCTCGTGTGACATTAGCAGGGGCAGTAATATTTTCATGGTAACGCAAGCTCTACCAATCAGAGACATTGCTTCTACATATTTCAGTTCTGTGCATTAAATGTAATGTGATTGAATCATGACTGGTAGCCTTTTCTGGTCTTCACTCTGTAAGAGAGGAGCTGTGTAGCACTGTCAATGTATTGTGTGATCTGTCTATGTATTGTGTATTTATGTTATGTATTGCGATTTTTTTGTATCCTGATGGCTGCTTGGTACAAAATGAATTTCCGCAAGGACAAATAAAGTATCTATCTATCTATTTCTCAGTGACATCGCAAATAAAACATGTTAAAACTAGATTGATTACATACGAAGCATATAGCATCGTTTTGCAACCACGTGGCTCGTGGCAAATCTACATTTGATCGTTACTACATTATAGCTGATAATACAATTCTCTATTCTATTAGAGATGCTAGGGTGAAAGTGGTTAAATGCATTATACAAAATACAAGTATAATGCATTGTATTTATACAACATTTTCATTAAAAGTGAAACAAGTACCACAAGCAAAAAAGGCATACGCAAATAAAAAAAAGACAAGAAAAAAAGGCCAACGCAAAAGCAGTAGTTAGCAGCGATTAGCATTGATCCAGCCCAGGCCTCTCTACCTTCCCTTCAACTGTGACTCACTTGATCTGGTGGATGGGTTGGGTGGTGCTGTGCTCCACAGCCACCAGCAGGCCTCCAGAGTCCAGGATGGCATAGTGATGGGGGCCCTTGAGGGCCTTTAGCCAGGTGTAACCGCCATCATCAGATACATAGACATCAGCTTTCATCACAGAGATGGCATCACCAACACTTCCTGAAGATGCATAAGGTCAGAGGATAAGCTACCAAAACACCTCATCTACCTCAACACACCACATCCAGTGGCGTTATACTCAAACTTTTCCTAAACATTTAAAGGTTGTTGACGTAAATGAACAGCTCCCTGTGAAAACAAATTCTCAGAAACAGTGACATATTCTTAAAGTGATAGTTTACTCAAAAATTATAACTTGTCAACTGGTTTTACTTACAGTAATTCACCCTACAGTATACTGTATACGTTGTTGTATGTATGAAAATAGCCAATCTACTGTGAGATGGAAGATCAGCTTTTTTTGTGCCCAAAATAGGTTGAAAGTGGTTAAAAGTACTAATGGTCCTTATTTATTTAATGAAGGTATGTATCATTCTGAATGACCAACCAACCAAATGTCCTCCTCCCCGCTTCACCTTCGTCTTTACGGTCATGTAAATTTGTCCTACTGTAAATCTAATTTAGTCGAACCCTATATAGCTTGCTGCTTAGCAGAAATGGACATTAAAAAAATAATTGCAATTTTTATTTGAATAATAATTATAAATAAATGAGAATCTAGAATAATAAAAGTTTAACATATAAACAGCCTTGTGGCTTCGCTCGAGCACATGCATGCATGATTAATAGAAATAATGAAATAACAAAATAATGAGAATCGCAATCCTGCTTGTAATTTCGATTCACTGAATTGAAAGTCTATTTCAATTCGATTTTGATTGGTATTGAAAAATCATGACACCCTTCTTACATAAGTGCTGTAAATCAGTAGCATAAAAACAAAAAATATTTTCGTAGGCTGTAACTGAGCAGCGGATGCTGACGGCGGTCTGTGGGGACATTACCGTGAGCTATAATGAGGCCTACAGCGTTGGGCTCAGACAGAGGGAGCATGGGGACATTCAGCCTCACAGCAGTACTGTAGGCAGCATGTATGTGGAGACTGCACTGTAGAGACACAAAGACAACACGCTTGAAACTCGACTCGCAGTCATATATGTAGTCTGTGTTTATATATTGAAGCAAATAACTACAAATTTAAACACATTTATATACATCAAATTTGGTCACCACTTTTCATACACTGCAATAATCTAATATAATCTAAATAAAATGGAGTCTTTTGAGGTCAAGTTTCTACCAAGTCTAACTATCAGGTTTCTGTCCATCCCCAGGCACACCTAAAACCAGTATTTACCTTGTCAGGGTCTTTTGCCGTGGCATCACAGTTGGTGTTGGAAGGTTTCCGCAGTGGCACCCACTCACCACCCTGGTCAAAGGACACCACAGACTGCACCGAGCCATCTGGAACAACAAGACAATGACTTCAGAGCCAGCTCGTCCTCTCGACAGGCGGCTCATCTCACACAAAACAGCTAATTAAATATTTACTTAAGAGGCCCACAGTTCAAAAATTAGAAGTCTGATACACAAGAAAGATGTGCCTGGGTGTATACGTATGTGACAGAAACGGAGGTGCGTGTATACATACGTGCATGTACATGAGAGTTGTGGGATGTAGGTCGAATATGTTTGAGTGCTAGCATAATGGTGCCCAGCCCACATAATCACTTTATATATATATAAACTTAATTCATTTATTTTTCCTTTCCTTGTTAATTCACCTCAAATACCTTTAAGTGCGGTCGAATATGTTTGAGTGCTAGCATGCATTTGTGTGTTGCTATTTGACATGGTAGAAGTTGGACACATGCTGTAAGCATGTCTATGTGTAATGTATGCATGTGTGTCCAGGACAGTGACAGTTTCAACGGTGTCATTCGCCAAAGAGAGTGACGGCGTATTAACGACAAAGCATACATTTAGTATCATAGCTACCTTCAGCTAGCACACTAGTGATAAAGACTCCCCGGAGAGAGGTGACATTAGTGAAGTCAGTGTCGCCTCCAGTGGTGGTGTAGAGGTGGCGCTCCAGGGACTTGGAGTACACAGTGCCGCGGTCGTCTGATACATAAATGGTGCCAAATCCTGTATCTGTAGGCATAAATAACCACTTTCAGCAAAGAAACAAATGTATTTCTATAACACATGTAATGGGTGGGCTCTACACTGCTTAGTATGTTCAACAGCAAACCAAAACAACAGAATTGACAATTAACCATATAGTTTCACAACAGAAAGTTTTGAATAGTCTGTGATTTCATTCTTGGAATTCATCATTTGGAATATAACAGCAGGTCAGTGTTAATGATCTAAATCTATGCTTGATAACCTTTTTTCGAAATTGCGACACCAAGGGTTAAAGTGGTTCACTGACCTCCAGGTTCATCTACATGCATGAAAACCATATCATTGTTGGCTGCTAAAATGGAGTAGAACTGTTCATGTCCAACAGGGGGCAGCTGGGCCATGTTCCACACATCACCCTGATCCACTGACACATGGATCATCCTCAGGGTAAACTGCAGACAGATGACAGAAAGGAGATGCTTTTTAAACAAGAAAGAACACCTTCAAAGCAACTTCCGCACCCACACACCCATAAAAATGTCAACAGAGTGATGGAATGGAGCTTAGTGTAAAAATAGCATACACAAACCTATGCAAATACTTGAACACAGCCTGACAAACAAGAGGGTAGACACATACATGCCAGCAAACTCAAGGAGAAGAATCTGTCTGTCAGAGCCACAATTGTACCAATTGTACTAAACCTGATCTACAATGACTAATGATTAATTCTATTCGAACATTGTCAACACTTTCTATTCCAAAACAAATGACATACTGACATACTGTATTGTGAACTGGAAAAAGTATGATGTAATGCTTTTTTCAGATGTGATAGATGTGACACACTTAGCCACTTTCACTTTCTCTTGAAACGTTTAAAAAAATTGAAGATCTAAAAGCTCACAACACGGTGCGATGCGACACGTGAGCTTTTTGCAAAAAAAAAAAAAACGTTTACAGAAAATACAAAACATACAAATTTGAAATATTGAGATACAAGGTTTCTGTCCGACAGCAACGATATACAGAATCAATACTACGACCTCGGCATATAGCTCACATTTCCCCCATTTGCTATTGATGAGAGCTCATACCAACCTTGCCTGTCATTACAGAGGCGAAGATGAAACGTCCACCAAGCCCAAAGGAGAAGAGCTTAGTGGCCACGGTCTTGATCGTTTTCCCATAGTCTGTTGTCCTTCTCAACTCCAGCATACCTCGGTCAGCTGAAACATAAGGAATCATTATAACAGAGATCTTATTGTGCAGTTGGAAATACAGTAGTGCAAATGATACAGTGTTTGGTAATGTCAACATTTGTAAAGATTTGAGATCCAATCAAAGGAGAACACTAACTCGTTGCTCCTGTGTCTTTTTACATAGGCTACTGTTTACCATTTAGGCCTATTGAAAATAAGCGTTTTATTAATCAATCTCAGGAAAATACTATCCTTAAATTGACTTGTGTGGTTGTGGCATTGGTATAGAATAAAATCGCTGGCTGAGGAAAGCATATGATGAAGGTTTGACTGACAACGTTCAAAATTGTAAAGACATCAGTTTTCATTCACAGTTCCTGAGGTTGGGGCTTAATGATGTTTTTAAATGACATTTTGCTTCACAGTTTGAGGGAGACACTCACCGCAAGATCCGTTGACGTTTGTGCTGAAGAAGATGGTGTTTTTCATCCCCCTACAAACACAGAGGAAAGGAACAGGTATGTCAGATAAGCGCTCCCCCACATATATCGGCTCAGAGAGTCAAGGCTATATAAACAGAAGAGATGCGGATTGGCTTTGTTAATGAATAAGTCAAGTTAACCTACATCGGACTGCGGAACCTTTGGGATGAAAACATTTCTTGCCTTAGGGGGGAAAAGTTAACCACTTAAGCCCTATATACATACTTTGTTGTAAATTTTCAAAAATAACACATCTACAAGCTCACAATTCCTCGCATCGCAATGAGCTTGTAGATCTGCTATTTTTTGAAAATGTGTAAAACAAATTATTATTTTATATATATATATATATATATATATATATATATATATATATATATATATATATATATATATATATATATATATATATATATATATATATATATATATATATATATATATATATATATATATATAGATAGATTACCTAGATACTGATGCCAGGTTAATGTGGTTAATATTTCACATTTGGCATCCACAGTAATCTTTGAGAATGTGAGACCATGCATGATATAACGGAAATGGCTCTTGTTTTCTTCATAGTTGCATAGATACTGGATGAGCAAGTATAAACAAATCTCACTTGACTGGCACTTCCAACAGACTTGTGCCTGATTTATACAGTACTTGGTTGCGCATCATGTTCAATCTAAAAGCTCACGCGTTGCTTCTGCAACCGGTTTCTTTCAGTGCACGACAACGGCCCACAACAAGGACAAACCAGGCCTTACTAGTGTGAAAGAAACATAGCTTAGCACCTTAGCTTGTCATATTTCATTCATTGTGTGGTGTCACATGCTATTGCTTATCAATATAATCAGCATAAAACCTTGCCCTGCCTAAATATGTACTTTACGCCAAGTGTTTTGACTCCAGAAAACTGCCCCAGTTGAGTTTGACCTATTTTGCCATGGACTGTTCATATCAAGGTTAGGCCTCATGAGAGAATACTAAAAGCTGTGTCAGAGAAAAGACGGAACAGTGTGTGTCAGAGAAAAGACGGAACAGTGTGTACAACTCTATCAAGCTCAGCAGTCTTGGCGTTACCGACTTAGAAACCAAAGTCAACAAACATATTCAAGGATACCAAAGACACCCGATGATGCATACCAGGAAATAACAATGAGAAAAATAGTACTGCTGGCTACAGCCTGGAAACAATCAGCTAGTCACACAGTAACCAACCTTGTTACCTTACAATCCTGTCTAGGGAAGGATGGAAGCAGAGTTTTGCCTATTTTACAATTATGTAGCAATAAAACAAGCTTACGTACGTTACGCCCCCTAGTTCACACCAACAACGACAGTGGTTTTCCGCCAAATGACTGTGCTCAAAATGTCTTAAACTTCCTTGTCACCATCACGTGTACGCACGACTTTTTTCTGAAACCACCCCCTGTCACAGTGAATTCGCTACTTGCCAAAGACCAGGGGTCTTCAACATTTTTCAGGCCAAATACCCTTTACCTGAGAGTGAGAGTGAGAGAGCGAGAGAGACGAAGCAAGGACCCCCACTACACCCATGGAGAGCCAGTCAAGCATCATTTTGTCTATTTCATGTGCACAACACGTAAACACATTTCTTGCCTTGATCAACAATCTCTCAAAACAAGAAATGAGAATACAGTATCTTCCCCATAGCTATAATAACTATGACTGTTATGGGAACACAGAGAGAAAAACAGAGAAGCAGTTGTTAAACTGATACTGTATACACCAGCATAAAACACTTCCTGAACTCTTCACCCTGTGCCACACAGATAAGAACTGGGTTCTACTTCTACTCCATTTCCATATATAGTTTCATGACAGTTATCTCTCTGAGAAGTAACTTAAGTTAACTGGTAAACATAAGGACATTATAACATATTTAATCCTGCACACTGACTAACTAAACACACCATATTTAGCTTCTACTTGAGCACTGGGCATTGATACAAAGTAAAATCCGGAGTGTTAATTAAAATGTTATTATTGTGTGTAAAGATGATGTGCAAATGGTATTTGTCTTTTGCCGTCTCTTACCATTTAACCAGGCACACCATGTCATGGATCTTTCTCCAGGTTCCACCAAAGTCCTCGGACAGCCACAGTTCATTCTGAGGGCATAAAATAAGACCAGGTAGATGAGAACAGGTATCTTTTGAGACCAGGTATCTTTTGCAATGGCAAAAGATACCACCACTTACCTACACTTTTAATACTAGACAAGTATAATGTACAGCTGTCCAAATAAATTACAAATGTACATAAACAATAGTTTTGTTAACAGTGGCCATCCATCCCATAAATGTGTCTGATACAAACATGCCATTGTTTGCCATAATGTATACAATGCCATAATGCAACTATGATGAGCTGCTCATGCACATAACAGCTCAACTACCTCAGCAGTCATGACAAATGTATTAGGAATGTATACATTACTAAAGTTGTTTGGCAAGAAAGAATGCTCTTTCCAGAGCTCCAGAGAGCTAAACCATGGTGCATGACAGCACCCACCCAGTCTTGCCCAAAAATGGAGGGACGGTAGATCTGAGATAGAATTCACAAAATGTGAAAAATATTCACACACACACACAAAAATAAAAAATAAACATCTACGCCGGTGTAGCAGTGGAGAGTCCGTTCCACGGCATACACATCTTCGAAAACCTCGCATGGACCACACACACCATGCAATGATGTAAGAGTTCAACAACGCCTGTACAGCCTCGGGCGGCTTAAGAATTTCAACATGCATCCGCCTCTGGACATTCTACAACTGCACCATCGAGAGCGTCCTGACGAGCTGCATCAATGCATGCTATGGGAAATGCACCGCTCCTCAATGGTAAGGCGCTACAGAGGGTGGTGTTGCCATGTCATGCTCCCATAACATTGGTACGATCACCTCATGTACGGCTCTGCGCGCTTCTGCCCCCCACAAACTTGGCCAGGCCCACTCAGGCCCAGTTTCACAGTAACACGGAGTACACTTACAATATGCTTTGTACTGATTTTCTACTGTTTCTAATGTTAATCACCCTGTAACTCAACCATTTCGGAGCTGCTTTTAGCCTTGGATGCATTTTTTTAAAAATATATATTACCATAGAAGTGCAAGGATTGTTATAAATGCTGGTTAGGCTTATCAGATATAATAGCAGTGTTAACAGCGAGCCTTCCTGTATCTATTACAGAATAGTATTAACTTGGCATTGAAGACACAAACTGTATTGAAGATTCAAGATTTTGCTGTGCTATGACGCGCAATTTGAATACTAATGAAGTACTCAATTCAGTGACCTACGTTCAATGAAGTGAATGGCAGGTCGTTGAAATGTGTGAATTCCTTCTCCAGTAGCCATTAATTATCACCCCAAGAACAATAGCCACGCACATGATAATCCTTCACCTCAGAGTTAGACTAGTCAGACGGTCAGACCACATTCTTGCTGTTTGTATTGCTGCGCCCCCCAGCCCAGTGAGCCCAGCCACTCCTGGGACCTGGGTGCAGCTTATCAGATGCGTATCAGATACGCCGTTTCGAACTGTTTTTGAATGTATACGGTGGCGACGAAAACAATCTGCAGGCCATACGGCGTATACAGCGTACCACGGTAGAACACACCACTGGTATGAATGTGTGTGTGAATGGGTGAATGTAATGCACAATATATGTAAAGCGCTTTGGATAAAAGCGCTATATAAATGCACCATTTATCATTTACCATGATGAGTTGCTCCACTGGCGTGAAACTATTAACCGTGTCACAGGAACATTCTCAATCTTTTTTCATTTACTTAATTTTTTAATTAGGCCCATGATCAGATTTTAATCTCTGGGACTGGGACCCCAATCTACACTGTAAATGTAACGGATTGTACAAATGGACCTGTAATGTAGCCTAGAATCCAGACTGAGTCGCTCCGTTCAGCGTTTTCTTTTTTTTTCACTCCGCTTCTCAGTCCTTCTCTTCCATTTGGGCCTGATTCCAAATGTCACCCGTTACGTAGGCACGTCATTGCTGATTGGATAGTGCTCAACAAATCACAGTAGAAGGGAAGTGACTTGAATTTGACATTTGAAGGCTCTGGTCCCGCCCCACCCACAGACCATTACATTGGCCGGCTCTGGTCTCGCCCCGCCCAGAGATCAATCAGAATTCTCGGCTCCCAGGCGCCAGTCAAGACTCTTCAAAAAATAAAAACAAAACAAAACCGCTGAACGGACCGCCTGGATTCCAGGCTCCCTATAAGGGTCCATTTGGTTCCATTTGTACATTCTCAGAGTTACAGACCTGTAAGGGTCCATTTGGTTCCTAACGATCAATCATTTAGCTGAGGACCCCCTGGAACCCCCTCAAGGACCTCTGGTGGTCCCCAAACCCCAAGTTGAGAACCAGTGACTTACAACATTGCTGATGACCATCAGGACATGGGCATCACTTGGGTTGTATGCGATCTGCATCAGAGGGATGAAGGGCAAGTCATGGTGGTTGAAAGTCTGGCCAAAGTCATCTGAAACAAAGATCCGAGATCCAAGGCTTCCAGACATTTCACCCGTGAGGATCACCTTAGAGACAAAATAGAAAATTCACACTAATGAATGGATTATCATATCTGTGACAGCAGACATCACAGTGTACTGCTTCACTACATTGATTTTTGTACCCTATGTCTAGTAGAATACAAGGAAACAACGCTGAACTGAACCCATTCAATCCGGGAACGCATACTGTGTCATTTTAGATTTTCAGCTATAACCATAATGTTGTACTTAGGGCTATTCAAAAATAGCAGATCTACAAGCTCGTAGCACTTCACTTGGTGCCAATGTGAGGTCCCCAGACCTCACATTGGGAACCAGTGGTCTAGATGTCTACACGGCTGTAGGATGTGTGGTGAATTTTCATCAAATCATGACTCACTTTCCCAGAGTTCTCTGGACCGATAGCAATGCCAAACTCTGTTCTGATGAAGGTGTTGTTGATCAGGGTGGTCACGTCCGCAAATGTCTTCCCATAATCCCCACTGGAAGATGAGATGTCACAATTTAGATACAAATCAGATAGCCATAGTCCTGTCTAATAGATGTGATGATAAGAAACCAATTGTAGATGTGTATTATATCTAGGATAGGACAATGTGAGGAGATATACCTTCGATAGAGTTTGGACTGGCCAAATCTTAACATGAAAAAGGGCACCTGAAAAGTTGTCAAAGCCAGGATGACCTGACAAGAAAGAGAAAGGATTCAACATTAGAAAACGATGTACAAGACCTCAATGAAGCATACACATCCTATCACTTATAAGAGATGGCTCTCTGCTCACTGTGTTCAGTCTCTGCTCACTGCGTTCAGTGTCACATTTCACATACATTATGATAGATCTGCTAACTGTGCGGAGTAATCCTACTGTATGTCTAGTTCCACTCATATCAGTAGCGAGGCAATGCAGTAAAGATTTGTTTGGTACAAACAGATAAACAAATAATACTCACCCCTGAGCCATCGCCCACCCAGGCCAGCGATACTGATCCACTCAGGTCATTGAAGGCAAACTAAAGAAAAAACATTGCGGAAAAACTGTTTAATTCACGGTTTGGCAATGCCAAAAAAAATAATGTTACAAATGTAATAATAATATAATAATTGGATAATGGCATGTGAGTTTGAAAATGGCCTAAATGCTTAAGGAGGCACTAGGAAGTAAGGAACCTTAATAATGTTGTTGTAGCCCTGCAGTCAATGGACAAAAGAATGGGAAGGAAAGAGTTCTCGCACCATTGCGCATTATGTATCCACACATGCATGGTAAACCTATTCATTAACAATCATTGTAGCCAGTATCTGTTTGCTTTGCTTTTGCTGGTATCATGTTTGTCTGGTATGTTGTTGTGAGTGACCGAGTGTTTTAAGCTATCCTGACAAGTGCAAAGTGATACCACTCAGTATCAGGCAGACAATAGAAAATCACTTCAATGAGCAGCACTAAAGCTGAATGTATACTCCATCACACGACAGTGTTTCTCGTTTTCAAGCTATGGAGTATAATTAGGCTTTAGGCTAGACTGCTCCAAAGGCAAACCAGTCAAAACAAAACGGATGCCAACAAACAGAACAACACTCTGACAGAAGCTTGGAGTGCATCAAGAAAATGAGGCCGTCTGGGCTATTACCATAGAAATCGATAAAACTATTATGAGGCAACTATGTGCCTACAGGTTATTGATCAGAAGCACTTTTGCTTTCATTCAGAGCTACTCTGCTTGTCTTACACTTAAATCCTTTATCCCAATCCTTTATCATCAAGCTCTTGACTACTTTAAACTATGGGTATATGTTGACTGTGTGAGAGCAGACCATTTCTAGCAGCTAGTGTAGGCAAAACATTGGGAGCTTGTACTAAAAAGAATTTCAACCACTCTTTTACACCTGTAAACTTGTGATGTGACAATAAACCTGAAGTTGAAGATGGCACCACAACACAATAAAATAAAATAAATGGATGAATTAACACTGAGGATTGAATGTGGAAGAACAAGGCAAGTCTCGTGGTATTCTGGCTTCCGCTTTGGATTACAGGCGACAACAAGTTCTACAAAGGCAGAAATGCAAGGTTGATTCACAGTAGGCAAATGAGCAATGCAAAACCCGGAACTGCATACAGCTTCCATTTGATTTTGTTGTGGGGAAAAACAGTAGCCTACTACAGTATGCTTAACTGGATTTATTGCTTGCCTTTTTCATCTGCAAATTTACATTAAATACTTTTTTTTTACCCAGCTGCTTTATGTTTGGTATAAACACAACATGAATGAATGCTTATCAGTAATGACTTGGCATTTTGTTTGTCATCTGGTTCTACATGAATGCAGTAGCCCAAGTGAACATTGGTCTGCTTTATCCTGTGCCAACACACTTAAATCCTTAGCACATCTGGTGGTACCACATTTAGCCTACTCTCCACTCCAGGATTTTTATGCATCTCAACACAAAGACCCCCAGTCTCTGTATGTCTTTAACACAGACAGCTTACAAATTGTTACAATGATTTAAATGATAGCTACTGTGCTGCCAGTCACAAGGTTTCACCATAGGCCTGCCTGCTAAAAAAAATTAAGGTCCACATTCAGAATCATGGAGACAGAAAAAGATGGACTCCACAACGCAGAATATTACTGCATCCTTTCCATTACCAAAATATAGGTCATAGCCTTGACTGGGGCATTCCTGTGGTTATAGTTAAACCTAGAAGCCCTTCACTGGACCCTTAGTAGAACTTAACATTATAATGCACATTTTAAACGATGTGAGCCAAACAGGCTGCTATGATTTTATTGCAGGATTCATTTAAAGAGGGCTTGGATATCAGACTTAACCTGATACCTTCCTGTTGTGTGCAAGCTACAGTTCTAACATTAATGTGTCCATAATGCCTTTTTCTTTCTCTCTTTTTTTAAAAGTTTAAACTCTTCCACCTACTATGGGAATCGAGACTTAACAAATCTATCCAGGCCAGGGAAGGGTAACAGGATAGATGGGCACTAGGGCTAGGCACCTCGATGTCAAATTGGCTTAAGTAAAGTAAAGTATAAATGATTAGAAAAATGCTTAAGACCTTAAGACCATTTTCAAATTATTAGTCAGAATATCTACCCCTTGTATCCCTTCAAATATTATTTTATATTTATTTTCACATTTTGGACATTTTTTACCGAGGTGCCCAGATGTCCCTAGTGCCCACCTATCCTGTATCCCAGGGAAAAGGGGCCTATAATCAGTAGGCTTCTAAATAGCCTATATAGCAGATTAGGCCTCTATACGTGTGAAGTGAACCTGATCACCTGCCTGCGCACCGCCTTCCATCCAGTATAAGATATCATAATTACCTGTGTGGGGGAAAACAAGGTAACAGGACCAGGGTAATATTAACTTACGCTGTGAGTGTTGTTGGCCAACTTGGTTTCATATCCTTGAAGGGCTGTACAGGTGTCATCGGTGCTCCTTTTGTTTACCATACGCTTTGCTGCTGGAACCTGCAGCCATTCTGGAAGAAGAGATCTCTTTGCGATGTTCACACGTCCCCGTCTCTCAGAAGAACCCACGAAAAATGTGGGTGATGATCGCTGGTGGCGCTGCTGAGATTCTTCTAAACAAACGGTTAAAGTGAAGAATAAAAACAGAATGCAGGGCACTAGGCGTCCCATTCTCATGATTCTGAACCACTGGGGGAGTAAGACAATAATAACCGGGTTGTATGTTTATGCTAATCTTTCCCAGGAGCGAAGCTCTGCCTCTGTCGATGACATCAACACAACACAGTCGTCCTGACAGCGAGGAGAAGCTTTGTATTCACGGCTCACAGACGGTGTGCTCCTCTACGTAGAGCCTTCTTCTCGTCCAAGTTCAACGGAGAAAAAAAGCATCGCAGTAGTAGTGGTGGAATCTATTCATTTGATAACACCCGTATCCCCGTTGATTCGTGATGCAATCGCTTTATAGTCCAAGAAGAGATACAAATGTAACGATAGCCCGAAACTGTGTTACATACACCGCCCACCCGGCCCGCCGCAGGAAGACTACGCTGAGATTGGTCAACCTTCCATTTGACCCGCCCACACAGACCGTTCTGATTGGTCAACCTTCCGTTTGACCTGCCCACACAGAGCGTTCTGATTGGCTGCGACCTGCTCGAGCGCATGAACTACTAGAGCGACTCACTCAGCTGTCAAAAGCTTTTTAAGATAGGTTGGTTGGGCGGAAGAGTAAATAGTCCACTCAGTTAATGGTGTGGTGATTGTAGTGTGAGCCAGCCCACCACCTGTAAAGCTAATCAATGGTGTAAAGTAACTCAGTACATTTACTCAAGTACTGTGCTTAAGTACAATAAGCACAGTACTTGAGTATTTCCAATTTTCTGTACTTTACTTCTACTCCACTACATCTCATGAGGCAAAAATATTGTACTTTTACTCCACTACAATTATTTGAAAACTTTAGTTACTAGTTAGCCTACTTTGTAGATTTAGATTATTATTACAAAACAAGCATTAGCCACTTCAGCATATACATTTCAGCCATTTGAAAATAGCCGATCTACAAGCTCACAATGCATCAAGATGCGACACATTGTGAGCTTGTAGATCTGCTATTTTCAAATACATTTTATACATTTGGAAACTTGTGAAATGGGACATTCTGTAAAATACGTATAACATCAGTTTGGCTTGTTGAGCTGGTCTAGCTGGTTGAGCTGGTCGGCCAGCTAGAAGAATAGATCTGATGTTGTCAATGGAGAGCTAGACCAATACGTGACCACCCGAGCCCAGCTTGCAGCTTGACCAGCAATCCTGCCCAGGTGTCCAAAACCTTCCTAAACCAACAAACCAGCCCATTAGAATTAGATCAACAAGACTGGTCAGGGTTGTTGAACAGCCTTGTAGCTGTTTTCTCTTTTTTTGCAGGGTGTAAATGATGTGAGGGTATCATTCAGCCTTGGCCTTATTGTGTTCTGACAATCAGAATATTATAGAATCAAGACGCCACTTCATGCTGGCCTGTATTTATTGTTATGAGTACTGCTTGACACTATGTTGCTGCTGTGTGTGTGTGTGTGTGTGTGTGTGTGTGTGTGTGTGTGTGTGTGTGTGTGTGTGTGTGTGTGTGTGTGTGTGTGTGTGTGTGTGTGTGTGTGTGTGTGTGTGTGTGTGTGTGTGTGAGGCAACAGATTATCCTTCAGCAGACAAATTGTCTCACTCTTATCCTAATACAGTTATATATCCTATTTAGTATCTGAACACTGGCTAGGATATCTGTTGAAGAAAATTAACCCTTGCTTAATTGTGTATCTGTGTGTGTAAAAGAAATGCAATGAGTCTCCAAATTAAATTGATCCATTTTGCAGATTACAGTGAGACAAATTATGTACTTGATTAAAGTTGTGCATGTGATGGGATGGAGAGTCCCAGTGCCAAAGGAACCCATGACTACCGGTCATGTGGTGAAGGAAAAAAACAACACCTAACAACCTACAGTATAGCTCTAGGCCAATGAGAACCATTTACCACTTCTGTTTGACTCTCTTGTGGATTGCTGCTGAGTCATATTATAGTTCTGTAATAGACCTGCTGGCCTCCTAGACTAGAGGGTGGGAAACGCCACGGTGGGAGAGAGCCACACATTCACACTAGCCAGATAATTGATAGCACCACACTGGTGGTATCTAAGGAGAAGATGGAACTCTGATTGTCATGTCTATTAGCCTTTGGGGTGGTACCACCGGTTTGACAAGTTTGGTGTGATGACATGATACGAAAAAAGAAAAGGTTGCTGAACAAGTTGAGCCTGTTTCTGTAAACCATGTATTGATCTCACACTAATGACTTATCATTTAAATGTTATAATATGACTTAGATATGTCAGAATATCTATCCCTTGTATCCCTTAATCCTCTGTTCCTGCCATCCACTCTAGTAAGCAGTATTCTGCACAGCAGCATTCCTCTGCAAAGGGACAATGCAGTGGCAACCCCTCCCCCATGGCAGCCCAGCCAACTATTAAAAGGTGGAGAACAAAGGCACTCTTTTATTCCTTCGAGATGTGCTCTGTGATACAGGGAAGACTGGCTTCCTACAAGTGCTCAACTGTTCCTGCTCTGACCACTTGTTGTGTTTCAGAAGGCCCTGGATTATTATTATGGGATGGATGGAAGCAAGTGTTGCTTAACTTGCTCAGTGAGCCCCGAAAAAGAGCCAGGGCTAATGCTATTGTAATTGTGTCAGAGAGGCCATCTACTACATTCACTGCCTGTGTGAATGGGATCAGATTACCCTAATAGAGGGCACTATGGGAGTCATGGGATGAACAGCATGTATGCACTTGCGCTGGGCGAAAAAGGCCAATTTGGTGAGATGCACTTCCCCTTATGAGGAAATGGTGCCCTCTCGTGGTATATGCCAGGTCATAGCTCAATGTTGAAATGCATCTGATAAAGGATGTTATTTTGATGTCATGATGATTGACAACACAATTGAGTCGTTAGCGTCACACCCGTATTTTATATTATATTCATTATTTATTTATAATATGGCAACTGAGGTGATCTAACAAATATATTTTCAATTTTCTTTATCAGTTGGTAGCAATGAAACATACGTGACGCAACGCAATAGCACAGGCAGGCATCCTCATAAAAATATGATTAGTGAGAACTTAAAGAAACAGTTGACAATAACATTTAACACATTTCTGTCACAAGGCACTTAAATAAATGATTAAAAAACACGTTATTAAGTTGGTAAATGCGCACTTGCACAGCACTAATCACTAATCAGACGCAATTTACGTAACCTACTTTCACTCATAGATTTAGCTATGACAGTCATGGATGAACTTCAGCCTGGGTGTTTGCATTTTCTCTATTTACGACACATTTTTTTTTTTCAAATATAAAGTGCTTACGCCATGCCCACAGATGTTAAAATTCTGTTCGGGCACACAGAAATACCTGTACCTTCCATATTGTTCAATAAAAATCATTTTCATCCGATTGGTGGCCATTTTCTTTTTCATTTTTTTTCATAGAGTTATGATGTATCAGAGTGCAATACACCTCCCAACCGATAGGGTCTTGTAGTTGAAAGTTGGCAAAAAATACGGAGTAAATGGCCACCAATCGGATTAAAATGCTTTTTATTGAACAATACGGAAGATAATGGTACTTCTGAGGGCCCGAACAGAATTATAATATCTGTGGCCATGGCGTAAACACTTTATATTTGAAATGTGAACGTTTATGTAGATGTTCGGGCTGTAAATGGAAAAAGTGCAAACACCAGGTTGAAGTTCATCCATGATGGTCGTGACAGACGACCATCGTGTGATCCATGGCTATCATAGATTATGCTTTCACTGGCGACGCTCTCTTTCACTGGCGACGCTCTGTAGCAGCGCCCCCCCTCCCCCGTGTGTGTGTCACTTTAAGAACGCCAGTGATCACGTGTAAACCACTATGATGAAGCGCTTGCTGCAGAAGAAAGTTGGAAAAAAGTTTGACAAGCCCTACAGAAGTACAACCAGAGATTGAGAACCGTTAGAGTAAACACATCTTCACAGCACAGCAGATTTCTGTCTGGAGAAATGGAAGGCGTCGCCCAGGTAAACGACAAAATGAAGGCGATCTGTGGCGCAAAATGATTGCACACTTTTTGACAAACACATTTTGTGTATGACTTATTATTAGCTGTAAGTAACATACCCATATCTGTCACTGCCTTGACATTGTGTATTTTTCATCATCAGAAAATTATGATGACCGGGTTCTCTCTCGACCTGGGCCCGCTGAAAGAACCGTTGGCATTTATCAGACTGCTCGAATGGGTATGAGTTTCGTTTCTTTGTATCTCTACCATTACCATATGGCCTATAACTATAGCCTATGCAGAATGTGCATCCCACACAGTTGAATACCTTCCAAATTGATTATCATGTTGGGTCTTGTGACGTAAAGCTCGGACAGAGAGACTATTCTCAAAGTGTTTTATCCGTGGTATTGTTGTAAAGTTTTAGGCTATACACAACTTGTTTGAAACTATGGTAAAATAAAACGGACTATTCTAGAAATTACTATATGAGCCTAACTGGCATTGTGCTCCAGAATGATAAAATAATTCAGCTAGTTTAGCAAGAAAATTGTAGGCTATTGCATATGTTTGTTTTGTTTGATTTAATCTATGTACAGTACTATCTAGAAATTCATTCGCCAGAGGCAGCACAGGAGTTAAGGTACAGATACTGTAAGAGAAGTACTGTAAGATACAGCAAGGGTAGCTATACAAAAAAACTAGGAATCAGAGTAAGAATAACATAACAAAAAGCACCATCAGTTATGAACAACAGTATACCATATAAAAGTGATGGCATATCCGTATTAACCACACACAGATGACATCCTGTGATGGTGGATTTCCTGTCTAATGTTCAGTGGTGTGTGTGGTTCAACGGCAACTTTGGTGGCCATTAAGCTATACTGTACTAACAAGCCTCACTTACTATATATGTCTGGTTCCAGGTATTTTCTATATTTGCTTTTGCCACCACTGGGGGCTATACTGGCACCACAAGCATCAATGTGCTGTGCGGCAATAAAGAAATGCATGCGGTCACTGCAATCTTCAGCTACCCTTTCAGGTGTGTGCAAACATAAATGTAAATGTCATGCTATACTAGACTAGAAGTTTATTTGAAATGGCACTTCAGATTTAAGCTCTTTATACTTCATCGTACAATGAATAGCCATGCCCAAAATGGGGACGGCAGGTTGAACGTTTAAGTTTAATTAAGATTAAGGGTGATTATATGCTTAATTGTATTTCTTGTCTCACAGGTTGTTGGCGAATCCATACAAAGTCCCTGACTGTATAGTCAATAGCACTGTCACCACTGATGTCTACCTGACAGGAGATCACTCGTCTTCAGCTCAGTTCTATGTCTGTATTGGAGTGTTCGCCTTTCTCTATAGCACAGCCACACTGGTCGTCTACCTGGGCTACCAACACATGTACAGGGAGTCTAGCCGTGGCCCCATTGTGGTAAGTTTGCTCTCAATTATTCTTGTTTAGATTATGTTTGCTTAGCATAGTGAAGAGTTAGAAAGACATAACTTAACTTTTCAAGCTAGCATAAATGTGTGAGCTTGTGCCAAGCTCCTGTGCAAATTAAGCTAAGGCAGTGAGTGTAATTGAATACAAGTTGGCTTGCCCTTCTCAGACATTAGTCACAAATGGTGTTAATTGGATCTTAAGTGTGCAATATTTGTTTTCTTGATGTTGATTATGCTTCTGCTTATGTTCTATGCTGTGCTTCATACAGGCTGGAACCAGCGGAAGGTCATAGAAGGGGATTTAGCAGTATTGTGTAAATGAAACACTAGAGAGAGGGTGTATTCCTCTGAACTCCCAACAGTCAGCCTTCACAGTAGACTGAAACTGTCACAGACTAATTTCTGCATTTAATTGATTTGTACCGAGCCCTTTAGCCTCTTCTTTGCCAACAGGATTTGTTGGCCACTGCAATCCTGGCCTTTCTGTGGTTGGTGTCATCCTCAGCCTGGGCCAAAGGACTGACTGATGTGAAGTGGGCCACCAGTCCTTCAACCATTGTAACACTTCTAAAAGTCTGCACGGACCCCCAGATCCTCCCACCTAACCTGTGCACCTCAGGTGCTGTACCTCACATGGGTCGACTCAACGCCTCTGTGGTAAGCTATGTGCAACTCGGTCTATGCCAAGAATAAAGACACCAAGGATTTGTCAATGATGTCACAACTAAGTGTCATCTAGCAGAAGTGCTTCAGATTCTTGGAGTCCTTGAACTGCAAAAACGCTTGGTTCCAGTGTGTAGCCTGTAGCTTGTAGTAATGCCAGAGCCCCATGAATCCACAGGCTATACATGATGGATTGTGACGTCACTGTACTACACTTGGTATCTTCATTCTAGGTCTATGCTAACAAATATTCTTAAAGTGATACATTTGCAAAATGGCTTCAGATGTTGAAAAATTTCTGTCTTCTTTTTTAACCCCCTTCTGGCAGATTTTTGGTTTTCTCAACCTCATATTGTGGGGTAGCAACTGCTGGTTTATTTTCAAGGAAACACCCTTCCACAAGTCTGAGAGCCAGCCTGCAGATGCAGATGCAGCAGATGCAGAGGGAGGAGTCAGGCCATCGTAACGCCACAGCTTTCTCATCTCATAGGTGTCACTTGCATAGTGGCACTGACTGAACCATTTGGTACTCTCTCTCTTCTTAGGAAAATGTCCTATATTATACGGTATGCATTTCCAAAATTGAGTCGCTCTCCTTGGAAGTGCTGCATTTTTGTATTCAGGTCTTTTTTTCTTTTTTTTTTTACATATACGTTTCTGAAGGTATTGGTTGAAACTCAACTTATACTTACATTAAAGTAGGAAAATGTATTGATTCAAAACGCAGTCAACAAAGTTGTAATTGTAATTTAACCCTGAAAATGTCAGGGTTTAACACACAAGTCATGGAAGTCCTTAAGTGTTGTGTTAGCCTAATAGTGATATAACATGACAATGTCAGGTGAATCCAATTATTTGCATACGGTATGTAGCGAATGTATTATTTGCACTTTCTATCAAATGTATGGTCTAGTAGTGTGTTATCATTCATCAATGAAAACAAAATACACCTACTTATTAAAAAAAAAATTAAATGCTTTTGTTGCAGACACTAAATCAATGTCAACTAAAACATGTAAATTCAAATTGAACCAGTTAATTTTAAGTTGGAATTTGTAGGCATCAGGAAGTGTAGTTACAGTTAACTTGAATGTGCCACTAACATTTTTGGTGAATAAAATGTATGGAAGAGTATGTTAATACAACTATATATATAACTAAAGCAACTACTGGTTGTAATTTGGTCTCCCTGCTCTTCTGTTGAAAAATGTAGATCCTGTGGTAGGGTCTGAACACTACTGGTTCAGAAGTTGTACTGCCTGAAGGTCAAATTCCAATTTATCCCCCGAGTATAGGTGTGCTTATCTCAGTGGTAAAAATGTGAGCACTTGCGTGGGGGACTGGGGTTGGAATCTTGGGTAGGGCTGTCGTGAAAGTTACCAGCTTTAAGTGAGTTTTGTATTTAGTTTTTAGTGATCGCATTTTGATCTATTTTGATTTGCGAAGCTAGAGTGCAGTCTAGCCAACACCATCTCTAGACTCCTGAATCGCTGCTCTACACACCCTTCTGTCTAGCATAAGGCTCTTGAGCTCTGCAGTGTTGTTGCATCTACATAGGATACCGTAGGTGACATGCTATTTGCCTTTCCCGGCTTTGCCCTGGGTTGGCTCCCACAGTGTCAGTTTGCTTGCCACTAGTTCCGGGTGCCTGACGCAGTGCCCTGCCAGCATCACCCTTTCATTTGGATCATTTCCTTCTTGAAAGAAAACAGGCAAACAGGATTATTGAATCGTCTCACGGTCACTTTCTTTTCCTTGTCTCAGTGTTGGAGTAACTAATATTTGGTTGAACTATCATACATAGTCAATATATCAGTTTAGAGCAAATTGGCTCTGAATTAATCTGTTTTACATATTGGCATACATTGTGCTTATTGATACAAATTTGCAGATTTTCTTTAAACAAATTGGGTTACTCATTAAAGGTAGGGTAAGTGTGATATTCCTTTCTTAAAATAAGTGTTAAATTATATATATATATATATATATATATATATATATATATATATATATATATATATATATATATATATATATATATATATATTCTGATAGTAATCATTGAGTGTTTGTTCAGTAATATGGTCCCTGTCTCCAGCTCTTTAATAAACAGAAAATGTATTTTCAGGTCGCTATCAATTGTATCCAATTAGGAGATAGAACTCATACAGGATAAACAAGTGATATTGGAAGCCATGACACAAATAAATGAGCAGACACAATTGGAACTGGAACAATATAAAATTGAAGCTGATAGATGGGTTCTCTCCCCCCTGGACCCCTGTTATTGAACAAACACTATAGCAATGAATACTATCAGAATATAGTGCTTTAACCTTTTAACAAGAAAAAAGTTTTGACCCAAAAAAATCACTTACCCCACCTAACTATTGTGCCATTGAGCTGTGCCATAATGAATTTAACAGATAAATTCGATTGATGTATATCATTTTTCGCTTTGTCCTGTATGTCGATTTTTAATGTTTTTTTTTATGGTTCAGATAGCATGACATTTTTCTAACAACTTAATAGTTATGATTTAATCAAGTGTTTCTTCATAACTAGCTGACTAGCCAACAATAGGCATTTTAGCTTATGTGCCTTTCTTCTACCTCCAGTTAGTGATACGGGAAGGCAAATTGGCTATTTTTTAAAACTTTTTTTTTATGTTTGTAATTTGGCTTCATGAAATGCATTTCCCATTTGCCTTTTTTTAAATTACCTCTACTAGCTATAGTATTAAAGCAATATCTTTGATCAGAAGAACTGAGTCCCATTTGCAATCTCTGAAAACATTCTGTGTCATGATGTACATTATTAAAGGGAAGAGCTGTATTTGTTATAAATTAGTGGTTTTCTGTCAAAGACTGGCCATTGACATGCCTCATGGTCTAGTTTATTATGGTGGCATACCATCTTAACAGTGAAGCGAAAAGGGAACTGGAGTACCAGCAAGTCCAAACTGCCCCAAGTATCTAGGTGCTCACCTGGATAGGACACTGTCCTACAATGACACCAGGTAGAAGTGGAGGCCAAAGTGATATCAAGGGTCTCATTTATCTGCCACCTCGCTTGCACGACCTGGGGTGTTTCCGCCAGGACACTACTAATCTCCACGCAAGCCCTGGTCTTTGCAGCCAAATACTGTGCCTGGAGTAGAAGCCCATATGTCAAGAAGGTTGATTCTGCCATTAACGATGCCCTACCTACCAGTCCTAGTGGGAATTGCCCGGCTGGTGTGTGTGTGTCACATTTGTAAATATATATGACACATTTGTATGTATATATATGATATATTTGTATCTATATATATGACACAGTTGTATGTATATATGACACATTTGTATGTATATATATGACACATTTGTATGTATATACATGACACATTTGTATATTTGTATGTATATTATATTTATATATGCTGTGATGATATAACAGCAGTGCACCTTATCTTTATCTTGCACCAATATGCTTCAGTTCAGCTGCTTCTTCCTGTGCACGAATTTCATGATGACGCGGTTCGGATGCGCGTGGTCGTGGCGTGAACTGATGGTGTCAACTCGTGAACGCGCAAGAGCAGCAGCAATGGCCGCTTTGGATCGGCGAAATCCCAACCTCGACGATTTTGTAGGATTAAATTGGAGTTCCTGGGTAGATGGGGCTAATAGTTTATCATCTGAAGGTGAGTCATCATCCCCCCAGCTCCAAAGAGTCTTTTTGTCACATCATGATGTCATTGTTCTGCGATTTATTTCTGCAGCGAAGCGCTGTCCCTGAATGTAACATTAAAAAGCGCAACCCAAACAAAAGACCCGCTGGGTCCTAGCGCTGGTAGGCATAGATCACGCGACGGTCTTCTGTCACGACCGTCATGGATGAACTTCAACCTGGTGTTTGAACTTTCTCCATTTACGACTCGTACATCTACATAAACGTTCAGATCTAAAATATACCCCCATGGCCACAGATGTTAGCATTATGTACGGTCCCTCAGAAGTACCCGTATCTTCCGTATTGTTCAATAAAAAGCATTTTAATCCGATCGGTTGCCATTTTCCCATAGAGTTATGATGTATCAGAGTGCAATACACTTTCCAACCGATAGGGTCGCGTAGTTGAAAGCATATGGAAGAAATACGAAGAGAATGACCGGATGGATCAGATTAAAATGCTTTTTAATTTTATTGAACAATATGGAATATACGGGTACTTTTGAGGGCCCGTACATAATTGTAACATCCGTGGCCATGTGATCAGCACTTTATATTTGAAATCTGAACGTTTATGTAGATGTACGGACCGTAAATGGAAAATGTGCAAACACCAGGTTGAAGTTCATCCATGACTGTCATGAAATGACACATTGACAGTCATGTATCAGGGCTAATAGCCCTGGAGGAGTTGACTCCAAATCATTTGATAAAGCTACCAGTTAGCGAGGGTACCCTACCAGCCAACAACCAAGACAACCAACGACATGTTTTGCTGTTACTAAACAACTCTACATACTGTGTGTGAGGCACCAGACGCAGCCACAATGAGTACAGGTGTAACTAGCTAGCAAATCACGTACACCATCAACAACACTACTTAAGGGATTTGGCCAGCTAACTGCTAAACAATAGTGCCAGTCAGCCAGGGCTCGGCTAAATAACAAAATGTTCATAGTTGGTGTTTTGCCCATTTGAGTGTGTGCCCCTTCACTTACTAAGTGGCTACCTAGTTCATAATGGCATAGAACACTGGTCCTCAAGGATACAGCAGGATATGTGGGCACTAGGGACATCTGGGCACCTCAATGTAAAATTGGCTATTTTGTCCAAAATGTAAAGAAAAAGAAGAAAAAAAAGAAAAATGGTCTTAACCCTCGTAGGGTCTTCGTGTTTTAGTCACACCCAGGGCCTTCGGGTCACTTTGACCCGAAGGCCCTGTGTGAAAATTTTCATTTTCATTTTCATGAAAATTTTCATTTTCATATCACATGTTTAGTACAGTAAATAAGGCAAATAGAAGAAGTTTCATAGAGAACAATTTTTTTTTACATACGTTTAATTCATGTTGAAAATGTTAAACCGGGTCAAAAGGACCCGAGGACCCTACGAGGGTTAAGTAATGGAAAGTATACATGATGTGAACACGCATAGTACTCATTCATCCTTCAACTTCTTGTTCATGCCCCAAAATGAGGTTTTGTAGCAATTTTAGAAATATTAGACCTTAATTGTCGAATGTTTAAGTATGTTCTAATCATGTATACTTTACTTTAAAACTTAAATTTTAATATTTAACATTTTGGAAAAATAACAGAGGTGCCCACTCACCTATCCTGTCACCTATACCGTCCTTACAGTACGTTTTAACAGCGGGCGACTCTCGGGCGATCACCGGCGACATCGTCCAAAAGATAAAGAAAATCCATCTTTTCATCGCCCATCGCCCTATCGCCAGTAGTCGCCGGCTCTCATAGACTTTCTTTATCTTTTGGACGATGTCGCCGGTGATCGCCCGAGAGTCGCCCGCTGTTAAAACGTACCGTTAAAGTGGGGTCCATCTGTGGATCACTGGGGTCCCCAGCAAAATGAGGATCTGTTTCCAAACCTAAAGCCCTTACTTTTCGACTATTCGAAAATAGCAGATTGATCACAACGCGTTGTGAGGTTGTAGACTGGCTATTTTTTAAAGATATTGTCAAAACCTCTTATGGCGGGCCGGCCAGGGGTACCTGGCACAAAATCTTCTCAAATGTGGGTCCGTGCTCCGCGGCCAAATGCATTTGGGGGTCCTTGACATGGAAATATCTGAGAACCACTGGCATAGAATGGCATACTACCAGGCAACCATTAACACTGAATGTCTTTGCATCAAGCAGGCTTGAATGTGGAAGAATGCAGCAAGTATGGAAAGAAACGCACAGACACCATGACCCTTGGGAAAGAGGGTGAGGGTTCTGCTGTTGAAAGTCTTTCAATAACTTGGTCAGTACATCACTGGGAGTAGTATATAGGACCACTCCTAGTGGTGTAGTCAGTCCTCTGACAAGTATTTAACTTCTGTACCTTATATTTTCTTACACAGATATGCCCATATATGGCCATTGCCCAACATATGATGACTTCTACTTGGTGGTGTGCAGTCACTGTGGTCAATTGGTCAAACCCCAGGCCTTTGAAATGCACTGTGAGAGGCGACATGGGCCTGTCACTAAGCTTTTCAGCCAGTACCCCACCTCGGCCCCTGAGCAGCGACCTAGGACTGGCCGGTCCTCCTCAATTCTGTCTCGCTCTGCGAGAGAGAGGCAAAAGGACGGCAAATACCAAGGGTCTGGAGCCCCCTTGGCAGCACTAGTTGTCCCCCAAGACAGACCCGCTAAAGTTCAAAAGGAGGTGGTCAGGTAAGTTCACATTCTGCATCATTGGCGCGTTATTTATAAAGACCTATTTTGTCACTTTTGCATGTCGGTAGTAGTTAGAATATTAGCTCCAGACTGAGTCAACAGTCGAGATATTTTGACATACCCTGTGTGGACGGTTTGTTGGCAGAAAAAGGCAAGAAATCTCGTTGTTTTAAAGCAACAGCTGGCTCTCGAGCCAATATTCTCTGTGGATCTAAGTACTGCAGGTTGTGGTACATTGTGTAAAAGGCAAATCGTATATAGGTCTGAAATCACTAAACATACCAATTAAGTGCTCAATGTGAAGATGTAACAATACCTAGTAAAACAAAGCTTTGTCCATTATGTTATTCCTCTGTTGGGGGGGCTCGGATAACTGGTGTGGGGTGGAGACAGGAGAGTATTGGCTGAGAGGATGAACAAAGAGTCAGATGAAGTCATAAGCTTAAGTAGACGCATTAACTCTTCAGTCTTTTGTTTATTATGGCACTTTAGAGAGTGTGACAATATCGAGACATAATATATTAACATTTGGTCCACTCATACCACCCAGCTCTAATATAATGAACCCTGCATTTTATTTTTCCATTTCCCTCTACAGTGTACCTCCAGTGGACAAGTTACCTCAGGAGAGCGCTCCATCACCTACATATTCCTCTGCTCCTTGTCCCAGAGTTCCTCCCTGGCAAACAGAACCTCTACCTCCTGGTGCACTCTCTTCCTCCTCTTCATCCTCCACCACCTCAGAGAAACTCACACAGCAGAAGCCTGTGACTAGGCCATCAGATTTTCAACACAATCCTCTGCCCATCCCGAAGACTTACAGCCGCACTTACAAAAAAGTTTGCAGTAAGTTAACTGTGATGCACAAAGGCGGTCTGTCTTTTTTTGTGTTTTTTACATAGAGGTTGTATATAGAGTAAGTTTTTCAATGAATAAATATTCCCCATCCTTGATTGATTGAATACTTTATTAACAAGATTGTTAACAGTACAGGTAGTACAGTCAAATGTTATGCTAAAAGGATAACACAAAAAGACCCAGGGGCTTGTTTCCACTGTGGTCCAATAGGCAATAGCTTTTAAGGAATTCAAGCAGAATATGGCAGGCTAGTAAATAATGGGTGCGTAAGAGGTGTGCCCAGAGTCATGGGTGTGCCAATGTGCAGCCAAGCATAGACAGTATTTATTGACACATCTTAAAGGCACCCATTATGTATTTGATTAGCTGCAGCTGTGTTGCTTACGTCAAGGTGTACTATAAGGTCAGCCATATGTTTACCCTGCTGCTGCTGCTATACTTTTTAACCTGAATTAGAAAACAAACTTCAAAAACAGGTTTCATGCCCCTTTAAGTGCCAGTCAACCTGGGAACCCTTTTGTTTTTTTTTATCTCTCAGGGCAAGCTCATTTCAATGCCTGAAAACGGAAAATCAGGCTTAGCTGTGTGCTTTTAGGCTGGACTCAAGGCGGTTACACACCGGCGAATTTGCGAATATACGCAAAATTCGGACTCGTTCCGAATAATTAAAAGACGCTTTTTCGCTCCATGTAAGCTTGCATTGACTTTATAAGGTTTTAAAAAAAAACGTATTATTCGCATGAAAAAAATCGCCCCGATGTGTAAGGACCTTTTACGCGTGCGCTTCAGCCAACACATCTGAAATGCAAGCCGATGCTTCAGACGCGCTCATTTCAACAACATTTCTCATGTTATCTTGTGGGTGGTGGGCAGTGCCGGCAGGAGTGCTGGTTGTCCTGTGTAGTTCATTTGACTTATGTTGTGGTGTTGGCTCGCTGAAAGAAAATTACAAGCAAAATGGCTGCCAAGAGGGGTCAACGCACGGTGCTTCTGTGCTATTGGCTGGCGTGTGGTCAAGGTTCACCAATGTTGAACCCCACACTTCAAAGCCGTCAATGTGACGCAACGTGACACTCCGCCTCTTTTCTCCCATATAATGTAAGTGAACGGGGAAGCTGATGCGAGTCCAGCCTTGAGCCCCAGTCAGACATCTGCATCAGACGTGTCGTGTAGTCAACTCATCTGAAATGCAAGCTGATCTGTCGGATGCATCCATTTCCCATGTTATCCTGCGGGACTGTAGTCAGTGCTGGCAGGAGTGCTAGTTTTCCTGTGTAATTAGTTTTGCGTTGGGCTCACTGAAAGAAAGCGAAATGGCTGCCAAGTGTGGTCAACGAGCAGCGCTTCTGTACTGTTGGTTTGAACCAAGGAGAATTGAAGCTCTCTTCCGGGTTCTCTTACAGAGTGCTGTTCCTATTAATGGCCCAGCAGATGTTTCTATTTCACCTTCTACCGGTCGCAATACATTATAATCTCAATATAAGTGTATAAGTTGAGGTTTTGGGCGAACTTTACACTTGATTTTATTACCTTAGTAAACCTTTCCATAAACGCTTTATGTTTTCAATCGCTAGTTTAAAGTCTTTTTGAAATCATCATGAAATGCGTTTAGTAAATTATGGTCCCATGAATTAAAAAATGAATGATAAAGTAGGGTATGTTTCTTGGGTTTCTACTGGTTCTACCGAGTGAAGACCCGCCCTTGCTGCGGTTTCAGCCTATAGCAGTCGTTTCCGGTAGCATTTCGGGACCGGAAGTTAAAGGAACGAATGGCTGGCTTTGTCCATTCTTTTTACAGTCTATGGTTGGAACCTGGTCATGGTTCACCAATGTTGAACCCGGCACTTCACACACGTCAGACTTCACACGCCTCAGTGACTATAACACACTGCAACGATACACTTTGCCCCGTTTTTCCTGTGAAAGGGGAAGCTGGTGCTTCTGACGCAGTTGTCTGACCAGGGCTCCATGCTACTTTGCTTGCTAAACTTTTCACATTTCACACCTCTACGAGCACAACTAAATCCAGAAAAAGTGAACATGCTAAAAAAAAATCACAAATCTATCTTGAAAAGGACCAAATCAAATCAACATTGAAAACAACCGAGATTGACCAAAGTCCTGACCAAGGTTTGGCACGTCTCACTCTTTAAGCCACAAGACTAGCAGCACTGTTTGATGACATGAGACTGCCACAGTGTTGTTCCCATTTTTACTAAAATGGTTTCACAATTGTGAAACCATTATATTAGTTGGACATAAAAATATTGAAAGACCAAACTCGAACAATTTTGCTATTTCTTTTTTTTATCCTTTAATTTAGCAAGGGGACCTTGTTTTTTGCATTCATTCTGCTATCCTTGCAGCACCTAAGCCTAATTTGATCATTATCGGGATAATATCATGAATCACAATTATTTTGGCCAGTATAATCATGAAATGAAAATGTCAGATTGTCTCATGCCTCAGAGGCCCAACCCAGCCATCATAGAACATCTGACTGTCTGTGATGTCTTGTTGGTTCTGCATGCTGACTAGCTACTGTGTTTGTTTTCTTTCCCCAGAGAAAGAATGTGACCTGGACAAACACTGCGGCGTGTTGGATCCAGAAAGGAAGAAGCTGTGCACCCGCCAGCTTATGTGCAATGTAAACTCTCTCAGTGCCTCCTCACTTTCCCTCATGGCCTTTTTAGCCACATAAATCTTAGCGTCCCTATGCTGGGCATTTCATAGCGTCCCCCTTGGGGACCCTGGTCCACAAAGTAGAGGGTTTAATTGGCTAAACTCTATTGCTACAGATGTGGACCACACACACACACACACACACACACACACACACACACACACACACACACACACACACACACACACACACACACACACACACACACACAATGACTGATATCGCTAATGCGATATAGCACAGATTATAAGTGGTTTTAAAGACAAATAAACCCAGTCCCTTTTTTCCCCACCTTATTTCTTCTGTAGATTCATTCCATCCACCAGCGGCGTAAAGTGGTGGGCAGGAGTAAGACTTTTGACCAGCTTGTACTGGAACAACGGGCAGGGTCTAAAGGCCAGGACTCCCACGCACTGATAGACTCTCCATCACATTCGGAAGCCCCCGAAGAAGAGCCATCACCACCCCAACTCAACAAACGCAACCGTGGCAGCAGCTGCCCCATCCTCAGGTACGAGAGCTACACAAATGGTACTTAGACGCCTGACCAGCAGCAGCAATGTGTAATGTTTCTTTTGTAAGTGTTTAACCACAACCCTAGCATCACTATTCTGGGCTGAACATTTGGTGAAAATATCAGAAAATATCAGATCACAGCCTGTCAAAATGTGATGCGATGTGAGCTTGTAGATTGGCTATTTTCTGCCAAGATATTTAGTGTACAGCAAAAAGAGGAGAGAGCCTAGTATAGAGGCCTGGGAGACGTATAGGGGTTAAGCGGTTAACCCTAAAATGGTGGTTCCCAACCCTTGTCATTGGGTCCCCTGGTTTATTAATGCCTGTTGCCAATGCCATTAGAAAGAAAAGTCTGACCATTGTCTGACAAAGATGAATCTGTACATTTAGTTCCATTGCAATCTAAACATAAAAAATTCTGATGGGATAACAGGATCAGGGGCACCCTGCTAGCACGTTGTCCTACTGAACCCTGCCTCTTCATCCTGTGTAACTACACCGCTATACTGTACCAGTCCTATTCTCTCATTGGCACCCTATACGGCTTACCAGCAGGCATTCCCCCAGCAGGGAGTCACTGGAGAGTAATCCAGAGGAGGAGGATGGAGACGGTGCTGTGGAAGTGGAGATACAGCCTCCATACCCCTTCAACCAGAGCCTCCTGTCGAGTGAGGAGAGCGAGGGAGAGGAACAGGAGGCGGCCAGGGACCTGCCCGCCACACCCTGGCACCCAAAACCTCTCGGGGTGGGTACCAAAACCTGCAAGAATACTTGAATACTTTACAATAAATGTTTGGTATATAGCTGACATATAGCGACTTACAACTAGGCCATTTGTTTAGCTTCACATCCTGGATCACCTAAATAAATGACCAGTGATAAGAGCCATGGTGCCATGGCAGTAATGACCACATCTTTTAAAGGCCTCTATACACCATGGTATTGTTGTGCAATAGTCTATTCAGTGTGTTTGGAGCAACGCTTCAACATGAGACGTCACCTAACGTCACTCGATCTGATCACAGTCAGAACAAAGCGGCTTGGTCTGTGGAGGCCTTAAAGCCCTGCACACACCAGGCCAATGTTTGCGTTAATTAGTGTTGATACACGTCTGTGGCCGAAAATCTGTTGTAGTGTGTGCAATGTATAAAGGCCATCGTTGGTGGTGAGGCATCGCATACCTGACTGAAAAATACCCAGTCGCTGTCACTCGGAGAGAGGGTGCGGAGGGGGGTAGTGCTCTCTCGTGCGCTGTTAGTGTTTACTTGTTCAGCCAGAGTGACTAGCTCTGTCAATATGTGGTACTGCTGCTACACAACCGTACAGCCTGTGCACAACTGAACTGACATCAGTGAAGATGAACAGTGTGCATAAACTTAAACAGTCATCTGTTGTATTGGAAATTATTTCCACTACTGTGTGGTTTTCTAGATGTCTCTTTATCATCTGCAGGTTAAGAGCAAAGCCTTTTGTTAATTTTAAAAGAGAAGGCAAAGCAAAATGAAACCTACCGCATTATGTAGAATACAAAAGCGATCGTTTCTCTGTTAACATACCACTTGTTTTGACTTAATATTACATCCCATGAGTCCCATCCCAGTACATGATTCTTTGCACAATAAATGATACTGCTCACACAGGCGTACAACAAGACCATCAGCCCCACAGTCAGTACAATGCAATGTGTAGAGAGCGTGCCTACAGCAAGTTTTTCACACCTTTCAGCTGACTGATGTCCTGACTCAGAAGTGGCAGGTTTTCACTTCACAGTATACGTGTTACTCAGATAAGCTTTATTGTCTCAAAATAAGTCTTATCTTCTATATACAGTTGCTGTAATCACCCAAGATAATAAGATGTTTGATTTGATAAGTCAGTGCTTCAACGTTACACTTAGGGCTACCTTTTCGTGATGCTGACATAAATTACATAATTTCAATCGCTCTCTTTGGCAGCTATGCACTTTTGGAAGCCACACCTTGGGTTGTAGCATCTTCACCTTTGACCGGCGGTTGCATCACCTTCGGTTTGCCCTTAGTGCCATGGTGGAGCACCACATAAGCGCTCACTTGTGGAAGTAAGTGTCGTCCCTTACATCTGTTCATGAGAATGGTTTCCAAATGTAAAGCGAGTTCAATTAATTCAACCTTTGTCACTTACAGCTCTTATTTATTTATTTTTAACAGTAGTGAAATTTAGATTTTCCAAAAAACCAAGACGGCTGAGAATACTGTTGAAACATGAAACTTTGCAGCAATGCAGTATCTCATTTACCTTTCATTGCCTTTTATGTTTGTTTGTTTGTTTGTTTGTTTCTTGCCTTTTAAACTAATTTAATTTAAAGTCCATGAAATGCACTGCTAATCTTTACAGGAAATTATCTGTGTCGATAGATAAAACGTCCAAGTATTATGATGGGTAAACACAACTGAAGATGATAACATGAATTTTGGGTGGGTTTCACTTCCATGTAGGTGTTACTGTGCCATAATGGACAGCTACTGTATAGTTGACTTGATGGTGGGTGGTGGCACAGAGGAACACCTACATTTATCTCATCCACAATGAAACGTTATTACCTAGTACTATGGTTATTACCTACAGCTGTGTTTACCTGTCAAAATGACTTCTGCGAAAAGGGCCATTTTACATAAACATGATGGAAGCACCCTAAAGATATTTGTTGGTAGAATGGTACCCATTTGGTGGCTTTATTAGAGGGAATGTATGGCATTGGCTTCTCCATCATGAAGTGTTAGAACTTCAGTAACCAAGATTTGTCTTATGCTTTGTGGAAATGTGTGCTCTTTTCGTAGTACTGTACTACAGCAGTAAAACATCATTTTTAAAGTGTATTTGGGTGTGTTTGGCGGGCAGTAATGCAAATTGGCAAGTTAGCATTTGCCCTGGCGGCTACAGCCACTGCGCAAAGCAAGCTAAGAAGAGGTTACTTTCTACTGTTCCAAATACGTTAAGATTCATAAGTGTTTTGGTAGCACACCAAGAAGCGAATAAAACCTTTTTTTTTGCTTTCGCATACAGGAAAATACCTCAAGTGTCAACAGGTCTCAGGCGACACAATACTACATCCAACAGTGCTGCTCGGTCCTCTGTCAGGAGAGGAGCCAGATCATCGCCTCTCACCGGCTCCTCACTCAGGTGTCCTCCTCCTGCCTCCAACTCCTCCCTCCTCCACAGAGCTGCCGGCAAGGACAGCTGCTCCTCCACCTCCTCCTCAGGGCAATCAGGGACTAAGAGCAGTCGGAGCAACCCTCCTAGCACCAAACCACCCTCCTCCACCCTTCTCTCTGCTAGCCACGGCCGCCAGCGCAATCCCATCGGGCGTCCCAGCAAAGCTCGGCTGAGGGAGCTGGAGCTACTACAAGCTGCCGGCACAGTGGAGAAAGCTGCTAAACCTTCACGCAGCTGCGCTGAGGACCAGTCATCCAAACACATCAGGGAGCAGAACCTCCATGAGAAGGGCCCGCCGCCCTCCCCCTCCAGGGCCTATCCCTCCCCCTCCTCTCAAGGACCAATCAACGGCACCATCTCGCCAAGAAAGAAGCCATGCCCCTCTCAGCCACCACACTTATCAGGCCGACACTCAAGCTTGCCAGGTGTGGGCAATCGTTCCCCTTTCCCCGCACCCTTCCATCCGCCCCATCCCTCGCCGCGCCGAAGGGGGAGACCCCCAGGGGTTTATGGCCGAGTGGTGGGTTTTGACCACAGGCGGCTGGCCAAGAGGCGGAAGACCAGTGATGGATTACCACCATCTAATGTTTCCCTGATCAGAACCCCCAGGTCAGCCACCTCCCACTCCAGCCTGTTCTCATGGAAGGGGGAGAACATGGGTGGTGTGCTGTCTCAGGGCATGGAGAAGACTATAGACCCCCAAAGAGTGAGTAGACACACTCAATGGCAATTTTAAATACCAGTACACTACAAACTAAACAGAATAAATACTGTAAAACATTTCCACACAAGGTTATATTCATTATGAAATATAATTTAGCTGTTAATCTGTTAAGTTGTAAAGGCCTGGTTTATACAATTAGTTTATACAATAATAATATCTCAATTTTGAACGTAACATATTCCTCTTACAGAAATGTTGCCTAGCCTACAGTACTACTATATATTGTGATCACATTTCACATTTAGATGCAGCATTCTTTCTGCATAAGTTCATCAATTGAACTTATACATGCAACTTTTTGGGTCTATGTTGAAAGTATTTGTATCTGATAAATGTTGTTCTCTCTGTTTTGGCAGACAAAACTTCATCATTAAGGGAGCCTGCCTTAAAACGACGACTTGGAGAAGAAGCCTATCTTGCAGGCTAAAGCTACTGCCAGCACTGTGTGTGTGTGTGTGTGTATGTCTGTGTGTGTATGTATGTATGTATGTATGAATGAATGAGTGTGTCTGTGCATGCATGTCTGTGTCGTATGTTCACAATCATGTGTGCACATGTTCTGGTCTTTAAGCACAATTCATCAGGTAACAGTAACTGTTTGTCGTGTGTGTGTGTGTGTGTGTGTGTGTGTGTGTGTGTGTGTGTGTGTGTGTGTGTGTGTGGACACACTGTATTATTACAATTGTTCTCTTTTTGTACGTGGCTGAATGGTTCTGTTGATTACTGATTATGTATGACAATAGAAATACCTCAACCTATCCATTATGCTGCTAAATTGAAATGTCAGTATGGTAAATCCATTAAAACTAATTGTCCCTAAAACCGCTCTGGTGTGGTAATTCAGGTTTTACAGTTGTCATTTTAATGTAGGGAAATGTTGTGGAAATGTGAAACTTTGGAATGTTATGTGTCACCTCTTTGGGGCGACAATGTTGGTTTAGCACCTATATTTACACCTTGCAACCACTAGATGTCACCAACCCTTCAGTTGTTTTCATTCTGGAATGGCATTTACAGAAAGGCCTATTAGCCAGTATACTGTATGAAAATGGAATACGCTATATATATATATATATATATAATTTTAATTTAAAAAAATATTATTACGCACACACAAGGTATGCTATGCACATGAGTATAACATACGGTTCTTGATACATTACGTACATGACAGTTGATCTAATATTGAGCAATAAAACTATTGTAACTTATCTCTAATCTTTAAAGATACTATATTGAGCACTGAATTTGTTTACATTATACACATTTCAAACTATGGCCATGAATGTTTTTATATGAAACAATATTTAAATCTAATAGCAACTTTAAGATACACCACTGACTGTTGCCTTGGTTTCCATAAGTGTGTTATGTAGGCCTACAGAGTGCAGGTAGCAGAGAAGGATGAGCAACAACTGAGAAGGATAAGTGAAGAGAAAACGGAAAAATAGGGAAGACCACACATAGATGTAAAACACTTTTAATTATTTTTTAAATTATTAAATCAAAGTATATATATTTTTCTCTACATTATTGACTATTATGTTACACTTATTCCTGCAATCAGAGAAGCACTTAAGCATACCATGCAAAGTCATTCAACTTGAATTACCAGACTGTTTATATTCTATAGCAGCCAGCTCACACTAACCAAATGGTTACATACCATTACGTGTATTTGCTACTAAATATTGTGAGTGCTTCTTTCCCTAATTTTTACACTGTCCAGAAGGGTAAGCATTGCGCAGTTGGAGAAAATGCTGTAATCCTGCTGTGTAGATACAGTGACACTTATGTGTTGAAAACAAAAAGATACATATTTTTAATTGTCATAAATTACCAAGGGATAAAACATTTGTTTAACTAGTGTTATCCAACTTCAACAATAATAGTTCAAGTTGCCAGATGCATGTTCAACACCACAAATAGGCCATTGGGTTGGTCATTATCCATAGCTACCAATGTGGTGTCCAACTGTACACTTCTATAAAGTCTTGAATAACTTGAGAAAACACTTAACTTTACAGTAGCCTTAGTCCAGTGTATTAGCCTGAGTGATAACCTGGAAGCATTGTAAGCACACAATAAAAAATAATGTTTACGTGTAATAACATTGAAAGTAACAATGCAGTGTATAAAATGAAAGTATAGTCAAAATGGGTTGGGTAACTTGGGTATACCCTTCTAAGTATGTATCAGTATGATTAAGTACGTTAAGTGGACTTAAATGAAATTACATTACATTGTGTACTCACATTACTTTCCCACCAGGTTAAAACTCTAGAGTAAAGCCATTATAAAGGCAGGTGTTACCTCAATGACATTCTCTTCAATGATTCTTCTTTTCAATTATAGTCTACAGCAGCGCAGTCAAATGTCAAGTCAAATACAACTTTCAATATAAAACCAACCCCTACTTAGAAAAACACGCTGATATCAAGAATGGGTTAACAGTGAAATAACAGGTGGACGGTAGCACAATCTCAGACAAACTGACCAACAACATTGGATTATACAAGAATACTGTTAGATTACACTGGCAGAACATAGGAGTACACAACTCATCAATACTGAACACAGGCAATTATGGATTAATACATTATGTACACATCAGGAAGGCAGATTTGCTTTGGAGATTACAAAACCTATTTCTTCTGCGCAATGCTACACAGTAAAATCATCAGTAGCGATTTGTTTGTACACTCTCAAGAGTTATGAATGGATAAATGAATACTGAGAATTTTACTGTGTATGGGAACCCTCACAATAGCACTTTACAAATATACAAAACTGACTTTTAGTCTGTGTGCACCAGGATGTGTCCAACCATCAGAGTATGAAGTAAGAGCAAAATGTCCATCCTTTATATATGATATTTTAACCAAGGCAGATTCTAGCCTGACTTTAAGTGTTACTAAGAGATGAATAGGCTATTCTCATATCTTTCAATTAGAGGCATGCTGAAATAATATCCATTCAGTACTCGGCCAAAGATGGGTATTTTCTTTAATTACAAGTCATTCGCTATTTCAGGTCGTCTGACATTTATTACCAATTGCCATTTATTGCCAATTGCCTTTCATAGCCTGGCCTTGAACCCTCAGGTAAATTACATTGTTACATTACATTGCTAAGCAGCTCATTATGTTCCCTCTGCACCACAGCAGGGGATAAAATACATATTTGACAAAGCTTCATGTAAGGGGCAAAAATAGGATCTTAGATTAGATTAGACCTAATGGTCTGAATCTTTACCAATTACCATCATTAATATGTGATAGAATATTCCTTTATTTATAGCGTGTACTGAGTTAATTCAGGTCCTCTTTCTCACTTTACAGTACCTGATATCCCCATGTGTTTGTGTGAGAGAGAAGGGAATGATTCACATGCAACACCTCTCTGACAAGTGTCACTTCCTTTTTTCACCCACACAGGAAAAGCCGCATTTAACACACACAGTGATGTGTATACATTCCATAATTCCACCCGGATAAAACACGCGTTTACACTAAAACCTATAGTATTAGAATAGTAGAACAGATTAACTGTATCTAGGGCTAAGGTGAATGCAGTAAATAGCAGGGTTTGAGGTTTGAATGGGTATGATTTCCCCCTATGACCGTGAATCTCAAATTTAGAAAAGTATTATTGCAACTGGAATGCTGCAATATGAAAAGCTCTCATTACACGCTCCAATAAGATTACTCTGTAGGAAAATAAATGTTATTTGGACGCTCCAGGCATTTCCCTAATTTTCCTTAAACAAATGACAAAGTACTTAAAGGGCATCACATTCATTACCTGGCGGAATGATTGCTCTCGAATTCAAGCAAGGGTATCCTCATAATTATGGAGATGTACAAGACAATGCAAACAAATCCAGACTGAATTGGGGTAGTCACAATACAGGCTGTGACTCATTTTAACAGTGGCTAGCCAGCTAGAAGAAAGCAAGCCTCATCCCATCAGAAGATGCAATTACCCTTTAATCATGGGTCTCGTATCATGAAACAAAAGCTGAACCTCATAGTAAAATCTCTCAGTTTGTTTTTGTTGTTGTTTGTGCACAGACAGACCGGTTAATTCGGTATGCACAGTATTGGGGGCACCCGCATACATGTGGATCCTATAAACATCTCTGTTGGAGGAGCCAAGGAATGTCCTTTTCTCAAAGACAACTGTCACTGAAATCTTTTGGTATCATGAATTCCAAACCATGCAATAGAAACGCCTACTTATGCATGACAATGGGGGTTCTGGCTTACATTTGCAAGGCAAACTCATCTTGTCTATAACAGAATGCAATGGCAATCTTTTTCAGAGGGGAAGGGGTGTCCTAATTTTGAATGCAGCTCTCCCCGTTGCTACTGTGGTACACAGGGCTTTCCTGCTGACACCTAAGAACTCTCAAATCATGAACTGGCTAGCTCTCTGCTGTCAGGTTGATATACAGCACAACCTCATACATATTGAGTATCAGCCTCTGGTTATGTAATATGCCAGCCAGAATATGACATTTACGTACCTGCAATACAGAACTACTGGTCTATATCATTCAACCTAACAGGACAGGACAGGTTGGTTAGCTGTGTTTGAAATTGTGTTTGAGAAGAAGGAAGAAAAAATAATGTAATCTACTACATAGCATATGATTTATGAATACACAAGATGTATGACTTTTTGAAAACTACACATGAAAACCATGCACGTTTTGAACACAGAAAGAGAAACAGATACGTTTGCAAGCTTCTTGACAGTGATTTTTTTCCACATTTTTTCTTTTTTAAAGAAAAACATTTTCTGTGTTGACCAAGACCAGGAATGGCATCCTGCAGTAAACAGCACCTTGTGGATTTGTATGTTAAACATAAACCAAGTACTGAGTGGAGCACAGCACCTGACCTGACTGTATACAGAACTATCACAACTTACTGGTGGGTCTGTCAAAACAAATTACTTCCTAATGTCTAATGGACACACTATATTTCTGATTGAAAGTAAGGCTTCATACAGTGTCTGGGCTATGTGCTTGCAATAAGCACATAAACAATTATTTATAAAACAATGATCTGCCTTGCATTAGCTATAGCTATTTGATATCATAATTCTATGTACTATAAGTTGATCATTCATATCAAAGGGGGGAATTTGCCTCATGTATCATTGCAGCCATGATAAAACAATATGAATACAAGAAACTGCAATGATAGATCTCGTATCGACCAAACTACTCCTAATTGAGTTTAACTTCAGATTGGCATCAGCTATGAAGGTGAATTAAAACTGACCTGCTATGGTCTTCTCATTTTGGTGTTTGTGCTACAGCTATGTTATTATAAATCATTGAATAACTGACAAGAGAGAGATCCATGTTTCTGCTACCTCATTCATACAGCCCTACTTTGCTGGGGAGTAATATGTGTGTTTATGATATGATGCCTCTCTTTGGCTCATGGATAATGATGACTATTCAAAACCTGGAGATAAGGGTCTGTCTATCCATCTGTTGCTTTGTCTGTCCATGTGTCGACAGAGGGAAGATAAATATACTTAGAGTCTAAAATATACATACAACTCAATCTAGTCCTTGATTTAGACAGTCTCATGTGCATGAATTGAATACACTATTCCTTTTTTTTATCTTGTGCATCTTATCCTATTTTGTCCAACTATCTACACTTCCTGAGTATTGGTATCCAACAAGATGGCCTCTATTACATTTACGAGACTAACTTTCACTTACACTGCCAGGCTTTCACAGTATGAATATTTAAGTGCTACACATCAAAATGCTGGAAAGGTCCTTGCAAAACAACAAGGCAGTTCATTTAGTGCTCCCATACCTCCAAGCGTGAAGAACTGTAGACCCACCTTCCTACACAAGTCCTCTCACCCAATGTCACTGTCACAGTTTGAGAGACTCACATCATACAGTAGCATATACTGCACATACATCCAATCATGGGACATCCAATTCCTACCTGCCCACCTTCAAGCTAGATTTATACTTAGCTGCGCACTGGCGTTGCGCACTGAAAATATCCCATCTACAAGCTCAGAACACAGCTGCAATTTCCGGTGTGCGCGAAGTATATCAAGCCCTTCACACCACCATGGGAGTATCTGAGAAAACTGAACTGATAGACTCTGCTACTGATTTCTTTCTCTTCCCTTTCCCATGTGAGCCGGCCTCCTCATCCAGGTCATCCTCGTTCTCATTCCCGTTGGGGTTGAGCTTGCCATTCTGGCCCTGCAGTTCCTTGGTATCTATGAAGGCAACATGCCTGTTGAGCTCCGCCTTGAGCGCCGGATCACCATGGCTGGGTGTCACGCTGAGCATGGAGGAGTGGATGCTGTCCTCGCCCCTGGACTTGGCCTTGTTGGGGCAGCAAAAGCAGTGGCAGGGTGTGAGGTACAGGTAGATGAGAACCAGGACTACGCTGGTCAGGCAACACACTAATGTTGTGTAAGCCGTGTTCATGGTGTCGCCACCCCCATCCATGGTGAAGTTATGAACCTTCAAAACAATGTAGAGGGTCTCGTTTAGGCCCTCAGTGGCCGCGACGCACGTGTAGGTTCCAGAGTCCTCTGGGCTCACTGGACTGATCTGGAGGCTCCCGTCTGATAAGACCCTGGCCGTCTGGTTTCTTCCTGGTGTTACCATCACATTGCCTGGTATGAACCAGGTCTTTGTCACATCCCTGAGCTTGGTGTCGCAGCCAAGGGTTAGCGTCTGCTCCAGAAATGCCTCCTCGTCTGCCTCCTTGAACGTGCTGCAATTCATGTAGACGTCGTTGAGGTCAAACGCGCCCACTTGGGTCTTCTGGGGCCCAGGCAGGACACATTTGAAGTCATCCTTGAAGTCCACGGCAGAGTTGAGCCTCCGAATATGCCAGTGTGCCAGGAGGCTATAGAGTCCACAGTCGCAGAGCAGAGGGTTGTTGTGGAAGTAGAGGCCATTTTTAATCCAGGCAGGTAGCAGCTGGAGCTCACCAATCGGCAGGACCTTGATCTTATTAGAGGAAACATCCAGGAGGCTGAGCTTCTCCAGGCGTGTTCGATCCTTCACCAGCTCCAGGGGGAAGCGGGAGATCTGGTTCTGGCTCAGGTACAGCTTCTGAAGGTTGCTCATGCCCACAAAGGCCAAGCGGTCGACCTGATTGATTTGGTTGTTGTAAAGCAGGAGCACTTCCAGGTTGACCAGAGGCTCAAACATGTACTCGTCCAGATGCCGCAAGTTGTTGGAGGACACGTCCAAATAGCGCAGGTACTTGACATATACGAAAGCTTCCACCGAGAGGAAGGAGAGTCCGTTGTGGCTGAGCAGGAGGTTGTGAAGCTTTGGCAGTTTGACAGGGGTCCACTCAGCGGGCAGTCGTGTGATGTCATTGTAGCTGAGGTCCAGCACAGCAGCATAGAGTGGAATCCCTGTGGGGGCAATAGTCAGATTCATCTTAGAGCAGCTCACGATGTTTGAAGCGCAGATGCAGGTTTTATGGCAGTTGAGTTTGTATCCCGCTGCAAGCGGAAGCTCAAGGACAGACACAAAGAGGGAGAGGATGAACACCCATCTAATATGGTTCCTCAGACGGGGCGATGTTTCCAACAGGCTTTCGCCTGCTCTGGTGGTTGGATGCATCATGCTACCTGTGGGTTTAATGCCAGAAGAGGTCCTCTATTATCCCCTCATCTCAGGAAGTAGCATGGAACCGCAGCTGGAGGAATCCCAGGCATCGCTAATAGAAGGCTGTGAAGGAAGAGAAAACACAGGTGTTGGATAGAACCACATAGCATCATGGTTATGTCCATGGGACATTCATAGTAAAGCAGTGTACATGCACAATGACACAAACACACGTGTGCACACACTTCCACATGAATTCACACTCTCAGACTCTCAGGTAGTTTGTTAACTCTCCGTCATTCTGTTTCTCATTTAGACGCTCGCAGACACATACAAAAACTTTATAAATCTTGCACGTGTCTCAGAAATAAACACTACACATAAACTAGCAATAATCTTTTGAGCACTCAGGAGAGGCATGTCCTGAATGCCCCACCACCCCACCCCCCACCCACTCCACACACACAATACAACAGATTTAAAATGGATACGAAAAATAGCCATGAAATTAAAACGCACAATGAGTTTAATATCTAAGCATGCTATTCTGCATAACCGTTTTCGAGGGTGATTCACAAATGTTGCATTGCACCACTCTTTTCGAAAATAAACGGTCACTTCAGTTCAGTAACATTTACGCAAATAGAAATAGTGATGGAGAGCAGCAAGCCACCTACCTTTTGGTCGGGATGCGTCAATCGTTTTCATCAATAGAAGAACTGCCGCGTGTGTTTTACAGTTCTGCTGCGCACAGTAGAGACTACAGTAGGATGTGTAAGGACAACAAGGGATGCAGCAAGGGGAGGAGGAGACAACTGGAGAAACCCTTTTCATGCACCACCCAAGAGCCCGGTGCAAAACGCAAAAAAAGATTACGTAAAGACAAATACAAGTCACTGTGAGCCTATGATTATCAATTGGATTTCGCGTCTGACTCCTGAATCGTTTTACCGAACTATTTCAGTACTCTACCGACGTATACATTGCTCCAAGATTCCCACGATTACGTCTTCTGTTGGGAGATTAGCGCTGTTTGAGCAGGTCCAGTATAGCCTTCAGTCTCATCAGCATCCGTGGAGATAAATGTAAGCATGAGCGGCCTCTAGCCGACAAGATTCCCCGTGTTTTTTGTTTTTTTCCCCGGTTATCTTAGACAGCCTACTACTCCGCTCTTCGTGCAGCGCTGATGCTGCTGCAATTTGTGCCGATCATAGTGTTTAACGTGAATGTTAGACAGTGGAGCTACTGTACTGCGCCTGTATGGTCAGGAGAGTCCTCTTCTATTACTCAGTGGTGGGAAAAAAGTACTCAATTGTTTTACTTAAGTAAAAGTATCAATACCACAATGTGAAAAGTCCGGTTATGAAAATTTACTTAAGGATAAAGGATACTTTTACTTGAGTAAAAGTACTAAAATATCGGAATCAAAATATACTTAAGTACTACCAAAAGTAAGTAGGCTACTCATTTTGCATAATGTCCCATTTCACAAGTTCAACATATTTTGAAAATAGCCGTTAATACATATATATAGGGCTGAAGTGGTTAGTGTGTTTTGTAATAATAATCAAAATCTACAAAGTAGGCTAACTACTAACTAAAGTTTTCATATAATTGTAATTTGTAGTGGAGTAAAAGTACAATATTTTCCTCTGAGATGTAGTGGAGTAGAAGTAAAACAAAAGTATTGAAAATGGCTAATACTGAAGAAAGTAAAAAATACCTCAAAATTGTACTTAAGTGCAGTACTTGACTACATATACACCACTGCTAATTAGCCTACTGAAAGTAACGGTAACCAGTACCACGAGAGAAGTGGTGCTGGTGCAAAGATGTCCTCACGAGGTCTGTCAGCAGCGCTTGTGTTGTGTTGTGAATGAAATGGGCGCAGCAGCAAAATTACAGTAGACCTACAAACATTTGCAATTTTCAGACATGAGGTTCTATAGTAGGCATAGCTATTTTAAACTCACAGAACTTTTCTTTCTTTCTTTGACCAGGAGTATCTGTACTCTTACTCAAGTACTGGGGTCGAGTACTTCGTCCACCTCTGGTTATATTATATTATATTAATATAATGATCTAAAAAAAAGAACGTTGTATCTAACCACTTCCTTATTTCAGTGTTAAAAGTGTCTTTACTCTTCACATGCAGCCAGATCATCAGTTGCCCCACACTGAGGGATTCAAGACCTTATAGAAATGGAGGTCCTGGCAGCTGCCACTATATTCTATCATAAGGATATTTACTTGTTGCCTGACCTTGGTAACCGTTGATAGGGTTGACAACTGTAAATCAAAGGCCATCCCTGTCACTTGGCTTCAGCGAGACTGGCAGCCATCACTATCCTTGAAGCTCCAATTGAGTCATCAATGACCCAGCAGGCGGGGCCCTAGTAGTTATTGACACCAATAAGTAACCAGGCATCACAGGTTTAATACCTGACATCCACATCCAAGTCCCTCTGCATCTGTTGTCCTTCAGCATGCATGGCAATGAACTTTTACTGGGGACATGTCAACATCACTTTTTGAAATGTCGAATTCTGTCCCCACCATTTAACCCAGAATCTGGAAACATTTTAGATACAGACTTAACCTTTGTTGAATGGAGTCCCCCCAGGGGTGAGGCCGCCCTTCCCCCCCTCTACACCAAATATCTTGGCTGAAAATAGCTGATCTACAAGCTCTCTTCTATTTTTGCAGAATGTTCCTCCCAGAATAAGGAAGGTAGGACGTAGGGTTCATGTGGTTAAACCTTTCCCTTTTAAACATGCAGTTGGGTTTAGCATAGAGATGCATGACGACTTATCAATGTAATTGAATACTAACTAACCTGTAGTAGAGAGGGAGAACTAACAGTTAAATTGCGGCATTCACTTCATTAAAACATACCAGAAAACATTTCCCCAGCACTTTTCCATTCAAAATGACGCCTTGTCAGCACCGTGATCAATTCCTGGTCCAGTTTTAGCTTTCAAAGAAAAGCAGGCGCTCCACTCTCCTTTTTTTCTCTCCTTTTTTTAATAAGAGTGACACAGATGGACTCGGCACAGGGGATCGAGGCACAGGAGAAAGGCGCTGACAGGATGCGAGTGTAGGGGTGCATGTGAGGCCAGACGAAACCTGTTTACTATGCAGATATGGAGGAAACCATGTCATTTTTACTGAAGTGAATCCACCCACATGCCACTTTGATGAGATTTTAGGATCCTTTTCAACTGGCAGAGCCACGGCTGTGGGCTTTGTTTTGGCAAGGCTATGGGTTTGTCCATTGCCAACAAGTAGATACTATGTTCACACTTAAGTAGCCTCCCACTCAGAATAGGAGATGAAATCATTTGTCCATTTTGGTAATCGAATGCATCATTTTGTGGAAATTATCAAGTTTTTTCTAAGTCGAAAGCACTAGAGACTATATATACTGTATATGGACAAGTGTTAATATGATAAACCACTGAAATGGAGGTGACTTGAACTCCAACTTAATCACGTTACCACTCTTTCCGTCATATCTCCTAGAGAACCACCTGACTTCATCTGTTGAGCTATAGGGCCTCTTAACCCTTGAAGTCTTGAAGAAATAAGTAGTGATTTGTTCTCGCTGCAAGAGTGTCCACAATCTGACCTATGAGACAAAGATAACGAAGAATAATTAATTGGCAAAGAACTGTTGACAATATTTTGACAAAATGTGTTTAGCTGAGACATCTCAGAAAGTGAAATCACTGCAGGGATTATTCATGGGGAATGATAACAATCTTTGCTGTCACATTTTCCCATAGATATACATTGCTACATTGAATGCACTAATACATTAATATCAATTAATCATATCGCTTAGCAAAATAAAAGCACATGATTCCCGATGAAGCCGGTCAAATTGACATATGACTGAAAGTGAATGAGAGTCTGTGGGAGGACTAACATGGCAAACTTTTGCGGATTTATAAGGTGCAAGAACTATTGATTGATTGACTACTTTATTAGTCAGAAATGTAAATACCAAGTGGTACAGTCAGACATTAAGGCTAAAAGGATAACACAAAAAAGTCCTGGGGACTTGTTTCCATTGGGGTCCTATGTTTTCAATTCATCAACAAAGCATAAAAAATGTACACAATAATGCATGTCATCAACAAATACAAAACAATAGTCTAGAGCGTCGCGCTTGGCACAGACATGCGCAGAGCAAGTTCTGTCAGGGAACTCGCAATTGTTGGTGGCCGACCATTGGGCTCCACGTTCACATCCATTCATCCAATCACACACTCATTTAATTCTTAGACCGCTCTATTAACTGGAAGTTTCTACTACTCATCCGTGCTTGCTTTTTCTGCTGCTCTCACCATTGCTGTCCTGCTAGAAAATTGCTGCTCACCCTCCACCACCCCAGCTACCACCTGTCGTTTTGGATCTGCTGTTTATGTAAGGGGGATTCGGAGTCCCTATGGTTGGGAGATGCGCTTTATCAGAGTACCTATAAAAGCAGATCCAATTCATTGCCAAACCATAATAAATATATTGCTCATTTTATATTCAATACAAATATCTTATCCTTCATGAGTTGTCCGTTATCCATTCACAAATTGTCCTTACAGAAATGTACAAAGGAGAAAAACCGCAGCAGTGGATGACACCTCCTTTCTATGGGAATTAACTTTTACCTCCCCTTGTGGTTTCCTGATAGATGTTTTTTTCAGGACAATTTTGAAAGAAACCAGTGATTCACATTTTTTAATGGATGGTATGAACAACCACAGTAAATAACACAATTATTCTACAATAGGTAACAAAACCAGGAATTATCAGGAATGATTTGCTCCATTGATGCTCAATATCAGTTGAATTGTCTGAAAACACATGCTAGAAATCCCGCTTTGGTCTTTCTTGAACCTGATATATTGGTTGATTGAAAATATAACACATACTGTATGTAGAAGAGACACTTGTTTTACATGGGTTGTACATTTGTTGGTGTCTTGGATCTTCAAGAAAATTAACTGAATCATAAAAAAACCTCACTATACAAATCTAAGTGACATGATCCACAACCTTTGAAATTATGATGTTACCAGGCCTTACATGACTTGTAAGATATTGATGCAATAATGGATACATTTGTGTCAGTCAGTGTAATGTGAAAGCTCTAAATAGCTTGTCTGACCAGAGCATCGTGGAAACACACACACACACACACACACACACACACACACACACACACACACACACACACACACACGCACGCACATGCACGCACGCACACACACACAAACAGAGCTTAGAGTGATTAATGTTCTGTTCGACTCTGTTTCCTGCTGTGATAGGGATTGCGTTGCCAGGCAACTGCCTGCGTCCTTTATTTGACTGTGTTGGCTCTATGGTGGCCTTGCCTTCACTTGCTCTACCTGCTCAAATAGGGTTACTAGTGTTGAAAACAACCCTCAAAACAACAGTTGCCTATCTGGAGAATCACTGCCTCGCTGTGAAACACAGAAATAAACAACAAACACCAGTTCCCAGGATGGTTTGATCCTTCCATAATACATTAGGCATCCATTGAAAAACAGAATCCATACTAATTGGGTCTAATACCAACATCATGATCCCCAGGCTTTACGATCGGAGTCGGTAACAATGTAGTCACAAGCAAAGACGAGGTGATCTATTTGGGTTGTATTTTAGATAACAAACTTTCATGCGAAAAAAATGGCATCAAATGTGATCACGAAAGTGAATCAAAGAACAAGATTTTTGGGCAGGATCTCCTTGTTTATCATCAGGAGTTGACTGAGGACTCTAGCTGTTGTGTAATTTTGACTATGCTTGCACCTCATCATGGTACACTACATGTAGCATCGCCAAGCCACTGAAGACAAAACTGCAGACCTCCCTAAACAAGCTTGTGAGATCTAAATACTAAACATTTGTGGGCAAGCAAAAAGGATATAGTAGGGTAGGCTATATAACATACCCATGTGTGAACAAATAACCAACATCTGCAATACTGTACTAGCATCTAAAAAAAAAATAGGCAACTGGACACCAGCACTTATTAATCATTCAGTAGTCATTCAGAGTCTATTTTAAGAGGGTCTGTCGTTATTCTTCTGTATAGTGTGACTATGCATTTTTGTAGGCAACATTTGTCAGCAGGCCATTACTTTTCCTCAGATGACCGGATCATATTTCGCCCATGATAACCTATGTAATTACAACAGCCTGAGCATCTTCAAAGCCATTAGCTGCCATTCCATTCCAATGAGGGTTTCTGTATCATTGCTTTATTGCAGAGAGCTCGATAGTACCAGTGTAAATGATCTGATGTTCATATAGGCTCGTTCTGTGCAGCACCTACCTCCTAGCCTCTCCACAGTCATGGTAAACATACAGTATATACTCTGGTCTCAGAGCTGAGCAGTTTACACAACATACAGCTTGCTGCAGTTAGACCCCATGCTGGCCGAGACGTCAATACACAGATGGATCCCTTCTTATAAAGTGAAATCATGAAGTCAGGAGCCAGTCAGGAATAAATTAACCCGGGGGACCCCGATCAACGAAGTATAGGGTATAAGTGGTTAAACAACACCACATGCCTCTATTAAAATGAATAGTTGTCTGCTACCATTGTATGTCTCCTTGTGACTCACTTTTGGAGTCCCAAACCATGAGTTGTGAAACTTTGGTTTGTTCAACACTGAAGGAGCAGAGGTCAGCGTTTTTACAGTTCTGAATTCTGATGGTGTGGTGGGTGATGGTGTAATCTGGTTACTGGACTGGTTTGAGATTACAGATATGTTAATAAGCCTGAACTGTTTGCCATCTACAAACGGTTCCAACAGCGTTCGTGGTTTTTCCCTAACTTGAAAGAGTTAATGGGCTGAGAAAGATGTTTATACCTACTAATAGAGATTGAATTAAGGCTGAGTTAGGACATTGTTAATGCTTTGGCAAATAGTGATTAATACTGCAGAGTAATTTATAGAAAGCACTGAGGTAAGTAACGTGAGCTAAGTGAGATGTTTAGCTCACCAGAGGCTAAGTTACACTTCTTGGAGTATCACCTTCCTTGGCTTCCAACAAATCTGCAGGATTGCAGTTAAAACCTTTTAATACACGTTTGAAGGACCATGATAAAGACTTTCAATGTTTTTGTAAACCAGCATGGCATGAAACCTTTAAGGCATGGGATCTAATTGCTTAACTTTAGTTAAGTTTAGGTACAGTTAGTATGGTTACGTTTAGGCGTGGATTCAGTGTAGTTACGGTCAAGGATCATAATAAACAAGGATAAGACAGACGTTCTATGTCAAAACTTGCGAGGTTGACATAGAACACTGTGAGGTAAACAGGCGCTGGAAGTTCAATGCGTGCTTTCTCAAGATAATCAGTTCAGGAAATTAAAAGAAGACATATCACATGTTCTTTTCTGATCTCTTGTTTTTCATTGTGCACGCTATATCATTATATTGATGTATTTAAAGAGCACAGAGATGGTTTCCGGCTGAGCAGTATTTGCTCTGGCACATTTGTCAGGTTTCTAGACTAGACAGCCCAGTCAAAAGCATACTCTGTGCTCTTTAGGGACAAGGGACCAGAAAACAAAGTGTGATATGTCTTCTTTTATGTTTATCACTCCCTTTGGTGTGGTAAGTGGTCCAAAAAACGAGACAGCTTGTTCTTTCTCATACAGGTGGATTTATTATGCAACTCTTGCAGGCACAAACCATCCAACGTCAAACTCGCTGGCTGCACATAACCCAAAGGGAATGAGAACGAATCCAAGTGCCCAGGAACAGACAGCAACATACAACTTTCTCTGTCCTGCAACATGTTCAAATGCTCTGTCAATGAGCAGAAGTGTTGCACACTTGTTGGTCTCCATGAAACCACACCATATAAAGTGTTCCGGCACTATCAAGATAATTAGCACTTCCTGCACCTCAAGAACATGGGAAACCCAAGTTCAGGGCAAATGAATATAACAATAAAGAATCAAAATATAACCAAAATTACAACATATTATATCGCAGCCACACTGCACCAAATCACTTGGGATTTCCGATCACCTTATAATACCTAAATTCACATTTCCCATTTGAAAATCAATACTCATACAAATCAACAATGCTTGAAACATACTTTCCCAAATTATCTTTACAATTAAACTTCAAATCATGTGTATTAAATATGACAAAAATATATAACATTGTGGCTTCACATAGTTTAAACACTTTAAGACACTTTAAGCAGTCAAACAGTTTCCTTTTCTTCTTTACAAATAGAACTTTATACCTTAAGGCGCAAATCTCAGCATCTCAACACTATTTATATAAGTGCAATAAATAAACAAAAACAAAAATGAACCTTGCCAATCTTGTATGGCTTCACTTATTGCATCTAAACACTTTGACCTCTTTACTGGTTGAGCACAACATTTAAAACAATTATTTTCAGGGGTCTACCAAGTTTCCTTCTCCCATCCTGACATATATGTGGAATTATTTTTTGAGCTTGACTTTTTACCAGCTTGCAAAGCACGCTTGTCTAAGAAGAGACTGACCACTAGTGTCACGTGTTCGACATATTCTCGACATGTTTTCGATCATTGGCTGTCCTTAAAGCCAATGGGGATACTTTCCCATACTCTGAACGGGCGGTCTCGTCCTCCCAAGCTATGGCTACTATGGCTACTAGACACGCCTCTCGCCTCTATTGCTACTATACACGCCTGCCGTCGGTTCAAATCACCGTGACTGTGACACAGAGTAATGTATAGGACTGAAGTGAAAAAATCCCTCAAAATTTAAGTAAAGTACTTGAGTAAATGTACTTAGTTACTTTACACCTGCATACGAGCTGCGTAGAGTGCGCTCTGGCCTAGCAGTGTTGCCACATTCGGCGAGAGAAATAAGCAACCAGGTCTATGAAAACAAGCCGCGCATACTTGGCACACACACACACACACACACACACAGTTTAGCAATTTATTTATGTCCACACACAGGGAAAGCATACAGGGACACAAATATTTTAGGTGCAGCTAGAGGTTACATTCACAGACTCATGGATATATGTCCTCATGATACAACACGCATGAAACTCAGCACTCCATGGGCACAAGTAGCGGCGGCGCTGCCATGCATGGCAGCAGAGAGACGGCACAATACTTGTGCCAGCCTTTCTGCCTTGTCTTTGGGCATCCCAAGTTGTGGAGACCCTCCAACAACCAGTCCGTGGGTATGTCCTAGGCTGGATCACCAGAGGAAACAAAGTTCTTAGTCTTGCCCTGCTGCTTGTGTTAAAGCGCTCTCTGTTGTTGTTCTCATGGGCCTGGAAGTCCCACCTGGCCGTTAGGTAGCGTCGGCTGTTGGTAGATTCCACCGGTGAGTCGTGCCTTCTTGTATGTAAGCTATATTGTCCACAGAAGTTGCAAATGCATCCACTGCACCTACTACATTGACGATGGTAGTTACAACGGGGCAGTTTAACGTCATGCCCAGGACACACACACACACACACACACACACACACACACACACACACACACACACACACACACACACACACACACACACACACACACACACACACACACACACACACAAAAAAGAAAAAAGAAAGCAAGCTGGTATACATGACTGTGTGTCATGTCTTGTTTCTTTGTTTCCTTTCTGCATCCTCATCACTGAACATCGGATGAATGTCTTCTCTTTCCTTTCCTCCTGCCATTCTCTTTTCCTCCTTGATCTTTGGTTTGTTTCTTTGGCATTGTAGGCTAGCCTGGCATTGGCGAGACTGACAACATGGATTCACTCTCGGGTTCCTCCCCGGTATCAGTCTTGACTTCGGCCCATAGGGAGCGAGTATGAGAAATCAGAAAATGATCGGGCCAATCAGTGACTGTGTTTCAACTCCTGTCCGTTCAACAGTGAAAAGCATCTAAATCTTTTTCTGATTTCTTACTCGCTCCCTATGGGCTGAAGTCCAGACTGATACCGGGGCGGAACGTGAGAGTGAATCCACGTTATCAGTCTGGCCAATGCCAGGCTAATTGTAGGCTGCCTTTTTGTCTTCTTTCTACCTGCTGCCTTCTTGGGAAGGCAGCAGGAAGAAAGGAAGCAGAGCTCTTCATGATCAAGTTGGTGCAAAGTGAATCCTGGTACCAATTATTTACACTCACTAATTAAACCTGTGGCAAATGTAATTACAAGCCTTACTGTAATATTAAGACTGCATAATTATCGTCGTCAGGTGAAGTTTTCAAGCCACAGGTCTTTTGAGGGCTCTACACACCAAGCCGATGTTGGGCCGTTGGGCTGTGGATAAGCGTCTGGCCAAATGTCGGTTGTAGAAGGCTATGTGTGTCCACGGCTGTCAGTGAACCATCGTTGCCAGTAAATAATGACCAGAGAGGGGGGGTTCACCTTTCTGGTTGGCTGTTTAGCCTTGTTCAGCCTGAGGAAATCAGAGCACAACTGTGTGTGTGTGTGTGTGTGTGTGTGTGTGTGTGTGTGTGTGTGTGTGTGTGTGTGTGTGTGTGTGTGTGTGTGTGTGTGTGTGTGTGCGCGTGCGCGTGCGTGCGTGCGTGCGTGTGTGTGTGTGTGTGTGTGTGTGTGAGAGAGAGAGAACGAGAGCACAAGCGCCATGATGTCAAGAAAAGAGCGAGAGAAAGCGCGCACAACGTCTGACCCGATCTGACTTCCTAACGTTTAGTCAGTGGTAGTAACTCAGTTTGGTGTGTAGGGGCCTTTAGGGTCAATTTAAAGCTGTCTGTGTGGAATGACTAAATCCACTGAACTGTGGATGCGAACAAACCAAATCTTGGAATTATGGAAAATCAATGAACTGGAGAGAGATAGAGTTAAGTACTGAGAGTTCATAATATGGGTTTTGTGGGTAAAGAGAGAGAGAGAAAGAAAGAGAGAGAGAGAGAGAGAGAGAGAGAGAGAGAGAGAGAGAGAGAGAGAGAGAGAGAGAGAGAGAGAGAGAGAGAGAGAGAGAGAGAGAGAGAGAGAGAGAGAGAGAGAGAGAGAGAGAGAGAGAGAGAGAGAGAGAGAGAGAGAGAGAGAGAGAGAGAGAGAGAGAGAGAGAGAGAGAGAGACAGAGAGACAGAGAGACAGATGGAGAGAAAACAGTAGGCAGGATATTTCCCATCAATCTATATCACTAATACCTGTTTATCCCGTCCTCGGGGCAGAATAAAGGAAGTGATTTATGCCGCCTCTGGCTCTCCCCCGCAGGGACTCAGAGGATTCTCTAATACTAATTAACTATGTGGAAAAACAATGATAATCCTCTGCCTTGGGGAATACGAGTCAGTACTCCTGTTGTATGCTGCCGATGAGACGAGGTCAGAGAGGCTCTAAATAACCAGTGAGTGACTCACATACTGCCTCCCCTGCTTTAGTTCCACAACTGCCATTCAGCGAGAGAAGCCGCCGAGGGACTCTATCTACAATTCCAGACCTGGATTGTTGGACTGTGTGTGTGTGTGTGTGTGTGTGTGTGTGTGTGTGTGTGTGTGTGTGTGTGTGTGTGTGTGTGTGTGTGTGTGTGTGTGTGTGTGTGTGTGTGTGTGTGTGTCCGCCCACACATTTGAACAAAGTTAGATTTACTGTAATTAAAGTATGTATTTTAAGAATGGAAACAGCAGCACATAACTGAGGAACTTGTTAAGAAAGTGTGAGGAGAGTGGTTGATTTAGCCATGGGGGTTATAACCGAACAGAGGCTCTTGTAAGTATTCTGTTTTCTGTATCCGTTCCAGGAGGTCAAGCATAACAAGAGCTTGCCTTTGTTTGGCACCTACAGCAGTACTTTGAACCCATATCGACACTTGGACACAAGCTTGCCCTACTCCGTATCGCTGCTACTGTGCATTCTTCATCGTCTTTCAGTTTTCAATGCAGCTGTTCCGTTAACTCTATGCTGTGCACTGCAGCCATGGTTGAGTATTTTTGGGACAGTGTCAGAGAGTTGTCCAGCTAGCAGACCCAGCAGGCAGCAGCAGTGAACTTACTTACTTATGCCTTTATATTCCTCCCAGAATCACTGACAATTCGCATTACAATGGCTCAGGAAGTATAACCAGAGGGTTCCCAGTTTGTGAGCAAGAACACTGAACCCCTGAATTTGCACTATGTTTGCAGCATGTCTGGAGCATATTAAGCCAGGATGAAAATGCCTAATGGCTATCCAATGAAATACCACTGCTTGCATTCTTGGGGGAGACTCACAATGGAATCTGAGATTTAGATGCAAGTGCCCTAATGAGGATGATTGGAAATAATGCAGGCCTTCATATGTAAGGTTTACTACCAGTAAATAACTGTACACACTACACACTGAAATATATGTTAATTTAATACTACAAGGATAATAGTTTTACATTTGGCTTTAAAATAACACAGATAATATTATTGTGTTCTATCCTACTATAAAAGCGTAAAATCTCAGCATGCATGTAAGTATGTATGTAGCTCACGTATCGCGAGAACTGTCTGACCGATCGACTTCAAACTGATCGGCGGTTCAGGACAACCGCATATCTGATCGACTTGACACCGGGCACAACTCTCCATCGAGTCCTTGGCGATACTTGCGTCGAAGTTGAGGTCAATTGGTTGGACTGTTCTCCCAGATATATAAAGGTCAGATATGAACATGCATGCAGAGATCTCACACATTTATGGTAGGATTGGACAGCAACTATCACTAACAATTAACAGTACAATAATACAACATACTACAGTAATAGAATGGAGTATTGACATAAAACATTTACTGGTACATTATAAATTATGTACCTTCCTCCCTAGTGTACATTCCACATCAATTAAATCGAACTCAGTGCTTGGACACTTGGTTCAAAGAGACTTAAAAAAGGAAGCATACTGTAATCGACTGGAAGCCATGTGATATTCGAGAGTGTAATTGAGTAGATAAAAAAAGTGCGGGAATGGATATAGCACCGGATTTATTATCCATAGCAGATTTAGAAGCTGAGTCTACATACAGTAAATCATCTGCAGCCTAATACGTGGTACTGTGTGCAGGGATGATTAAAATCAATACAGCCACAGAAGAGGAGGATGGGAGGAGAGCAGAGGAAAGGAGAGGACAAGAGAGGAGACAAGAGGGGACTAGAGGAGAGGCAATTTGGGGGTGAAAGGGGAAAGAGAAGACGAGGGAGATATGAAAATGAAGACAGGAGAGCGGTACAGTTCTGTAAGGGCTTAAAAGGAGGAGAGAAAATAGAAGGGTGGGTGATAAAGGAGAGGAGAGGTGTTGGCGTCGATCGTTCTCCTTTTCTCCAGATAGTGTCTCATTGCATCACTGGATCAGGGGTGTTTACCACGTTACCTTTATTTATTCAGCCCTGCCATGGGCTGTGAATAATGGAGCACAGGTGAGGAGGTTCCTTGTAATGGAGTGACAAGCAAGCATACATAATCAGCTCAAAGTAAATACATTCTGTGTGTGTGTGTGTGTGTGTGTGTGTGTGTGTGTGTGTGTGTGTGTGTGTGTGTGTGTGTGTGTGTGTGTGTGTGTGTGTGTGTGTGTGTGTGTGTGCGTGTGCGTGCGGCTGCGTGCGTGTGTGAGAGAGAGAGAACGAGAGCACAAACGCCATGATTTCAAGAAAAGAGCAAGAGAAAGTGCAAACAACGTCTGATCCGATCTGACTTCCTAACATTTAGTCAGTGGTAGTAACTCAGTTTGGTGTGTAGGGGCCTTTAGGGGTAAATTTAAAGCTGTCTGTGTGGAATGACTAAATCCACTGAACTGTGGATGCGAACAAACCAAATCTTGGAATTATGGCAAATCAATGAACTGGAGAGAGATAGTACTGAGAGTTCATAATATGGGTTGGGTGGGTAAAGAGAGAGAGAGAAAGAAAGAGAGAGTGGGAGAGAGAGAGAGAGTGTGTACTGTGGTTTGTCCTGTTCCTCCTGTTTTGGTCGCCAATAAGCAAGGGATAATGTATGGGGAGGTGGTCATTATTGAAATTTAAAGCCCGACAGGGTGATTATCCAGAAATAATGACCGATGATTGACCAATCAGAATCGAGCATTCAACCAAGCCGTGTAATAAACAATTGTAAGTGAATTTCCCTGCCTCTGCCTCTCATTCTGCATTTGGGTCCTGACTCACACGTGACACAAGCTCACAACAAATTATATTGCAACGAGTTGTGCGCTTTATCTGCTATTTTTTAAGCTTTTTGAAAAGGGCTCAAATTAAGTTTAGTTTATTTGTGTATTTTATATTTACTTGTTTGGTTTGCTTGCTCTTGCCATGGTATATAATTAAAGTTACATTTTCATTATGTTGAAGTATAATATACTACAAAACATTATTTGTGCTTATTTGTATTCATTTGTTTGCTTGTACAGTGAGTTAAATGTTCTCAAATAGAGACTTTAATCAAATCAAAATTATTAAAATTTATTTCAAAATGTTGCTCTTTTTGATAAAATATCGGTCAAAACATTGGTAACTGGTGGTCTAGGATTTTCCCAAATCAGGTTCGGCATCAGACAAAAGAATCTGGCATCGATTTGATTGATTGATTGAATACTTTATTAGTCAGAAATGTAAACAACACATGGTACGTACAGTCTGACATTATAGCTAAAAGGATAACACAAAAAAGTCCTGGGAACTTGTTTCCATTGTGGTCCTACCGTATGTATTCAATTCATCAACATAGCATACACAATTAACACAATAATGCATGTCATCAATAAATACAAACTATATGTACAAAAGAGATGATAGATGTTTTTTAAAAGGTTGGGTGTGTGTGCGTTTGTGTGCATGTGATGCTCTTTTTGTGGATGTGTGCCGGCCACACTAATCGATTATGTGGCTTCTCAATTAATGTGCACACAAATTAACGCTCTCTTTAGTTTCTAAAATTATTGTTCTCTCATTCTCCGGCACATACTTATGCCTGCATTTTAGACGGTGAGTTGAGAGACTATAATCAGACACTGAGATTAGTCCACCCCTCTGAGCATATTGTTCACTCATGAACTCTGGCCTTCATGGTGCCAGCCAATATCTGACAACCCCAAACTGCATAATAGGCTCATGCACTGTGCATGAACATCCCAGAGGGACTTCTTGGATACAAATAAGGGGATTTGCGGGGGAGGAGTCTGCAAATTTTCTACTACTCCCCTACATTATCCTTTTCCTCAGCTCTCCATCCTGTTATCCCATGGTCGACCTCCCCCCAGGAGGAATCATCTGTGATGTCAGCCCCAAAAAGAAAAGCCTGTAGCAACCATGGATGTCAACTCAACACACAGACTTAGCCTTGTCTTTGCAAAGACTGTAGCTGGCCTTTGCAGTCATTACATAACGGCTCCCAGTACTGCTGAATCTGCCCATGGCACTATGTGATGATGGAGCCAGCGAGTTAGTGAGCTTAGGAAATATATTATTCAGGTCTGGGCCACCCTCAGGTGATGTCCCGTGTCCCGTGTTCAAGACAGGACTGGAAGCGCACACTGCAGGTATTGAGAAAAAGAACCGCGTGGAGAGTTCACTTTGATGGCTTGTCTCTTTTATGTAACACCATTCATCCTAGACACTAGGGCCTAGGCTATTAGATGTAAAATATTGCCCTGCGTAACAGTTTGGGTTGATGGATGTTTTTATATATAATCTTTTTTGTTTTACATTAGATAGATACAATTAAAGTGACATGTGCAGAGAGACAGAAAATATACATACAGTATATCTCTAAAAAGCTGTCCCTTCTGTGATTTATTGTCAGTAGAGCTCTGCATTTGTATGACATCACAGATGAAGAGACAGTAGTAAAGAAAGAGTCACCTGAACTTTGGAATGGAATTCTGTGGAAAATAACTTTATCCCATGGATGACAACGTGTGAAAAAGAATGCTTTGCCCAAATTACAGGTCTTTTGGGGCCTATTCTCATATTACTGAAGCAGGTTCATTGTGAACACTTGTGAGACTGGTAGGCCTACACGCATCAAAATTCAATTAAATTCATTATAGTGCCAAATCACATTAAGTTGTCTCAAGACACTTTACATATTGTAAAGTTATTTCTTTGTAACTTATCTTTTCAATATGATTTCAATGGTCATTTCATAATCACATTCACACATAATGGTTATATATGTTTATAACCTATGGTAAGAACCTTGCGCTAAGCACCTTAAGCATTAGTACAAGGGTCAAACTGTTCTCCTTTTTGTTATTTTTCTTGTTGTTGTATATGTTTACTATCATTATTGATATTGATACAAAGTGGTGAGGAACCAGAACAAAATATGTTACTCTTATGTACCTGTCCTGTACACAAGACATAACAATAAACAACAACATTGAACCTTGATGCAGACTAAACCCAGCTGCCCCCACCTCAACCCTGCCCACAGTTAACATCCATGTAGATTTCACTGACAGAACATCACAGTCCATGCCTTCAAAAACAGACCAAACCCAGAGCTGTCACGTGAAAATAAAGAAATCAGTCCACAAAATAGAAGGAACACTCCCTTCTCAAAAAAGGATGAACGGCTTAGTGAGGCGAGGAGACGAGGTCACGCAGTGCAGATGACTAGAGACAGAGGTTATATAAGACATTCGGTCTCTCTCAGCGTGCCATGGCATGAGAATTACAGGCAACGTCTACTCCTTGTGATCGTGTCATTATAAAAACACTAAGAACACGCAAACAAGAACAAAGCCTTGATGACTGCAGGAGGGTTCAGGCCAAGTGTGTGCTTTAAGTATTTGCTTTCAGTATAACTGAGCCTGTAAGCCCAGCGCCTTTTGTTTCGGCCTCGCTGCAGATTTACGTCAGGTCTCAGAGGGATTGGATGACTGTTTCAGGAAAGCAAAGAGGCTGCTGTCAGTCCTGTCATGACAGAATGGCACGTCATGACAGAACCTGACCAGGTAGCAGTGGTTGCTCCAAATCAACCCCAATTCAAGCGAAAAGCCCTCCCCTTGTGATCCACAACTCTGTAATAATCTTCTGCCAACAGATGAGCCTTGTGGTGAGGTTTAAGGGATTTAAAAGACTCCTCTTCTCTTGCTGTTGTCTCTATTAATCTTGCGCCAGCCCAGTGTGGACATATTCTGAGACATTCAGGCAAAACATAGGGGATATTAAGTATGATTAAATCCTTTTGCTCCCAATATTGTCACAATGACACATGGGCACGTTGTTCCTGTGGAGAAGATGTGGTTCCTGTAATCATCTTCGCTACGGACTACGGTATCATCTTTCCAATGTCTGTTTTAATAGATTTCCACTTTGCTTGTTCTTTTATAACCTTGCTAGCAGCAGGGCTCTAAGAACAGCAATGTCAGTCTGTCCAGCTGTCTGTCTGTCCGTTCGTCCTTCCATCCAAAACCTTTGGTCCTATCTATGCACACAACATATCTCAAAAATGTAATTACTGTCTGGATCGCAATAGCATTTGCTGGAGTGGATTTATGCTCCCTGAAGGATAACCCTACTGATTTTGGTGACCCCATGACCCTCTAGCATCACCCTTAGGCCAAATATCCACTTGCATTCCACTTGCATCTCAAAAGCTAATGGGCATATTGCTATGACACTTGCTGTGTGCGGTGGATTAATTCTAATAATTTGAATGACCCCTTGATGTTTCTTCTAGCACCACCCTCTAACCAAAATAACAACTTTGCTCACAAGCTATATTATAATATAATAGGCAAATTGCAGAATGAACCCTACTATATTTTTTTATGTATTCATGTATTTACTGTATTTAATTATAATGTTTTCATTATTAGCCCCACAAGCAAGGTCACAAGGCTGTAATGATGGCAGTGTCGTTCGGTTCAAGCCAATTCTGTCGAGTTGGATGTAAGAAGCAGCACAGCATCTAAGCCCGGGCTGATAGTGGGGCCCTTGTGACTTGAATCATATACATCATAACACTGTATGCTTAGGAATAAAAATCGCCCACTGGATTACTTAAAATATTTGCTTTATGGTTATTGGTTAGTCCCCTCTACCCACCTCTTACTTCACACTGAGGCACACGGACACAGAGTATTCCTTTTAGCCTCCCCGACTATAATATAGCTATAATTTTGTCACATCTACTGTAATTATGAATAGCCTAAATGCTGTACTGGGACAAATGTGGAACCACAGGAGATGTTGTACAGTATATGACTTTCCGTTTGAACTTAGACTTAGACATCTGGTTTGCAGCAAACAAAAGCATGGAGGTTACAGTCTGAAACTAATTCATTCATTCATTCACTATCAATGATTTTGTAATTTTGTATTAGATTGATTTTATTCAATACTGGCTGTACCAGGTTTCCACTTTATGGTTTCAACTCAAGCATGTCATAATTCCACAACAGTTGGTGGAAAAGCTGAGGATGCTGAATGTGGACAGAGAGTCAGGGTCGACGACATCAAGAACCATCTCATCTCTCTGGTGAGATCCTTGGTGCCTCTGTCCCCTCCTTACTGGAGCTCTATATATCAAACACCACCAGCATCATAAGGGAGTAAGGGACCCCTACCACCCTTCCCATGGTCTCTTTTTACTCCTGCCATCAGGAAAGAAGTATAGGAGCATTCAAGCCAATGGTAGTAGGATGCTGAATAGCTTCTTCCTGAGTGCAGTGAGGATTATAAATAAACTGCACCACCTGCCAATGCACCCCCACACTCAACACTCTCCTCCAAACAAACTGAACTTAACTGAATTGGACTGGACTGGACATGATGTAATTGCACTTTAAAAATGCACAACAAACTGCACTTTATTATATTATGCTGTTAACCTTTTAAAGGATTGCACCATGGCACTTTGTTTACTGCACTTTTAACTTTTAGTTTAACTGCATTTCTACACATTGTACTTTTAAATGTTTTTGTTTATGTTATGTTTTTAGATTTAGACTTTTGGATGGTTGAATTATGTTTTATGTTGCTCTGTAAGTGGCTGAGGGGGAACAGTATTTAATATTCTGTATGTATGTAATTACATAGGGAAATTGACAAATGATCAAAAAGATTCTGATATCTGACAGTATGTCAAGACATTTTCTTGCAAAGTCTTGCAAACTTCACACAGAACTGAGTTGAACTAAGGAGTTTTATTTTGTTGCAAGATTGTAGAGACAATAATTTGCTTAAAAAGAAAAGAAGAAAAAAAGATGGACAGCCGTGCAGGTGTGCCAGCATGGCAGAAATGCCAACATTCTTTCGTTTTATGGTCCATTAACTTTAGGTGACAAACCGGCTGCCATCAGATTCCCAGCCCTCTGAATGCTGTTGACATCTGGCTTGGTGCTGACATCTGGCAGCAGTGTTTATTATTAACCAGGGAGCATCTGTCTGGGGTTAATGACATCACATCTTCTTTCCCCGTGACAAAACTCTGGCTGGCTCTAATGAGAAAGAAGTGCATCAACAAGATTAAAGTGGAGTGAAGGCTCAGCGAAGCTTGGTACTAAAAACTATACACAGCATTTGGCTCTGTACATTGCCAGTATGTCACTCACTGCCATATGTTTTGAGGTAAAAAGAGAGGTAGCAAATTCTGATGAAGACATCAGAGGTGGTCACATCAGATTGATTGGTTTATTGATTTTTTTCTTTTTGTCTTGTGTTTCATCAAGCACACTCCAGTCAACAGATGACATATGTTACAAATAGACGTTGAGGACAACAAAAATGAAAAACACATGCATCCGCAATGCAACAGCAATAGATTTGTCAAGAGAGTGGCTATCGATTTTCTATTTTGCTGCTCTTTGGTTGTATTTTTTTTAACGCTTAACTTTTATACTTATTTTTGTGTTAATGTCCCTGCCATCTCAAATTCAACAACATACCTGAGCCATATGTAAAGAGATATTAACACACAATTTAAGCACCACTTTTACCCTACGAGCATATATGCGTTTCAAATATCAGTCCTACAGCCTTTCAGACTTTCCCATGGAACAAAGATCACTTACTGTAATTGCACCGGCTGTCTTAAACAGATGCAATCATGTTATGTGCAAACAGATCTTTGTCATTCTCTCTGCCGTACCTGTTGATATTTGACCCCAGGGTTTTTCTGTGCATGATTGACTAGAACTGACTTAGAACACCTATTACACCATGCCTCACTTGTGCTTATATAGAGTATCCCTTCCCTTTGGATTTCTAGAGGCACACATCTCTGGAGTGACAGTCGAACATAACAGATGTAATCTTGCTATAGCACTAACATTGTGGACTAAAAGTTAAAAGGAGCGTACTTGAAGCCGAAATGTTCCTGGTTCCATCCCCTGGAGACGGGAAAGTCAATGAGCACCACTTATCCCCTCCCTGAAAACCCAGGTCCACTTGAGCAAGTCACTTAACCCCCAAATAGCTCGTGTGGCCAACTAAATAAGACCGGGATTGTACTGGGCAGCTCCCAGCTGTGCATGTGTGTTACTGCATGAGTATGAAGGGTTGCTGAAAAAGAGCATCCACGCTCAGTGATCCTACCCTGGATTAATAAAAGGTTTTAAACAGAAACTAAACTGTTCTTTGTGATGGGATTAGCTTTGAATTAATAATAAGAGATTGTTATACATTTACATGGCAGCAGTTATTTTATTTGAATAATGTGCATGTATGTTTTGCATAACAGAGAGACAAGAGGCAAAAGATAAAGAGAGAGATGGACAAATACAAGGTTAGATATTACTGTAGTAGAGTGTAGACCCACTTTTATTTAAGTGCAAATGACAGGTGAGCTGAAAAGTGAATGCTTACATTAGGGCGACACAGTACTATGTCACTCTCATTCTAGATATACAGTATATTATGTATGAAGGGCATTACTGTACCTCTCAGACTGCTGAGTTTCATCATTTCGCCTCGCTCAAGCGTGTCGACTCAGCATATGTAATCCTAATTGAATCACCAGCGAATAGGGACAGTGTGCAGCATGGGAATAACCAAACGTCATACAACCCTGTATCACAGCTACTACAGTATGTGACGCATGTACTCTCTCCCGTGATTTACACAGCTCCAGGGATACTTGATGATGCTGCCATTAATCAACTTCACAGCCCAAGGTCCTGGCAGATTTATACAATGCATCCTCAGTGTGTACCGCCTCTCACCTGAGTTATGAGCGTTAGGTATGGTTCATCTTGAAAAGCGTTTTCTCAGGACCGTCCTGAAATTCTAACAGTAAACTTCAGAGTAGATATGCATTACTGTATGATGCAGTCTTTTCCAAATAATCTATAATTGTTTATAATTTAGACATTTGAACTGTTTATGAATACTTCTTTGAATATTTGCATTTATCTTTTGATGCTGTATACTGTAAGTATAACTTACAATATGCACATATCATACAGAAAACAAACAAAGAAAAAAAAATCATATCAGAGACTGTTACTAGACCACTGCAGCACAACAACTTCATCAAAGATTAATATCATACCACTGGCAATAACTGTAGAATCCTTCAGTACAGCACAACATTTCTCTGCCGAACATCCATTTATATTTAACCTGTGCATGTATTGTTTCAATGGCAGTGTGAAGGATAACACAAATGTTCCATTAGTCATGTGTGAAGCTGTGCTAGTCCTTCCAACAAATGAGGGCCTCAGTCCTTGTTGCTGTGCAAAGCAGGCCCCCTGCAGACTCTTTGTGCGTCCTTTCCACCAAGGACATCTACCAGAGGCAGATAAAGACAAAGACAAAGTGAAATCTCTTTTTTGTTCATCGCACTGCAGTTACAAAGCCTGTACATGTCTTTTAACAACATTGTACTTTATGATAGCACAAGTAACCACAGAGAAGGCAATTAAGGGCTGTTATACACATACACATATGTAACCACCTGGAATCAATTCAATTCAATTCAATTCAATTCAATTCAATTCAATTCAATTCAATTCAATTCAATTCAATTCAATTCAATTCAATTCAATTCAATTCAAAGGAACCAAACCTGTGTCTCACTCATGGGAAAGCAACCATGTATTGCTCAGACAAAGGGGAATCCCACCTGGCCGTGCATCTGCTCTTCAGGCAGGTCAACTTTGCCACTCATTCATACATACATACATACATAACTACGGGGCTCCGTACTACAACAGAGTTGTGTTTGGGTCACAGTGTTCCTCTATCTTGTTTTGGAAAGAACTGTCCTAACATGCTCCCTATAGTGTTGGTGTATTTCTAGGCAGACGGGGCCCTCGGTGGCTGTGTGTGCTGAAATGACATTGTCAACATGGTGCCTGCAGAAAGTGCTAATTGTGTCTATTTGAGCTCCGTGGCATGACTCTGGGGAGATGGCAAAGGCCAGTTATCTTATTCCATGGCAGCACACAGATGGCATTCTAGAAAGTTATAAAGTACGGAAGATCATTCCCGGAGATATGCAGTCTACCACAGAATTTTCTAAAATGAGCCTCCATACTATGTAGTCTTCCGAATAGTTCATACAGTATATTCCTATTGTAACAGTAGTAAATTTAAAAAATATACATAGGAGATGCACATCGTAATAGCATGAGGTAATACTTAATACTTAATGCATCAATGATGATGGGATATGATCAGTGTAAATATCAACTAACTGTTATAATCAGCAAAATGTACAACTGTATGTATTAAAAGCATGATCACAAGGGAAATACACTTCTCAGACAATTCACAGATGTTCTCATTGCCTATTTGCTGATTAATTGACAAAGGTAAAGGTTTGTGATTTATATATTTATCCTCCAACCACGGGCAAAACAGCCTTTAAACGTTGCAGATATCAACAAAACTCTTGCTAAATATACACATTTTCCTCATGCGCCCACCCCTATCTCTCTGAGGATTTGAACTGATTTGAGCTGAATGGGAAAGAAAATACCCATGACCCCATTTTTTCTATTTTAGGCCTCTGCTCTTTTCCACCCATGTACCTGTCAAAGTACATCAATAACTTTAAAGATGCACAAGCACAACACCAGAGGGAGCTCCACCAATCTCGTTCAACCCAGATTTGGCTCAAACGAGGGGTTAAATTCGTTCTACTGCTATGCCACCACAACGTGGAATGCATTGCCCTACCAACAGTCATAAAAAAGTGTGACTCCTTACCCTCCTTCAAAACCGCTCTTACAACACTTACAGGTGTCTGCAATTTGTAACTGGCCCCTGTAAAAAGCTTGTCACTGGAAATGACCCACCCTCCAACCCTTTACTGTAGGCAAATTTGTTTTAATTATTATTACTGCTAGTATATATGATGTTTTGCATATATATTATTGTTTGTCTTTAAATGTCTCGATGAATTGAATACACAGGACCTCAATGGAACTAAGCCCTGGGCTTTTTGGGGTTATCCTTTTAGCATTCTTTTGTATAAATCTGTAGCCTACCACTGTACCTTTTTTGCAAACTGTTAATAAAGTATTCAATCAATCAATCCAAAGTCCCTCCAGCTATAGGCCCACTAAGACTTGTTCGAATAATAATAATAATCATAGATAATGGTAGGCTGAAATGTTTGAGGATGTGCAAAAGTAAAAGTAAAGTAAACCAAAAGTTATAAAGTCTCTGATGCTACCTTACCTGTGCAGTGCATGCTGGGACATATAGGAA